>NC_136265.1:86704823-86926323 GCF_964187855.1 Myxine glutinosa
ATATCTTGTGATTTTACAACACCTCCACATGCAGCAACTACACCTGGATGCGTACATACCCCCACACCCAGCCAGTGCGAACGCAGACTACAACAACAAAATCGCCTCCACTTCCAGGATCCACAGCACCAAACAAGTAAACATGGTGGAACACGCAAACACCCACCTTTATACCCTTCACCACTCTCCAACAAACACACCAGATCATTGACACACACACACACACACACACACACACACACACACACACACACACACACACACACACACACACACACACACACACACACCATTCACACATCTCCATTTCTATTCCATAACCTCAACCTACAACGTTCGACGTGCTTCCATAAACTTCCTCCATATCCAAAGTGAGCCTTTCAAGGCAACCTGGGCCACTTTGTTACACATCCTCCTTCTTTCTGTCCCACACACACTCCAAGCCGAGTAAGAAATGCAGAAAAGGAATTGCCAATACACCCTCCACACCCCACCTCAAATGGCTGACAAGAAACTCGCCAACGCTTCTCCCGACACTCTGCCTCCAGCTCACTGTACTTTTCTCTCTTCCTCTCGTGCACCTCCTCCATGTTCTCTTCCCAAGGTACAGCCAATTCCCCTAAGGTGACCTGACTTGTTGCACCTGACCAAATGACAATGTCAGGCCGCAACCTTGTCACACAGATCTCCTCTGGGAATACCAATTGTGGCTTTAGGTCTGCCACCACCTGCCAATCACAAGAATCTGACAGCCCTCTTGCTTTCCACCTCGTCCTCTGTCCACCTCTTACCACTTGGCCCTCTTTCACAAACAACACCTCTTCCCCATCGGTCTCCTTCTCCACTCTTCTCTCTCTCGACCTCAGCACCACTTGTTGCACCATTTGCATCACCACCGCCAGCACCTGATCATGTCGACACCTGTATTGCCCTCCTGCCAATGCTACTGAGCATGTACTCAGTGCATGCTGCACCGTTCCCAAACCTCCACACAAATAACATCTCTCCTCCTGCAACAACCCCCACAATCTCAAGTTCCCTCAAGCTTCTCAACTTCTCAAGAAGTTTGGAACAACCAGGACTCTTCCTGGAGCTGGCCGCCCGGCCAAACTGAGCAATATACAGGCAGGCCCTGGGTTACGAACGACCGACTTACGAACGCCCGTACTTACGTACCGACCTCCGTGAAGCCTATTTTTAAAAAAAACAACTAGTGGGGTCACCTGTGGGAATCCCACGGGCATGGGCGTGTGTGACATTTGGACATCTTGATTTAGATGCTGCACTTTCAACTTTACAAAATGGTTACTGGCAATTCATCAGATCCAGAAATGGTGTATAAAAAAAAAAAAAAAAAAACACATTTAGAGGCCATTCTTCCCCGCAAAGCGGGGGTTGGCCTTTTTCGGGGACCGTGGTTGTTGTTGCTTTTCGGACCCCTTTTTGAAGCAATGTTTTTACGGCTGGATGCCCTTCCTGCCGCCAACCCTTTTTGTCGCCTTTTACGACACGCAGGGAATTACCAGTGAACTGGTACTCAAAGATCCAGAAATGGTGTTATGAACACTTTATTTATTTCACATATGTGACCCCTCACTCCTCTCCACCTGACACTCTCCTCTCTCCACCCTCACGCCTATCCATTCCCACTCCTCCTCACACTCCCCTCCAATCCCTCCTCACACTCCATTCCAATACTTCTTCACACGCCTATCCAATCCCTCACACTCCTCTCTAAGCCCTCACACTCCTCTCCAATCCCTCAAACTCCTGTCCAATCCCTCATCATCCTCTCCAATCGCTCCTCACTCTCCTCTCCAATCACCCCTCACTCTCCAACACCGAGCTCGTCGCTCTCCAACTCCTCGCTCCTTGCTCTCCCACCCCTAGCTCCTTGCTCTCCCACCCCTAGCTCCTCGCTCTCCAACTCCTCACTCCTCGCTCTCCAACCCCTCGCGCCTCACTCTCCAACCCCTTGCTCCTCGTTCCAACCCCTCGCTCCTCGCTCTCCAACTCCTCGTCCTCGCTCTCCAACTCCTCATCCTCGCTCTCCAACTCCTCGCTCATCCCTCTCCAACTCCTCGCTCCTCACTCTTCAACTCCTTGCTCCTCACTCTCCTAGTCCTCATGCCTCTCCAACCCCAAGCTCTTCACTCTCCAACCCCTAGCTCTTCACTCTCCAACCCCTAGCTCTTCACTCTCCAACCCCTAACTCCTCTCCCCTCGCTCCTCTCCAACCCACCTCATCGTTGTTGCAGCAGCATCCTTTGCGAGTCTGTGATCACGTTCATCGAGGGTCTCGTTCTCCTGGCTCGTTCTTTTTCTATCTGCAGTTTTGTGGGGTCACCCGTGGGAATCCCACGGGCATGGACGTGTATGACATTTGGACATCTTGATTTCGATGCTGCACATTAAATTTTACAAAATGGTTGATGGCAATTCATCAGATCCAGAAATGGTGTAATGAACACAATTCATTCATTTCACATAATATGTGACCCCTCACTCCTCTCCACCTGACACTCTGCTCTATCCACCCTCTCGCCTTTCCAATCTCACTCCTCCTCACACTCCCCTCCAATACCTCCTCACACTCCTCTCCAATCCCTCACACTCCCCTACAATCGCTCCTCACTCTCCTCTCCAATAGTGCCTCACTCTCCTCTCCAATCACTCCTCACTCGCCTCTCCAATCGCTCCTCACTCTCCTCTCCAATCGCTCCGCACTCTCCGCTCCAATCAGCCCTCACTCTCCAACTCCTTGCTCCTCACTCTCCAACTCCTTGCTCCTCACTCTCCAATCCCTCGCTCCTCGCTCTCCAACACCTAGCTCCTCGCTCTCCAACCCCGAGCCCCTCGCTCTCCAACCCCTAGCTCCTCGCTCTCCAACCCCTAGCCCCTCGCTCTCCAACCCCTAGCTCCTCGCTCTCGAACCACTTGCCCCTCACTCTTCAACCCCTCGTTCCTCACTCTCCAACCCCTCGTTCCTCACTCTCCAACCCCTCGTTCCTCGCTCTCCAACCCCTCGTTCCTCGCTCTCCAACCCCTCGTTCCTCGCTCTCCAACCCCTCGTTCCTCGCTCTCCAACCCCTCGTTCCTCGCTCTCCAACCCCTCGTTCCTCGCTCTCCAACCCCTCGTTCCTCGCTCTCCAACCCCTCGTTCCTCGCTCTCCAACCCCTCGCTCCTCGCTCTCCAACTCTTCGCTCCTCGCTCTCCAACCCCTCGTTCCTCGCTCTCCAACCCCTCGTTCCTCGCTCTCCAACCCCTCGCTCCTCGCTCTCCAACCCCTCGCTCCTCGCTCTCCAACTCCTCGCCCCTCACTATTCAACCCCTAGCTCCTCACTCTCCAACCCCTAGCTCCTCACTCTCCAACCCCTAGCTCCTCACTCTCCAACCCCTAGCTCCTCACTCTCCAACCCCTAGCTCCTCACTCTCCAACCCCTAGCTCCTCACTCTCCAATCCCTAGTCCTCACTCTCCAGCCCCTAGCTCCTCACTCTCCAGCCCCTAGCTCATCACTCTCCAACCCCTATCTCCTCACTCTCCAACCCCTAGCTCCTCACTCTCCAACCCCTAGCTCCTCACTCTCCAACCCCAAGCTCCTCACTCTCTAACTCCTCGCTCTCCAACCCCTTGCTCCTCACTCTCCAACCCCTTGCTCCTCACTCTCCAACCCCTTGCTCCTCACTCTCCAACCCCTTGCTCCTCACTCTCCAACCCCTTGCTCCTCACTCTCCAACCCCTCCCTCCTCTCCAATTTCTCGCTCCTCTTCAACCCCTATCCCCTCACTCTCCAACCCCGAGCTCCTCACTCTCCAACCCCGAGCTCCTCTCTCCAACCCCTAGCTCCTTGCTCTCCAACCCCTAACTCCTCTCCAACCCCTAACTCCTTTCCAACCCCTAACTCCTCTCCAACCCCTAACTCTTCTCCAACCCCTAACTCTTCTCCAACCCCTAACTCTTCTCCAACCCCTAACTCTTCTCCAACCCCTAACTCTTCTCCAACCCTAACTCTTCTCCAACCCCTAACTCTTCTCCAACCCCGAACTCTTCTCCAACCCCTAACTCTTCTCCAACCCCTAACTCTTCTCCAACCCCTAACTCTTCTCCAACCCCTAACTCTTCTCCAACCCCTAACTCTTCTCCAACCCCTAACTCTTCTCCAACCCCTAACTCTTCTCCAACCCCTAACTCGTCTCCAACCCTCCTCATCATTGTTGCAGCAGCATCCTGTGCGGTGCTCCCGTCTTGTCTCGTTGTGTGCGGACGTGTGTGCGTGCGTCAGCGAAGGACCGAATTCTAATTTGGTGTGTGGGTGTATCTCAGCATAAGGAAGAACGCTGTTGAAAATTGGGTTGCCACATCAAAATCCAAGATGGCCACCACCATGTATGTCTGAACCTTGAGCGGAATAGCTTGAAATATTAGCGAAGTACCAACTTCTAATCTGGTGTGTGGGTGTATCTAGGCATAAGGAGGAACGCTATTGAAAATTGGGTTGCCACATCAAAATCCAAGATGGCCACCACCATATATGTCTGAACCTTGTGAGTGGAATATCTTGAAAAATAAATGAACTACTAACTTCTAATCAGGTGTGTCTCCAACCCACTCGCAAATATTATCGACTCTTCCATGTTTTCTGCATCTTCCACTTTGTCAACGCACATCACTTCACCGACGGGGGACCTCGGCGTAACGCTTGTTCTTGCTGCATCCTGTTCAAGTCTGCATTGTGTTACGGATTCGTCACTTCCGTCTTTGTGGTTGTCATCCACTTGAAGCATTTTTAGTTTCATGTACTATTATTGTTACAGTTTGAATGTGAAATGGAGATAACTGTTTTCAAAGATAAAAAATAATGTCTCAGAAGGAAAACAAGATGGGTGAGGGAGAAAACGGAAGAAGAAGAAGTGGCGGGCGAGCGGATCAAGTGAGATCGGGAAAGGAAGGCCTATCTGCTTCGAGGTGTCGAGTGGACGCTGGTGGACATTGGTCACGAGCGAATATTGGTTTCCTCGGGAAAGGGATTCCTGTGACAGTGTCGTTATTGCTGTGGCAAATAAACCTGCGTGGTGGGTTTTGCTTTTTGTTCCGAAAGTGAATCATCACTGGAGAGCAGGTACGCCTCCATTACGGGCCCGTCCACCATTTCACCTCGCACCAGTCCTTCGCCTGGTTCTCGTGTGTCGTGGATTTCGCTTGGGAAATTCCCGGTTCTTCGCGGTTCTCCGCTTGGGAACCGTTTTCGTTCATATCAGTGTCATTGTCTGATGAACCGAAGGTGTGAATTCCCACTCGCCTTTTGGGTGAACATTTACCGGACCGACGTCGGCCCGACACCTCACCAAGCAGCTCGTCTGCAGCGTCGACTGTTAGCCGTTCTGGGTTCAGGTCTCAGTTCGACCTTTTCTTGTGATCGCGAGAGCCAAAGGGATCGACTTTGGCCCTGGTATTGTGACACCGTGACTTTGGGGGATGTTACCGATTGCTCACGTTGGAATACCGTGAGTTATTGATTCAGGAAATTGGTGGTACCACCATCGAAATTATATGGTGTTTGCTGTGCAAGTGACGTTTTCTTGGACGTGTGTTCCTTGTTATTATTGTGTGGTTTTAATACAATACTTGGTTTTTGTAACAATTGATTGGTGTGGTTTCACCCTTGGTCATTGGCACACATAATAGCACATCTTCCTGCCGGGACTCCTTTCGGGGCTCGGAGGTACACCGTGGCCGGGGTTTGGGGAGGAGCATGTAACAATTGACGTTCGTCGACGGACTCATTCACCCGTCTCATTCGTTTTCTTGCTGCATCCAGTTAAAGTCTGCGTTCTTCATCGACCGTTGTTCATTTTGGAAATGGAAGTTTCCACGCAACGCATGAATTATCACGATCCTCAAGAGGAAGTGTCTCATAATCATCAAATGACAAATGGCAAGTAAATTACATTGTGAAAATTAAAGATTTCAAATAAACCTATTTAAAGTGTATGCGCACATAACTAAAAAAAAAAAACGAAGAAATATCTCTCGGTAATTTCCTGAAGCATATTTTACTTCCGGATAAAAATGTTGAATGAAATGAGAACGAAGAAATATATGTCGTTTTTGTGATGACTGTCATCAAAAGTAAAAGTAATATATCTTAACGGAAAAGAAAAAGCGAATTTTTAATATATGTCGACATTTTCCCCGACTGTTATTTTAGGCGGTGTCTTTTCGTGTATCATCGTAGAGCGATTTTTAAAAATGTATCTCTACATTTTCCCGTGTGTGTGTGAATGTTCTGAATTATTTCTGACACCGAGTCTAAAACCATCGATAAAAATTCAATCAGATGGTGAATTTGAGATAAAATCGTGAGGGTGACTCAATGAATGGGCTTTATTTTACAGGCCTTTGAGAATTCATTTCGTTCTATAAACAGAAGCTTTCATGGGATTCTCTTCCCGTTTTTTTCAACCGAGTCTAAAACTATGTTAGCAACTGTTAAAAAATGAAACGATATATCGAATTTGAGTTGAAATAAACCTGTGTGAGAGAGAAAGACAGCACGGGCCGAACTAAACAGGCCTCAAACCGTGGGATTCCCACGGGTGACCCCACTATACTGCAGCAAGAAAAAGAACGAGACGGGAGAATGAGACCCTCGATGAACGTGATGACAGACTCGCAAAGGATGCTGCTGCAACAACTATGAGGAGGGTTGGAGAGTGAGGAGCTAGGGGTTGGAGAGTGAGGGGCTAGGAGTTGGAGAAGAGCGAGAAATTGGAGAGGAGCGAGGAGTTGGAGAGTGAGGAGCTGGGGGTTGGAGAGTGAGGAGCTGGGGGTTGGGGAGTGAGGAGCTGGGGGTTGGAGAGTGAGGAGCTGGGGGTTGGAGAGTGAGGAGCTGGGGGTTGAAGAATGAGGAGCTGGGGGTTGGAGAGTGAGGAGCTGGGGGTTGGAGAGTGAGGAGCTGGGGGCTGGAGAGTGAGGAGCTGGGGGCTGGAGAGTGAGGAGCTGGGGGTTGGAGAGTGAGGAGCTGGGGGTTGGAGAGTGAGGAGCTGGGGGTTGGAGAGTGAGGAGCATGGGGTTGGAGAGCGAGGAGCTGGGGGTTGGAGAGCGAGGAGCGAGGGGTTGGAGAGCGAGGAGCGAGAGGTTGGAGAGCGAGGAGCGAGGTGTTGGAGAGCGAGGAGCTTGGGGTTGGAGAGCGAGGAGCTAGGGGTTGGAGAGCGAGGAGCTAGGTGTTGGAGAGCGAAGAGTGAGGAGTGATTGGAGAGGAGAGTGATGAGCGATTGGAGAGGAGAGTGAGGAGCGATTGGAGGGGACTGTGAGGAGGTATTGGAGAGGAGTGTGAGGAGGTATTGGAGAGGAGTGTGAGGAGGTATTGGAGGGGAGTGTGAGGAGGTATTGGAGGGGAGTGTGAGGAGGTATTGGAGGGGAGTGTGAGGAGGTATTGGAGGGGAGTGTGAGGAGGTATTGGAGGGGAGTGTGAGGAGGAGTGGGATTGGAGAGGCGTGAGGGTGGAGAGAGGAAAGTGTCAGGTGGAGAGGAGTGAGGGGTCACATATGTGAAATAAATAAATGAATTGTGTTTATGACACTATTTCTGGATCTGATGAATTGCCAGTGACCATTTTGTAAAATTTAATGTGCAGCATCTAAATCAAGATGTCCAAATGTCATACACGTCCATGCCCGTGGGATTCCCATGGGTGACCCCACGAGTAGCCTATTATAATAGTTTTTTAAAAATTAACTTTTTGTTGTTGTTGTTGTTGTTGTATACAGAATCGAGGCTCGTGAAAGAGCTAACATTTATCACACAGAAAAAAAATCAGACACACAATGTATATAATAAGGGGAGCGGCAGACAAGAGAAATATGAGAAAAGCTCTGTTCAAGCCACCCTTGATGTTGACTTTGAGAAAATTGACCAGCACTAGGTCCATCCTCTCCAACACCAGGCCCATCATCTCGGAGAGATATATCAAGGTATGATCGTTTCAAGGTTTGCAAGACATCAATTGGAACGAGATTAAGTGTTAACCTTCAATCATTATCTTTTCTTTTCTATCCAAACAGTTTAAGAAATGTTTCTTTCATGTTTTTTATACCGATAGATGTTTTTGGTAAAATATATACTATATACGAAGACAAACATTTGACTAATTGACGCTAGATGTGAACTGTACGCAACTGTTCTGACTTACATACAAATTCGACTTACAGACAGACTTAAAAACGGAACTCGTTCGTAACCCGGGGACTGCCTGTTTTTATACAGTGCATTCAGAAAGTATTCAGACCCCTTCACTTTTTTCACATTTTGTTATGTTGCAGCCTGATGCTGAAATCTTTTAAATTCATTTTTTCCCCTCATCAATCTGCACTCAATACCCCATAATGAAAAAGAGAAAACAGGATTTTAGAACGTTTTGCAGATTTATTAAAAAGAAAAAATTGAACTATCACATTGACATCAGTATTCATAGCCTTTGCTATGACACTTGAAATTTTGCTCAGGTGCCTCCCATTTCTCTTGATCATCGTTGAGATGTTTCTTCACCTTGATTGGAGTCCACCTGTGGTAAATTCAATTGATTGGACATGATTTGGAAAGGCACACACCTCTCTATATAAGGTCTCACAGCTGACTGCATATCAGAGCAAAAACCAAGTCATGAGGATGAAGGAACTGCTGCAGAGCTCAGAGACAGGATTGTGTCGAGGCACAGATCTGGGGAAGCCTCCAAAAAAAAATAATTCTGCTGCATTGAAGGTTCCCAAGAACACAGTGGCCTCCATAATTCTTAAATGGAAGAAGTTTGGAACAACCAAGACTCTTCCTCGAGCTGGCCGCTCAGCCAAACTGAGCAATTCGGGGAGAAGGGCCTTGGTAAAAGAGGTGACCAAGAACCCGATGGTCACTCTGGCTGAGCTCCAGAGATCCTGTGTGGAGATGGGAGAAACTTCCAGAAGGACAACCGTCACTGCAACACTCCACCGATCTGGGTTTTATGGCAGAGTGGGCCAGACGGAAGCCAAACAGTTCAATCTTGGTTTCATCAGACCACAGAATCCTGTTTCTCACAGTCTGAGAGTCCGTTAGGTGCTTTTTTGCAAACTCCAAGCGGGCTTTCATGTGTCTTTCATTGAGGAGAGGCTTCTTCTCTGCTGCCTTGCAGGGTGTGTCTCTTTCGACAAAGGCCAAGTCCACAGCTGATTCTGTGGTGGTGTCAGGAAGGGCATCCGGCCACAAAAAAACCATTCCTCATATATGCCTTTTGGCGAAGCAGCCATTCGGTGAATCACGGTTTACACGTGCAAGCATGGAAACGGCCGTAACACGGCGATGATGATGATGCCGATGATGTACATTATAAACCCCATTCGACGTTTTCAGAATTTTGACCTTTGCACCTTGACACCAGACCTTTTCCCTTTAAACCATTTATACCTTTCTTTTGCAATCAACGTGCTTTCATTTCGTAAATCCTTCCATTTATTTGTCACACAAAATACACCACACAAGATAAGTCCTGGCAAGGGTCTGCAATGTGATTGCTCTCTCAAGTTATTACCCTGTGCATGTGAAGTGAAAAACAGGGTTAAGCAATTGAATTGTGTCCGCCTGTTCATCTTAGCAATTTATGATCATCGGTTTATGATCGAGGAACAACAACACAACAACATGCATTTTAAGGCCATTTTCCCTGCTAGAGCGGGGATTAGCCTTGCGGTCCCCATGACAATCTTCTCCATTTTGCCCTATTTTCTGTATCTCTCCTTGTTAACCCCCTTGCCCGCATTTCTTCTTCCACCATCTTTAGCCAAGTCTTTCTCGGTCTTCCCCGTCCTCCACTTCCTTCTACATTCATTTCCATCACTCTTCTCAACCAGTCACTTTCATCCTTCCTCAACACATGACCAAACCATCTCAACCTGTTTCTCTTCACAGCATCAATCACAGGCTCGATTCCTATCATCTTTCGCAATTCATCATTTGTCTTCCTCTCTCTCAACGACACTCCGCACATCCACCGAACCATTCGCATTTCCACCCTTTCCAGCCTTCGTTGCTGCTCTACATTCATGACCCATGTCTCGCTCCCATAAATCATAACACTTCTCACACATGCAGGGTACACCTTTCCCTTCAGCTACAACGACACTTCCCTCCTCATCAGCACACCACTCAGTTCCCGAAACTTCTTCCATGCACATCTCACTCGAGCAGCCGTTGCCGAGTCTGATCCACCTTCTCCATTCAGCATGTCTCCGAGGTCGCAAAATGTTTTCACACCTTCCAGCTTCACGCCGTCTCCAAGATCCAACTCAACATTTCCTCCATCTGCAGCTCCCTCTGTGCACACCTTACATTTGAATGTAGCTGCCACACTGGTTAATGACCCTCTCAGACCTCTACATTTTTGATGAACCCACTCAGCGCACATTGTACATTGAATGGAGTTCACTCCGACACCCTTCCTGCACACAGCACATGGCCACTTCCCAGTTCTTTCCACCTCACCACATGCTTTACCACTTGCCATCACCTTCGTCTTTCCTATATTCACCTTCCGACCTTTTGTCTCCATACATTCCTTCCACTTGTTCATCTTTTCCTTCAGTCCATCCATACTTTCCGCAATCAACACCAGATCATCTGCATACAACAACTCCCATGGTAAACCCTCCTCTACGGTCTGAGCCAGCACCTCCATCACAGCTACAAATAGTAGTGGACTTAGTACCGACCCGTGATGCACTCCCACCTTTACCTCAAACTCACCACTGTTCCCGTCCTTCGTCCTTGCAGCTGTGCGCGCTCTTTTGTACATTGCCATCACAACTCTGATCAACCATTCCTCCACTACTAACTTCCTCAATGCCCATGTCAATACTTCCCGTGGAACCCTATCGAATGCTTTCTCCAGATCAACAAACCCAAGACACAACTTCTTCCTCTTCTCCATGTACGTCTCCTGCAACTGCCTCACAATAAAGAGCACGTTTGTCGTTCCTCTTCCTGGCATAAATCCAAACTGCATTTCGTCGATCTTCCCCTTCTTCTTTATCCTCCTCTCCAACACCCTTTCCAATACCTTCATTCCATGCTCCAATAACTTTATCGCTCGGTACGAGCCACACTCCAGAGGGTCACATTTCCCCTTGTATAGAGGGACGAGGGTACTCAGTTCCCAATCCACTGGAATGCGACCTTCTTTCACCACCAGATTACAGATCTCTGCCATTCTCTTCACACCCCAACTTCCTGCTGCCTTCAACATATCTCCCACAACTCCCGTCGGCCCTCCCGCTTTTTAAAACTTATTTCAATCTAATGTTTTATTTTGAACATAAATAGGAAGACGAGTCTTTCGTTTTCACATACTTGGGATTTGAAATCATCCGATTGTACATGTGCAATGTGCAGAGAGGAGTTAAATCATATTTTTACTCTGCCTGTCTGTCTGTCAGTCAAAGAAAATGGAAAATCATTCCAAACAGGAAGCTTGCTGTTTTGAAGGACCTCATAAAGGATACAAACAACAGGAATGAATAAGTAATGTAATGTGTAAGATCGGGCGATGTACTGGGTAAAACGGTGGTAAAACCCAGAATTAATTAACTTTATTCGACCGTTACAATCTTTTTTAAATTTAAATTGAATTATATATTTGAACACTGTGGAAAAAATCACCTTTTAATACTCCCAAGAATATCCAGTTTTGTCGTACTTTGACATGTCAAATAGGTTGATGTGTAAGGGTGGTGCATATGACTGCTTCAACAGCGCGAAACTTTGTGATTTTTTTGATGATATTAGAAATCATTATTTTATGAAAATTGAAGTGTATCGTTGAACACTTCATCGGGGTATCGTGTTCTATGAACTCTCTAGTTTACTGCATCAGTTTGCCTTTACAAATGCATGTGAAACAATCGATTTACAGTCATATAAACAAGTGACCTATCCCTGACAATTGGATGAATTTACCCTAAAGTATAAATATTGTTACGGATCGCGGATTAGATGTTATTTCCCGAGCGGTGGTATTGCCGCGACCTAACAGTTCCCCCGATTCTTCCCCAACTCACCCGATTCCACCCGACGTTGACCAAATCGCGCTCTGCTAAATCAATGATTGGAAAGGACACAACGACTGGGATAGATGAAACGACGCAAGGGGTACAGTTCTCAAGACCTCCGGAGGAGGATATAATTAGTGGTGGAGAAAAGGGGTAGATTACAAGGTAATGAGGTAAAGACACAGAAGAGATGGGCACTTAGATACAGTCTTATCTTATCCCCGACAGACCACAGACAAACGGAACAAGACTGACTTACACAGGGATTGATGGCAGGGAAGGACAGGCAGTCGATAGCACAAGGTGCACCTTGGCTCAGGTACAGGATAAAGCACGGTCCAGTCCAGAGATGCGGGGAGGTGTCACAGCGCTCGGAGGTGGCGTCCTTCTCTCTCCAAGCTCAGCGCGCATCTGACGTCACCTCCCTCTTCCTGCGCATGCTCAGCGGGGAGTGACACGCCCTCGGCTCGTTGGCTCCGACCCAGATGGGATCGGTCCGCCGCTTCTATTGGGTGCGGGGGTTACCGGGCTCCGCCCTTGACGAGGAGCTGACAGCGAGCCCCTACTTGGTAACCCCGTCGAGCACATGTTCGATGGCGGCTCGTTGGAAAGGCTTGGTGCCCTCCCAACACCCCCTACCAACCAAGCCGGAGTGAGGACGCACACTCCCCGCGCCGCCGCCGCTGTTGTTGTTGTTGTTGTTGCTGAACCGTGAGGAAGAGCTGCGGGGAGGTATTGGGAGGTCCTAAACTTCCTAACGGTGCCATACAATCACATTCTGGTGCAACGAAGAGTCAGAATTAATGGAAACGAGTCCTTAACTGACATAGACTAAGAATAACTAGCAAGATGTCCTATAGTTGTCTACGTGAGATGCGGTGGACCTGGATGCGACATTTAATGGGGGAAATAGGGGGAGGTCGGGTCTACAGAGTGTTGTTTACAGAAAATGGGACTCGGGAATGGGGGATTGGGGAGAGTTGGGAAGTATTGAGGAAATAGGGGAATATTTACAAGCGGATATGGATGGATCCAAATCCCATATCCGCAACAATATCATGGGGAAAACCCAAACGATTGCACAGTACTGTATATTTACATTGAGTCGTTTTTTAAAAACTTTTTTTCAGTGTAACAAATACACATGTACTTGTTTACGTCCGTCAGAATTATATTGTGAGTATTGAACAAAATCAGATTTGTTTTTGACAGGTCATGTGATGTTGTATTTTCAGGTGGATCCATTGAATCCACAAGGGAGCCTGCACCTACTTTTATGAACAGCGAAGACACTGGCCCGCAGGACTCGCCAACTGAAACAAACAAGAGGACTTTTTACAAACACAACAAAATGAATAATGAAATGTTTGCACAAAATAATTTACACCAGGTTCACAAAGGAGAGAAAGATGAACGCCCAGACAAATGCAAAACTTGTGGAAAATCTTTTAATCATTCATCCACCCTTAAAATACACATGAGAATTCACAATGGTGAACGCCCATACAAATGTACAACTTGTGGAAAATCTTTTAATCATTCATCCACCCTTAAAATACACATGAGAATTCACAATGATGAACGTCCATACAAATGTACAAGTTGTGGAAAATCGTTTAATCGATCATCCAACCTTAAAACACACATGAGAATTCACAATGGTGAACGCCCATACAAATGTACAAGTTGTGGAAAATCTTTTAATCAGTCATCCACCCTTAAAACACACGTGAGAATTCACAATGGTGAACGCCCATACAAATGTGCAAGTTGTGGAAAATCTTTTAATCATTCATCCACCTTTAAAATACACATGAGAATTCACAATTATGAACGTCCATACAAATGTACAAGTTGTGGAAAATCTTTTAATCGGTCATCCAACCTTAAAACACACATGAGAATTCACAATGGTGAACGCCCATACAAATGCACAATTTGTGGAAAATCTTTTAGTGACTCATCCCACCTTAAAAGGCACATGAGAATTCACAATGCTGAACACCCATACAAATGCACAATTTGTGGAAAATCTTTTAACCAGTCATCCATCCTGAAAAGGCACATGAGCATTCACAATGATGAACGCCCATACGAATGCACAAGTTGTGGAAAATCGTTTAATCAATCCCACCTTAAATCACACACGAGAATTCACAATGATGAACGTCCATACAAATGTACAAGTTGTGGAATATCTTTTAATTGGTCATCCAACCTTAAAACACACATGAGAATTCACAATGGTGAACGCCCATACAAATGCACAAGTTGTGGAAAATCTTTTCGTGACTCATCCCACCTTAAAAGGCACATGAGAATTCACAATGCTGAACACCCATACAAATGCACAATTTGTGGAAAATCTTTTAACCAGTCATCCATCCTGAAAAGGCACATGAGCATTCACAATGATGAACGCCCATACAAATGCACAAGTTGTGGAAAATCGTTTAATCAATCATCCCACCTTAAATCACACATCAGAATTCACAATGCTGAACGCCCATACAAATGCTCAACTTGTGGAAAATCTTTTAAGCAGTCATCCATCCTGAAAAGGCACATGAGCATTCATAATGATGAACGCCCATACAAATGCACAAGTTGTGGAAAATCGTTTAATCAATCATCCCACCTTAAATCACACATGAGAATTCATAATGATGAACGCACATACAAATGCACAAGTTGTGGACAATCGTTTAATCAATCATCCCACCTTAAATCACACATGAGAATTCATCATGATGAACGCCCATACAAATGCACAACTTGTAGAAAATATTTTAATGAGTCATCCAACCTTAAACCACACATGATAATCACAACAGAGAAAGACCGTACAAATGCACAGTTTGTGGAGAATCGTTCAATCGGTCATGCCACCTGAAAAACGCATGGAATTCACTATGGAGAACAAGGAGATTACCAACAAAGAGAGTGTGCATGCAAATGCCAAATTTGTGTAAAATCCTTCATTAAATAATTTGAGCTCATGAAACACATTTTATTTTACCTTTTTTTAATGTAGCCGAGGCTCGTGGAAGAGATAGACGCAGGCTAGGACAAACTATGGGTGTGGGGAGGAATGAGAGGCAGGAGAGCATCCATAGGTTGGACAAGATGGATACAGAAGAGAGATCATTCAAGAATGCAGAATAGGACTGGGCCCAGAACACAATTTGTAGAAAATCTTTTAATCGATCATTCCACATGAAAAGCACATGAAAATTTACTTGACAAGTCGCACGAGACAATGTCCACACTGATGCACGATTTGCAAAACGTCTTTCACTCACTCAAAATGCCTTAAAACACACGAGCACATTGTGAATGTTTGAATGTGAATATGACTTGTTTGACTTCACATCACCAAAATGGCACCCATTTCCTGCCGCTGAAAAACATCCACATAGCATGATGCTGCCACCTCCATGCTTCATGGTAAGAATGGTGTTGGATGGGTTATGAGCTATGCTTTGCTTCCGCCAGACATAGTGCTTTGCATTCAGGCCAAATAATTTGATTTTCGTCTCATCAGAACATTTTGAATATTAATATTAATAAAGAATATTTTGCCTCATGCTCTGTCTTTCACGTGCCTTTTTACAAACTCCAGGCATACTGTTATGTACGTTTTTCTCAGGAGTGGCTTCCATTTAGTCACTCTTCCATAAACCCTCGATTTGTGAAATGCTGCATTGACTTGTCCTCCTGGCAGGTTCTGGCATTTCAGCAAAGGAACTCTGGTGTTCTGCCAGAGTGGTGATTGTGTTCTTGGTCACCTCCCTGACCATGTTCCGTTATTTTCTGTTTGTTTTTTTTTGTTTTGTTTTTTGAATACTGAATCGAGGCTCGTGAAAGAGCTAACATTTATTTCACAAACAAATCAACCAGACAAACAAAATATATCAAAAGAGGTAGTGGAAGACAAGATGGGGAGAGAAGGGGAAGCACACAAACACAACATTTGAGAGCAGGGAGATGTGTGTGAGGAAGAGGGCTTTGGGGGAGGAGGCGTGGGAAGGGGGGGGGGGGGGGAGAAGTATAAAACACAAGGACTTCCAGGACAGAAGTTGGTATTTCAAAAAAGTGGATTTGGGGTGAAATTAGCGGGGGTAGAAAAGATCAAGGTTTTGGATGGGGGAAGATAAGAGATGGTGGTGAACAGCTGTTTTAATGACCTGGAGGGTGGAGTGGGATTGAAGAGAGTGAGAGAGTTTGTTCCAGAGGCGGGAGAAAAGAGGAGTGAAGGTGAGCAGAGAGTCTTGATTTTGGCAGTTTAACCATAAGAGGGTTGCAGGCAGATCTTGTGGAATATTTGGGGGACAGAGCCCAGAGAGAGCTGGGGGGGGGGGGGCAAGGCCAGAGAGGAGTCAGTCGAAGATGGAAAGACCACCAACCTGCCTGCGGTGAGTGAGTGAAAGGCCCTTGGAGTTAGCTTCATCGCGGAGATTCCAATCATTCTGAACGCTTTGGTTTCAACAGCGTGAAGACGAGCTAGGTGTGAGGCAGGAGCACCAGCCCAGAGGGGAGAGCAGTATTCCATTGAGCTGCGGATGAAAGCCTTGTGTGTGGTGAGGAGCTCAGGTGTGCCAAGGAAGGACTTCACACGACGGAGGATGCCCAGTCGGCGACTGGCTTTGGAGGCCAGATTTGAAATGTGGTTTTCCCAGGAAAGATCATGGCAGATAGTGAGACCCAAAAGCTTGAGTGACAGAACTTCTTGGAGAGGATTATTCAGAAAGTGGATGGGAGGGTTGTCCAGTCGGTCTTTTCGGAGAGACATCGTAAGAGTGTGAGATTTGTCAGGATTGAAAGACATGTTCCACTTGTTTGCCCAGTCTGTGATTTTGTCCAGGTCTGCAGAGAGTGAGGAGGCTGCAGACTGCCGATCTGAGGGATGAGGAATGGAGCGACAGAGAGTAGAGTCATCAGCAAAGAGATAGAGAGGATTTTCAAGAGAGTCAGAGAGATCATTGATGAAGACCAGAAAAAGCACAGGGCCCAGAACACTGCCTTGGGGAACTCCAGCCTAAACAGGAAAAGGTGATGAGAGGAACCCATTCAGGGCCACACGTTGACTACGACTAGAGACGAAGTCCGCCAGCCATGCGTGGAGATTTCCATGGATACCATAAGAGGAGAGTTTGGTGAGCAGAGCGGGGTGCCAGACCATATCGAAGGCACGTGATATGTCAAGGAGACAGCTCCAATTTCCTGTTTGGCATTGAGGACCTCCATCAATTGTTGAGAAAGCAGAAGCAGCATGTCCAGAGTAGAGTGACCAGGTCTGAAACCAAATTGATGATCAGAGATCAAGCCATTGGAGAAGAGGAAAGATTTCATATCTGAAGCAATGATGGATTCCATGACTTTGCTGATAATTGGGAGAAGGCTGATTGGTCTGTAGTTGCTAGGATCTGTTTTTGCACCTTTTTTGTGCAAAGCGGTGATGTTGGCTGATTTCCAAGCAGATGGCAGATGACCTTGAGCAAAAGAGAGGGTGAAGAGAACAGAGAGAGGGAGTGAAAGCGGAAGAACAGGATTTTAGGACCCGTGGGCTGATGCCATCAGGTCCAGTTGCAGAATCAGAGTCGAGGGTTGACAGAAACCTTTCCACCTTGTCAGGAGGAAAGGACACAGAGTCCAGGAGCAGCTGGGTACGGTGGGTCCAGAGAGGGGTGGGTTTGGGACACAAGATTTAGAGGCAAACACAGAGTTGAGGCATTCAGCTTTTTCAGTGCGGATTCAGCCGTGTAGCCATTTGATGTGAGGGAGGGCATGGAGGGGGAACAAGCACCAGAAACAGATTTGACAAGATGCCACCAGGATTTGGAAGAGGGAGACAGATAAGAGAGTTCGGTCCTGAGAACGGAAAGTCAGTTTGGTCGGATCGCCAGCTCCAGGAAGATTCTGTGTCAGTCCATATTGTTTTATACCTTTCCCCAGATCTATGCCTCCTCACAATTCTATCTCAGAGATCTATGGACAGTTCCTTGGACTCCATGGTAGAGTTTCTGCTCTGACATGCACTGTTAACTGTGGGACATTATCCAGTGGCAGCGATGGTCTTCGTATCAAAGAACAACAATCCCTGTGTCAATGAATATGGATTGTTTATGACATATGTACGTACAGAGAGAAACGTTCAATATACCGATTGTGAAAATCTCTAAAATTCTCAAAGCAACACTAGTTTAGATTGGATTAATGTTTGTCGCTTTGTTTTTGGTCTAGAGATATGCGAAACTGAGGTAATCCTTTCTGTTGTTAGTTTCCTTGTCCATCCTGAGAGTTTGACCCAAATAGACAACTTCCGTCTCACAGAACGGTAACTTATCCTGATTTACCTAATTCCCCTTATGAGCTAATGCTGTCAAGAGCACCATTGTATCTTGTTCGCAGCTTTCCTTTTTCTTTGAGCAGATTAGCAGATCGTCAACATACTGAATTAAGGTGGATCTCCCGGGGTAGTTGAACACCAAACAAATCTTTGTGGAAGGCCCTTGAAAATAGGGTGGGCTATCTGTGAAACTCTGTGGTATTAATACTGTCCACGTAAACTGGCGTCCTCCAGATGTGAACGCAAAGAGATACTGCAATTTTTCCTCGAGAGGGATGGAGAAAATGCTGAACACAAGTCTATGACTGAGTCACACTTTGTATCTGGTGGCACGGCAGATAGTATGGTCTCAGGGTTGGTGACGACCGGATGTATGCCCTTCATACAGTTATGTGCCCGTAGGTCCTGAGTTGTGGTGTGAAAGCAAAATTTATTGCATATGTAATTTGTGTAAATCGAGTGGATTTCCCGGAGCCTCGACCTGATTGTGCAAACACTTTAGTTTTAATTGCGTACTTAAGCTTCATAAATACATATATTGGTCAGCGTTGAGTGTATTTCATTTTATTAGTCTGAGAGCTTTGGACAAGTTTGAAATTTGGTGAGCTTTTATTGAATTACTTTTATTTAAATGATACAATGGACTACAAAATGTAAATGTTTCATGATATTTGTTATATTATATCGCCTTTATCTATCAATATTGTTGAAATGAAGAACAAATAGCTGTATGTTGAAATATGTTGAAAAAGTCAAAACTTTACAAAAAGAAAAGTCAAAAAAAGAAAAGAAAAATGGCCTCTAAAGGTGGTTGTTTTTGTTGTTGTATTCAATTGTGTTGTGTGTTGTGGGATGGTTGTGTGCGTCGTGAATTGCATTTTTTTTTAGATAGACAAAGATACAATGAGCTGCTCGGTGAGCTATTGAGGTGGATTGGATGTGTTGTTGTTGTCTTGGCAGTTTTGGTTGTTGTATTGCCAAAAGTTTGTGTAGTGTGGTGTCTGTTGATAGTGGATCACCTGTCATCTTGTGTGACGTGAGCAGGGATGCATGTCACTGTATGTAACCGCCTGGGGTCAAGAAAACAACTTCAGTTGCAATTTAGTTGAAATTAAAGGTTAACATTAGCTGCAAATTGTCCAAAGTGCTTTAAAAAGCTCCGTCCAATTTCATTTTGGCATTTAAGAAAATTCACTGCATTTACAATGCATTTCCTTTAATCTGATAAACAGGCTTGGTTGGGCCAGAAAAACATCCCACTCCCACACCAGCCCAACGCGCGCTCCGACCTTGGATTTTACACACGTTGAACTGTCTGTTTAATTGGCACAGGGAATGAAATAAGGAGAGTGCAAGAGGGAGGAAGTGGACATTTGTGGATTGGGAACCAGCTAACTTGAATGGGACCCTGGGGTTTTCTGTGTGTCTATGTGTTTGTCTGTCTGTTACACTGAACTCTTGGATTGGGTTTTAATGAGACAAATTCCAGACAAACCCCTCTTTTGTTCTTCTGTATTTCAGAATTGATTTGCACCCCACCCCGCCTCACTGTGAAATTTGGTGGACAGGTCGTGTGTTTCTCAGAGATTTATGGACGAGTTTAGATGTATCTGTGTGTGTGGAGACCGATGGACATTGGAGGTCGGGGTTGTGGCATGGTGTGGACAGATGGGAGGTTGCGATGTTGGTGCCGTGGATGCAGTGTCCCAATTCTGGTAAATTGGTATTTACACCGCTGGAATTGGTGGTGGTACAAATATCTACTTTGTCTCTCAAGCCTCCTACTTTGTCTCTCAAGCCTCCTACTTTGTCTCTCAAGCCTCCTACTTTGTCTCGGAAGCCTCCTACTTTGTCTCTCAAGCCTCCTACTTTGTCTGTCAAGCCTCCTGCTTTGTCTCTCAATCCTCCTACTTTGTCTCTCAAGCCTCCTGCTTTGTCTCTCAAGCCTCCGACTTTGTCTCTCAAGCCTCCTGCTTTGTCTCTCAAGCCTCCTACTTTGTCTCTCAAGCCTCCTACTTTGTCTCTCGCGCCTCCTACTTTGTCTCTCAAGCCTCCTACTTTGTCTCTCAAACGTCCTGCTTTGTCTCTCAAGCCTCTTACTTTGTCTCTCAAGCCTCCTACTTTGTCTCTCAAGCCTCCTACTTTGTCTCTCAAGCCTCCGACTTTGTCTCTCAAGCCTCTGACTTTGTCTGTCAAGCCTCCTACTTTGTCTCTCAAGCCTCCGACTTTGTCTCTCAAGCCTTCTACTTTGTCTCTCAAGCCTCCTACTTTGTCTCTCAAGCGTCCTACTTTGTCTCTCAAGCCTCCTACTTTGTCTCTCAAGCGTCCTACTTTGTCTCTCAAGCCTCCTACTTTGTCTCTCCAAGGATTTCAAAAGGTCCTTTTACCTCAGTCTGTTGTGGCGGCCATGTTTGTCTCGCTTCCAGCTGCCAAACACTCGTTCTCCGCTCCAGGAGGTATTGCGATCCCACTTCTCCGACACCAAAACTGTGGAAGCGAATCGTCCATGGAGGCGCCAATGTGTCGTGTTTGCAACTCCTTTCGCTGAATCGGCATTATTCCAGCTTATAGAAAGTGCAAAACACCTCCTTACAAGATGGGAACCCAGATGCGGAGAGACGGAGACGGTTAACCAAGGTGGTGCCACGTCACCTGCCTGCCTCCCATCTTCAATTCTTTCTTCACATCCCTCAATTCTATTTCTGCAAAAATACATTTCAAGACATATTTTCATGTACATTCTCTATTAAACCATTAATTTGAACATTTTACCCGAGATGCTTTGCAAACAACATGACAACACCCTGGATGGTAAATTTTCCGTCCACAGCAGCACAATAATTAGTTACCCTGCGATCGGGAAGCGAAAAGCGCGGTGAAGCATTCAGGTGCGTACGTGTGCCGTGTCTGCATTTAAAAAAAATCATTTTCTCAGTAACTGTTGGTCCAATTGACATCTAAATATTCACCATCGGAGGGCCTCCTCCTGTAGAATATTTTAATGATAACTACGACGTCATAGGTCACGTGGTACAGGCGCTATCTTGGAAAAAATTCGCACCTCTCTATCTCTGAAACTGTTCCATGGAAAAAATTTAGACCTGGGTCATTGTCAATTACTCACCATGGGGAATAAGATATGTTAATGATGATTTCATCGATGCCTTCCTTATGACGTCATAATTCCACAAATACAACACATCCATCCAATCGTTATCAAATTTTTTTCAGCAACTGTTGGGCTGATGGACACGAAATTTTCACCACAGGAGCGCCTCCTCCTTTCGAATATTTTAATGATAATCATGACGTCATAAGTCATGTGGTGCAGGCGTCATTTGGAAAAACCGAAAAATGTTTCACCTCTATAATGATATCCAAAACCGCTGCATCGAAAAAATGTAAACATGGCTTGGTCTGATCAGTTTGAAATCTATTGAGAGTGATCAATGCAACAATTATATTGGAGAATATAAATTTATGATGTCATCGCTCACGTGGTCTGGCAGCCATATGGGATCAAAGAAAAATAATGTTCAAAACAGAACTCGGCTCACAAGAAGTTGACTGCGCAGGGTAAGTATTCTATGAATACCATTTAGCTATAAAATGTAATCACAACAGTTAGTTATAAAATGTAAGCACAATATTAGTTATAATATGTAAGCACCATAGTTAGTTATAATATGTAAGCACAATAGCTCGTTAAAACATGGAAGCACAATCGTTAGTATTAAAATGTAAGCACACTAGTTCGTTATAACATGTAAGCACAACAGTTAGTTATAACGTGTAAGCACAATAGATAGTTATAATATGTCAGCACAATAGTAAGTTATAACCTGAAAGCATAATAGTTAGTTATCACATGTAAGCAAAATAGTTAGTAATAAAATGTAATCACAATGGTTCGACATCGTATGTAAGCACAACAGTAAATTCTAAAATCTTATCAATGGTTCGACATAATATGTAAGCACAATCGTTAGTTATAACGTGTAAGCACAATAGTTATAAAGTGTAAGCACAATAGTTAGTTGTAACATGTAAGCACACTAGATATTTATAAGATGCAAGCACAATAGTAAGTTTGAACATTCAAGTACAATAGTTAGTTATCACATGCAAGCACAATAGTTATAAAATGTAATCACAATGGTTCAACATAATATGTAAGCACAATAGTAAGTTATAACATTAAAGCACAATAGTTAGTTATAACGTGTAAGCACAATAGATAGTTTTAATATGTAAGCACAATAGTAAATTATAACCTCAAAGCACAACAGTTCGTTATCACATGTAAGCACAATCGTTGGTTATAAAATGTAATCTCAATGGTTCGACATAATATGTAAGCACAATGGTAAGTTATCTATCTATAATTCCAGTAATCTCTGTGTGTTTGTTTGTACGTTTGTACGTTTGTACGTTTGTTTGTCTGTGACCGCTGTTTCTCGACAACCACGGGTCCGATATACTTTAAACTTGCCAGGTATATTGCTGGGGACCCGAGGATGTGCCTTTTCAAGGTTTCATATTAATCGGACAATTACTTACCGAGCTATGTTCAAAAAACGATTCAACCAATCAGAGAGCAGCGAGCTATCGCGTGTGCCGAACGTGGCGGACACACTCTGCCTCGGATGGCACATTTGAGAGCGTATTCATTTATTTCACGTTTGCAAACTATATTGCCGCTATGTTGGCGTTAAACTATGTTTTAAAACTAATAAAAACCATTTCATCTAAATAGAGGGGGGGGGGGGGGGGGGATTGTCACTGTACTCGCAAGCCGTTCGCCGTTCGCTTTGGCGTTGCGAATGGACCAACACATTTCATGTACCAAACCATTTCATGTAAAGCGTTCGCCGTTCGCTTTGGCGTTGCGAATGAACCAAAACATTTCATGACCCAAACCATTTCATGTAAATAGAGGGGGGGATATAATTTTAGATATAGATATAGTACGGGCATGCCCTAGTCTATCTATAATTCCAGTAATCTCTGTGTGTGTGTGTGTCTGTGTGTATGCGACCGCTGTTTCTCGACAACTACCGGTCCGATATACTTGAAACTTGCCAGGTATATTGCTGGGGACCCGAGGATGTGCCTTTTCAAGGTTTTAAATTAATCGGAGAAGTAGTTACCGAGCTATGTCCAAAAAACGATTCAACCAATCAGAGAGCAGCGAGCTATCACGTGTGCCGAACGTGGCGAACAGACTCTGCATCGGACGGCACATTTGAGAGCGTATTCATTTATTTCCCGTCGGCAAACTATGTTGGCGCTATGTTGGCGTTAAACTATGTTTTAAAACTAATTAAAACTAATTTGCGATTCTTTCGCTTTGCGATGCGATTTGCGATTGCGTTAAACTCGCTCGGGCGTTAAACTATGTTTTAAAACTAATTAAAACTAATTTGCGATTCTTTCGCTTTCCTGCGCGTTTGTGCACGCTATGGCGATTTCTTTACCAAACTCCGCAAGCCGTTAGCTTTGGACCAAACCATTTCATGTAAATAGAGGGGGGGGGGATTGTCACCGTACTCGCAAGCCGTTCGCTTTGGACCAAACCATTTCATGTAAATAGAGGGGGGGGATTGTCACCGTACTCGCAAGCCGTTCGCTTTGGACCAAACCATTTCATGTAAATAGAGGGGGGGGATATAATTTTAGATATACAGTATACGTATATAGTACGGGCATGCCCTAGTAACATTAAAGCACAATAGTTAGTTATAACATGTAAGCACAATAGTTAGTCATAAAATGTAAGCACAATAGTTAGTTATAACGTGTAAGCACAGTAGTTATAAAAAGTAAGCACAATAGTTAGTTGTAACATGTAGGCACAATAGATAGTTATAATGTGTAAGCACAATCATAAGTTTTAACATGAAAGCGCATTAGTTAGTTGTCACATGCAAACACAATAGTTAGTGATAAAATGTAATCACAATGGTTCGACATAATATGTAAGCACAATAGTAAGTTATAACATTAAAGCACAATAGTTAGTTATAACGTGTAAGCACAAGTTAGTCATAAAATGTAAGCACCATAGTTAGTTATAACGTGTAAGCACAATAGTTAGTTATAACATGTAAGCACAATATATAGTTGTAATATGTGAGCACAATAGTAAGTTATAACCTTAAAGCACAACAGTTCGTTATCACATGTAAGCACAATCGTTAGTTACAGAATGTAATCACAATGGTTCGACATCATATGTAAGCACAACAGTTAGTTATAAAATGTAATCTCAATGGTTCGACATCATATGTAAGCAGAACAGTTAGTTATAAAATGTAATCACAATGGTTCGACATAATATGTAAGTACAATCGTTAGTTATAAAACGTTAAGCACACATCATTGATTGACACATGGAGAGAACGTTGAATGACGCCACCACTCTGTATCTGCCACTGGTCTGCAAACAATATCACAACAAATAATTTAGCAATGAAAACGGGAAATGGGAGGGAGGGATGTTTGCACCACTGATCAACCAAAACGGTGATTCATCAAAGTGTGTGTTACTGTTATTGGAGCACCGACATCAACCAAAATCAACCAAAAGGGTGATTCATCAAAGTGTGTGTTACTGTTATTGGAGCACCGACATCAACCAAAATCAACCAAAAGGGTGATTCATCAAAGTGTGTGTTACTGTTATTGGAGCACCGACATCAACCAAAATCAACCAAAAGGGTGATTCATCAAAGTGTGTGTTACTGTTATTGGAGCACCGACATCAACCAAAATCAACCAAAAGGGTGATTCATCAAAGTGTGTGTTACTGTTATTGGAGCACCGACATCAACCAAAATCAACCAAAAGGGTGATTCATCAAAGTGTGTGTTACTGTTATTGGAGCACCGACATCAACCAAAATCAACCAAAAGGGTGATTCATCAAAGTGTGTGTTACTGTTATTGGAGCACCGACATCAACCAAAATCAACCAAAAGGGTGATTCATCAAAGTGTGTGTTACTGTTATTGGAGCACCGACATCAACCAAAATCAACCAAAAGGGTGATTCATCAAAGTGTGTGTTACTGTTATTGGAGCATCGACACAGCGGAATAGCCTCGATCTCAGCAATGATACAAACCAGCAGGGGGCACTGCATCATCGGCACAGCCTCATTCTCAGCAATGATACAAACCAACAGGGGGCACTGCATCATCGGCACAGCCACATTCTCATCAATGATACAAACCAACAGGGGGCACTGCATCATCGGCACAGCCACATTCTCAGCAATGATACAAACCAACAGGGGGCACTGCATCAGCGCACAGCCTCATTCTCAGCAATGATACAAACCAGCAGTCACAGGCTGCACCGATGAACCAACAACAACTAAACACAAGTGAACACTCAACAACAACCGAATGTCCACAATCTGCGGCAGGTTCTCAACCCTCAAGTGACGTTCCATCACCATTGGTGTTTAACTGAATTTCAAGATTCGGAATCAATCTTCTCGCCAAGTCTTCAAGACACCTCAAGGAAGGTGCATCGTCCAGCTTGGCATGTCAAACCTCCTTTTTTCCTCCTCGTTTTCATTCGGGATTCAATATTTTTGAGAATAAAACTTTTAAACTAGAAGTAACGAGGATAATATGCGATGGGATGAGATAACGATCGAGAGGGATTCGATAAAAGTAGAAGGAACATGGAATAGAAAAGGGAAGAAGTAAAATTCGTAAAAGGAGAGGAAGAAGAGGTGGCGCGGATAAAGCGTGGATCTGGTTCACTGGACATGCGATTTGGGGTTTTAAACATCTTCGTGAGTAGAGGAAGAGTTGTGGAGATTTCGGGTTTTAAACATCTTCGTGAGTTGAGGAAGCGTTGTGGAGATTTCGGGTTTTAAACATCTTCATGAGTTGAGGAAGAGTTGTGGAGATTTCGGGTTTGAAACATCTTCGTGAGTCGAGGAAGTGTTGTGGAGATTTCTGGTTTTAAACATCTTCATGAGTTGAGGAAGAGTTGTGGAGATTTCGGGTTTTGAACATCTTCGTGAGTAGAGGAAGAGTTGTGGAGATTTCGGGTTTTAAACATCTTCGTGAGTGGAGGAAGAGTTGTGGAGATTTCGGGTTTGAAACATCTCCGTAAGTGGAAGAAGAGTTGTGGCGATTTCGGGTTTTAAACATCTTCGTGATTCGAGGAAGAGTTGTGGAGATTTCGGGTTTTAAACATCTTCGTGAGTCGAGGAAGAGTTGTGGAGATTTCGGGTTTTAAACATCTTTGTGAGTAGAGGAAGTGTAGAGGAAGAGTTGTGGAGATTTCGGGTTTTAAACATCTTCGTGAGTAGAGGAAGAGTTGTGGAGATTTCGGGTTTTAAACATCTTCGTGATTAGAGGAAGAGTTGTGGATATTTCGGGTTTTACACATCTTCATGAGTAGAGGAAGAGTTGTGGAGATTTCGGGTTTGGAACATCTTCGTGAGTGGAGGAAGAGTTGTGGAGATTTCGGGTTTTAAACATCTTCGTGAGTGGAGGAAGAGTTGTGGAGATTTGGGGTTTTAAACATCTTCGTGAGTAGAGGAAGAGTTGTGGAGATTTCGGGTTTGAAACATCTCCGTGAGTGGAGGAAGAGTTGTGGAGATTTCGGGTTTTAAACATCTTCTTGAGTGGAGGATGAGTTGTGGAGATTTGGGGTTTTAAACATCTTCGTGAGTAGAGGAAGAGTTGTGGAGATTTCGGGTTTGAAACATCTCCGTGAGTGGAGGAAGAGTTGTGGCGATTTCGGGTTTTCAACATATTTGTGAGTAGAGGAAGAGTTGTGGCGATTTCGGGTTTTCAACATCTTTGTGAGTAGAGGAAGAGTTGTGGAGATTTCGGGTTTTAAACACCTTCATGAGTCGAGGAAGAGTTGTGGAGATTTCGGGTTTGAAACATCTTCGTGAGTGGAGGAAGAGTTGTGGAGATTTCGGGTTTGAAACATCTTCGTGAGTGGAGGAAGAGTTGTGGAGATTTCGGGTTTTAAACATCTTCGTGAGTCGAGGAAGAGTTGTGGAGATTTCCGGTTTTAAACATCTTCGTGAGTCGAGGAAGAGTTGTGGAGATTTCGGATTTTAAACATCTTCGTGAGTGGAGCAAGAGTTGTGGAGATTTCGGGTTTGAAACATCTTCGTGAGTGGAGGAAGAGTTGTGGAGATTTCGGGTTTGCAACATCTTCGTGAGTGGAGGAACAGTTGTGGAGATTTCGGGTTTGAAACATCTTCGTGAGTGGAGGAAGAGTTGTGGAGATTTCGGGTTGTAAACATCTTCGTGAGTAGAGGAAGAGTTGTGGAGATTTCGGGTTTTAAACATCTTCGTGAGTGGAGGAAGAGTTGTGGCGATTTCGGGTTTTAAACATCTTCGTGAGTCGAGGAAGAGTTGTGGAGATTTCGGGTTTTAAACATCTTCGTGAGTAGAGGAAGAGTTGTGGAGATTTCGGGTTTTAAACATCTTCGTGAGTCGAGGAAGAGTTGTGGAGATTTCGGGTTTTAAACATCTTCGTGAGTCGAGGAAGAGTTGTGGAGATTTCGGGTTTTAAACATCTTCGTGAGTAGAGGAAGAGTTGTGGAGATTTCGGGTTTGAAACATCTTCGTGAGTGGAGGAAGAGTTGTGGAGATTTCGGGTTTTAAACATGTTCGTGAGTGGAAGAAGAGCTGTGGAGATTTCGGGTTTGAAACATCTTCGTGAGTGGAGAAAGAGTTGTGGAGATTTCGGGTTTGAAACATCTTCGTGAGTGGAGGAAGAGTTGTGGAGATTTCGGGTTTTAAACATCTTCGTGAGTAGAGGAAGAGTTGTGGAGATTTCGGATTTTAAACATCTTCGTGAGTGGAGGAAGAGTTGTGGAGATTTCGGGTTTGAAACATCTTCGTGAGTGGAGGAAGAGTTGTGGAGATTTCGGGTTTGAAACATCTTCGTGAGTGGAGGAAGAGTTGTGGAGATTTCGGATTTTAAACATCTTCGTGAGTGGAGGAAGAGTTGTGGAGATTTCGGGTTTGAAACATCTTCGTGAGTGGAGGAAGAGTTGTGGAGATTTCGGATTTTAAACATCTTCGTGAGTGGAGGAAGAGTTGTGGAGATTTCGGGTTTGAAACATCTTCGTGAGTGGAGGAAGAGTTGTGGAGATTTCGGGTTTGAAACATCTTCGTGAGTGGAGGAACAGTTGTGCAGATTTCGGGTTTGAAACATCTTCGTGAGTGGAGGAAGAGTTGTGGAGATTTCGGGTTTTAAACATCTTCGTGATTAGAGGAAGAGTTTTTTTTTTTTTTTTTTTTTTTTTTTTTTTTTTTTTGTATACAAGATCGAGGCTCGTGAAAGAGCGAACGTTAATCACACAGAAAGACAAACCGACACATAAAACATAACATAGGGAGCGGTAGACAAGATGGGGAGAGAGGGGGAAGGACACAAACACAACATTTGAGAGCAGAGACCGAGAGACATGGAGACATCGAGAGATCTGAGAGAGGGTGAGGGCTTTGGGGGGGGGGGGGGGCGTGGGAAGGGGGCAGTGGGAGAGGTATAAAACATATGGACACTGCCAGGACTTCCAGGAAAGAAGTTGGAATTTCAAACAAGGTGGATCTGGGGTGAATTAGCGGGGGTAGAAAAGATCAAGGTTTTGGATGGGGGAAGATAAGAGATGGTGGTGAACAGCTGTTTTAAAGACCTGGAGGGAGGAGTGGGATTGAAGGGAGTGAGGGAGTTTGTTCCAGAGGCGGGAGAAAAGAGGAATGAAAGAGTGAAGGTGAGCGGAGAGCCGAGATTTCGGCAGTTTAACCATCAGAGGGTTGCTGGCAGATCTTGTGCGACCTGTAGGAATATTTGGGGGACAGAGCACAGAGAGAGCTGGGGGTGCAAGGCCGGAGAGGAGTCGGTAGAAGACAGAAAGACCACCTACCTGCCTGCGGTGAGTGAGTGAAAGGCCCTCAGAGATAGCTTCATCGCGGGAGATTCCAATAATTCTGAAAGCTTTGGTTTCAACAGCGTGAAGCCGAGCTAGGTGTGAGGCAGGAGCACCGGCCCATAGAGGAGAACAGTATTCCATTGAGCTGCGGATGAAAGCCTTGTATGTGGTGAGGAGCTCAGGTGTGCCGAGGAAGGACTTCGCACGACGGAGGATGCCCAGTCGGCGACTGGCTTTGGAGGCCAGCTTGGAAATGTGGTTTTCCCAAGAAAGATCATGGCAGATAGTGAGACCCAAAATCTTGAGCGACAGAACTTCTTGGAGAGGATTGTTGAGAAAGTAGATGGGAGGGTTGTCCAGTCGATCTTTTCGGAGAGACATAGTAAGAGTGTGAGATTTGTCAGGATTGAAAGACATGTTCCACTTGTTTGACCAGTCTGTGATTTTGTCCAGGTCTTCAGAGAGTGAGGAGGCAGCAGACTGCCGATCTGAGGGAAGAGGAATGGAGCGGCAGAGAGTGGAGTCATCAGCAAAGAGATAGAGAGGATTTTCGAGAGAGTCAGAGAGATCATTGATGAAGACCAGAAAAAGCACGGGGCCCAGAACACTGCCTTGGGGAACTCCAGCCTGAACAGGAAGAGGAGATGAGAGAAACCCATTCAGGGCCACACGTTGACGACGACTAGAGAGGAAGTCCGCCAGCCATGCGTGGAGATTTCCATGGATACCAAAGGAGGAGAGTTTGGTGAGCAGAGCGGGGTGCCAGACCGTGTCGAAGGCACGTGATATGTCGAGGGAGACAGCTCTAATTTCCTGTTTGGCATTGAGGACCTCCATCCATTGTTGAGACAGCAGAAGCAGCATGTCCAGAGTAGAGTGACCTGGTCTGAAACCAAATTGATGATCAGAGATCAAGCCATTGGAGAAGAGGAAAGATTTCATATCAGAAGCAATGATGGATTCCATGACTTTGCTGATAATTGGGAGAAGGCTGATTGGTCTGTAGTTGCTAGGATCTGTTTTTGCACCTTTTTTGTGCAAAGCGGTGATGTTGGCTGATTTCCAAGCAGATGGCAGTTGACCTTGAGCAAAAGAGAGGGTGAAGAGAACAGAGAGAGGGTGAGATAGAGCAGCAGAGCAGGATTTTAGGACCCGTGGGCTGATGCCGTCGGGTCCAGTTGCAGAATCAGAGTCGAGGGTTGACAGAAACTTTTCCACCTTGTCAGGAGGAAAGGACACGGAGTCCAGAAGCAGCAGGGTACGACTGGGTATGGTGGGTACAGAGAGGGATGGGTTTGGGACACAAGATTTAGAGGCAAACACAGAGTTGAGGCATTCAGCTTTTTCACGTGCGGAGTCAGCTGTGTAGCCGTTTGAGGTAAGGGAGGGGATGGAGGGGGAACAAACACCAGAAACGGATTTGACCAGACGCCACCAGGATTTGGAAGAGGGAGACAGATAAGAGAGTTCGGTCTTGAGAACGGAGAGATATTGTTTCCTGGCTCTCCTGAGGGTGGACACGCACTTGTTTCGGGCTTTGTGAAAGGAAATGAGATTTCCTTCCGTTGGATTTGCTTTCCAGGAGACGAAGGCAAGTTGTTTCTGGGCAACAGCCTCACCACAAGATTCCGTGTACCATGGACGGGAGGAAGGGTATGACAACTGAAGACGAGATGGGATAAATCTGTGCATGAGAGAGAGCAATTTACTTTGGAAGAATTCCCAGGATGAGTTGATGTCAGAGGTGGTAGAGATGGGAGACCAGTCCAGATGATTGATGGCTGCTTGAAGACCGTGCCAGTTGGCCTGAGTGAAATGCCAGACTCGTCGACGCTGAGCAGGCTCCCTGAGGATGGTCAGAGAGATGTCCACTTTAACAAGGACATGATCAGATGATCCGATCGGAGCAGAAGAAGAGCAGCAGACATTTTCCGGGAAGTTAGTCATAACCAAGTCCAGAAGAGAAGATGTTCCGTTGACTGAGATCCGGGTCGGGAAATTGACAGATTGTGTCAGTCCCAGTGAGTCGCAGAAGTCCTTTGCTGAGGAGCCATGGCTGGTGAGAGAGGTACCCACACCCAGCCAACTGGCATGATGACAGTTGAAATCACCACATATGAGGAAGAGAGAGTTGGGATGAGTAGATAGAAGTTGGTCCATATCATCAGACAGCGAGATGTAGATGGAGTCATCACTGTTTGGTGGACGGTACAACACACATATGAACAAGAGGTGGGAGCGAAGGGGAAGCCGTAGCCGTAGCCAGAGGTATTCCTGGGGGTGAGGTGGAGAGAGTGCAGTGCAGGGCGAGTGAGGAAGAGAGTTTTTGATAAAGATAGCAACCCCGCCTCCAGGACGAGGCTCAGGTCTATCATACCGGAGGAGGGAGTAGCCCGGGAGAGATACTATGGAATCAGAGACATCATAAAGGAGGAAAGTTTCTGTTAAGCAGATCACGTCTGGTTTGACAGAAGCAACCTGTATGGAGAGATCAGTTAAGTTTGAACGAAGGCCCCGGATGTTTGAGGTCCATACCGTTAATGAAGAGGAAGGGGGAGCATCAGATACAGAACAGGGGGGAGGAGGGGTAGGGTAAGATGTGGAAGAGGTGGAAGAGGTAGGGAGAGCTGTTGAAGGTGTGTCAGAGATTTCAGAATAGCTCGGAGAAAGGGAAGGATGGGGCGGACAAAAGGTTTGATGGTGATTGGGTGAGCCACAATGAGGTGTTATTTGAGGAGGGGGAAGAGCGAGGCAGAAGGTTGGGGGAGATGGAGGTGAGAGTTTGAAGGGGGAAGAAGCGGGGAGGACGCTTTGAGGAGGGGGAGTGAGAGGGGGGAAATTGAGAAGCAATGAGGGTGGGGAGATTTGAAGGGGAGGGGTGAGGGGGGAGTTTGGGAGGGAAGGGACAAGGGGAGGGATTTGAAAGGGATGGGATATGGGGGAGATTTGGAGGGGAGGGGTGAGGCAGGAGTCTAGGAGGGGAGGGGCGAGGGGGCGTCTTGGCGGGGAGGGGTGAGGGGGTAGTTTAGGAGGGAGGGGGCAAGGGGGGAGATTTGAAAGGGATGGGTGATGGGGAAGATTTGGAGGGGAGGGGTGATGGGGAAGATTTGGAGGGGAGGGGTTATGGGGAAGATTTGGAGGGGAGGGGTGAGATTGGATTTTTGAAAGTGTACGATTTATGGGAAACGAACATTTATTGCAAAATGAGTTTCTTGTGACCTTCGAGTTAAAAATACGTTTAAGGACGCTGGATGGAGGATGGAGTGCAGGTGAGTTTAGGGAATGTAGAAAAAAGGCACTATAGGAGATGGATATTTTTTTTGGGATGAATTGATTTGGTGAGCAAGTCGAAAGCAGCCTTTTAAAGAAGAAGAAGAAAAAGGTGTTATAAAATATGACAGAATACATAACTTCAGGGGAAAGTGTAAACATTGAAGGTTAATGAGTGAAAACTATCTGGGGAAATGGGGGAGAAACACGTGGTCGAAGAACGAACGAACGAATAAGAATGAATAAACGAATGAGAACAGAGAAGGAAATGTTTTTTTTTTTTTTTTTTTTTTTTTTTTTTTTTTTTGAGTTGAGATTTACACAAGGAAGTAGGCTATGGGTGAAAAGACTGGGAATACAGAGAACGAAAGTTATTGGATCACAAACGACGGACCACTGAGAGAAAAACAAAGCCTCAAGGTTGTACAGTGCACACTGTACAAGGCCTTGCTCGTGACACGGCAAACAGACGATCAATTTATGAAAGATAAACACCGAGAAACAACCAAAGTTGCACACAATAACTTCACACACCGAAAGATAAATACAGTTTCGACAAAATACAATTGTGAACAGACTTAACTTCGAAAAACGTGGAGACCGTGTGGAGCTTCGAAAATCCCTGCCGCCGTCTCCAAGATGAGATTTCGGGTGGAGATTTCGGGTTTTAAACATCTTCGTGAGTAGAGGAAGAGTTGTGGAGATTTCGGGTTTTAAACGTCTTTGTGAGTAGAGGAAGAGTTATAGAGATTTCGGGTTTTAAACATCTTCGTCAGTCGAGGAAGAGTTGTGGAGATTTCGGGTTTTAAACATCTTCGTAAGTCGAGGAAGAGTTGTGGAGATTTGGGGTTTTAAACATCTTCGTGAGTCGAGGAAGAGTTGTGGAGATTTGAGGTTTTAAACATCTTTGTGAGTAGAGGAAGAGTTGTGGAGATTTGAGGTTTTAAACATCTTTGTGAGTAGAGGAAGAGTTGTTGAGATTTGGGGTTTTAAACATCTTCGTGAGTCGAAGAAGAGTTGTGGAGATTTCGGGTTTGAAACATCTTCGTGAGTTGAGGAAGAGTTGTGGAGATTTCGGGTTTTAAACATCTTCGTGACTGGAAGAAGAGCTGTGGAGATTTCGGGTTTGAAACATCTTCGTGAGTGGAGAAAGAGTTGTGGAGATTTCGGGTTTGAAACATCTTCGTGAGTGGAGGAAGAGTTGTGGAGATTTCGGGTTTTAAACATCTTCGTGAGTAGAGGAAGAGTTGTGGAGATTTCGGGTTTTAAACATCTTCGTGAGTCGAGGAAGAGTTGTGGAGATTTCGGGTTTTAAACATCTTCGTGAGTCGAGGAAGAGTTGTGGAGATTTCGGGTTTTAAACATCTTCGTGAGTAGAGGAAGAGTTGTGGAGATTTCGGGTTTTAAACGTCTTTGTGAGTAGAGGAAGAGTTATAGAGATTTCGGGTTTTAAACATCTTCGTGGGTCGACGAAGAGTTGTGGAGATTTCGGGTTTTAAACATCTTCGTGAGTCGAGGAAGAGTTGTGGAGATTTGGGGTTTTAAACATCTTCGTGAGTCGAGGAAGAGTTGTGGAGATTTCGGGTTTTAAACATCTTCGTGAGTAGAGGAAGAGTTGTGGAGATTTGAGGTTTTAAACATCTTTGTGAGTAGAGGAAGAGTTGTGGAGATTTGGGGTTTTAAACATCTTCGTGAGTCGAGGAAGAGTTGTGGAGATTTCGGGTTTGAAACATCTTCGTGAGTGGAGGAAGAGTTGTGGAGATTTCGGGTTTTAAACATGTTCGTGAGTGGAAGAAGAGCTGTGGAGATTTCGGGTTTGAAACATCTTCGTGAGTGGAGAAAGAGTTGTGGAGATTTCGGGTTTGAAACATCTTCGTGAGTGGAGGAAGAGTTGTGGAGATTTCGGGTTTTAAACATCTTCGTGAGTAGAGGAAGAGTTGTGGAGATTTCGGATTTTAAACATCTTCGTGAGTGGAGGAAGAGTTGTGGAGATTTCGGGTTTGAAACATCTTCGTGAGTGGAGGAAGAGTTGTGGAGATTTCGGGTTTGAAACATCTTCGTGAGTGGAGGAAGAGTTGTGGAGATTTCGGGTTTGAAACATCTTCGTGAGTGGCGGAAGAGTTGTGGAGATTTCGGGTTTTAAACATCTTCGTGAGTAGAGGAAGAGTTGTGGAGATTTCCGGTTTTAAACATCTTCGTGAGTCGAGGAAGAGTTGTGGAGATTTCGGATTTTAAACATCTTCGTGAGTGGAGGAAGAGTTGTGGAGATTTCGGGTTTGAAACATCTTCGTGAGTGGAGGAAGAGTTGTGGAGATTTCGGGTTTGAAACATCTTCGTGAGTGGAGGAAGAGTTGTGGAGATTTCGGGTTTTAAACATCTTCGTGAGTGGAGGAAGAGTTGTGGAGATTTCGGGTTTGAAACATCTTCGTGAGTGGAGGAAGAGTTGTGGAGATTTCGGGTTTTAAACATCTTCGTGAGTAGAGGAAGAGTTGTGGAGATTTCAAGTTTTAAACATCTTCGTGAGTCGACGAAGAGTTGTGGAGATTTCGGATTTTAAACATCTTCGTGAGTGGAGGAAGAGTTGTGGAGATTTCGGGTTTGAAACATCTTCGTGAGTGGAGGAAGAGTTGTGGAGATTTCGGGTTTTAAACATCTTCGTGAGTGGAGGAAGAGCTGTGGAGATTTCGGGTTTGAAACATCTTCGTGAGTGGAGAAAGAGTTGTGGAGATTTCGGGTTTGAAACATCTTCGTGAGTGGAGGAAGAGTTGTGGAGATTTCGGGTTTGAAACATCTTCGTGAGTGGAGGAAGAGTTGTGGAGATTTCGGGTTTTACACATCTTCGTGAGTAGAGGAAGAGTTGTGGAGATTTCGGGTTTTAAACATCTTCGTGAGTCGAGGAAGAGTTGTGGAGATTTCGGATTTTAAACATCTTCGTGAGTGGAGGAAGAGTTGTGGCGATTTCGGGTTTGAAACATCTTCGTGAGTGGAGGAAGAGTTGTGGCGATTTCGGGTTTGAAACATCTTCGTGAGTGGAGGAAGAGTTGTGGCGATTTCGGGTTTTAAACATCTTCGTGAGTCGAGGAAGAGTTGTGGAGATTTCGGGTTTTAAACATCTTCGTGAGTAGAGGAAGAGTTGTGGAGATTTCGGGTTTTAAACATCTTCGTGAGTCGAGGAAGAGTTGTGGAGATTTCGGGTTTTAAACATCTTCGTGATTAGAGGAAGAGTTGTGGAGATTTCGGGTTTTAAACATCTTCGTGAGTAGAGGAAGAGTTGTGGAGATTTCGGGTTTTAAACGTCTTTGTGAGTAGAGGAAGAGTTATAGAGATTTCGGGTTTTAAATATCTTCGTGAGTCGAGGAAGAGTTGTGGAGATTTCGGGTTTTAAACATCTTCGTGAGTCGAGGAAGAGTTGTGGAGATTTGGGGTTTTAAACATCTTCGTGAGTCGAGGAAGAGTTGTGGAGATTTCGGGTTTTAAACATCTTCGTGAGTAGAGGAAGAGTTGTGGAGATTTGAGGTTTTAAACATCTTTGTGAGTAGAGGAAGAGTTGTGGAGATTTGAGGTTTTAAACATCTTTGTGAGTAGAGGAAGAGTTGTGGAGATTTGGGGTTTTAAACATCTTCGTGAGTCGAAGAAGAGTTGTGGAGATTTCGGGTTTGAAACATCTTCGTGAGTTGAGGAAGAGTTGTGGAGATTTCGGGTGTTAAACATCTTCGTGACTGGAAGAAGAGCTGTGGAGATTTCGGGTTTGAAACATCTTCGTGAGTGGAGAAAGAGTTGTGGAGATTTCGGGTTTGAAACATCTTCGTGAGTGGAGGAAGAGTTGTGGAGATTTCGGGTTTTAAACATCTTCGTGAGTAGAGGAAGAGTTGTGGAGATTTCGGATTTTAAACATCTTCGTGAGTGGAGGAAGAGTTGTGGAGATTTCGGGTTTGAAACATCTTCGTGAGTGGAGGAAGAGTTGTGGAGATTTCGGGTTTGAAACATCTTCGTGAGTGGAGGAAGAGTTGTGGAGATTTCGGGTTTGAAACGTCTTCGTGAGTGGAGGAAGAGTTGTGGAGATTTCCGGTTTTAAACATCTTCGTGAGTAGAGGAAGAGTTGTGGAGATTTCCGGTTTTAAACATCTTCGTGAGTCGAGGAAGAGTTGTGGAGATTTCGGATTTTAAACATCTTCGTGAGTGGAGGAAGAGTTGTGGAGATTTCGGGTTTGAAACATCTTCGTGAGTGGAGGAAGAGTTGTGGAGATTTCGGGTTTGAAACATCTTTGTGAGTGGAGGAACAGTTGTGGAGATTTCGGGTTTGAAACATCTTCGTGAGTGGAGGAAGAGTTGTGGAGATTTCGGGTTTTAAACATCTTCGTGAGTAGAGGAAGAGTTGTGGAGATTTCCGGTTTTAAACATCTTCGTGAGTCGAGGAAGAGTTGTGGAGATTTCGGATTTTAAACATCTTCGTGAGTGGAGGAAGAGTTGTGGCGATTTCGGGTTTGAAACATCTTCGTGAGTGGAGGAAGAGTTGTGGCGATTTCGGGTTTGAAACATCTTCGTGAGTGGAGGAAGAGTTGTGGCGATTTCGGGTTTTAAACATCTTCATGAGTCGAGGAAGAGTTGTGGAGATTTCAGGTTTTAAACATCTTCGTGAGTGGAGGAAGAGTTGTGGAGATTTCGGATTTTAAACATCTTCGTGAGTGGAGGAAGAGTTGTGGAGATTTCGGGTTTGAAACATCTTCGTGAGTGGAGGAAGAGTTGTGGAGATTTCGGGTTTGAAACATCTTCGTGAGTGGAGGAAGAGTTGTGGAGATTTCGGGTTTGAAACATCTTCGTGAGTGGAGGAAGAGTTGTGGAGATTTCGGGTTTTAAACATCTTCGTGAGTAGAGGAAGAGTTGTGGAGATTTCAAGTTTTAAACATCTTCGTGAGTCGACGAAGAGTTGTGGAGATTTCGGATTTTAAACATCTTCGTGAGTGGAGGAAGAGTTGTGGAGATTTCGGGTTTGAAACATCTTCGTGAGTGGAGGAAGAGTTGTGGAGATTTCGGGTTTGAAACATCTTCATGAGTGGAGGAAGAGTTGTGGAGATTTCGTGTTTGAAACATCTTCGTGAGGGGAGGAAGAGTTGTGGAGATTTTGGGTTTTAAACATCTTCATGAGTAGAGGAAGAGTTGTGGAGATTTCCGGTTTTAAACATCTTCGTGAGTCGAGGAAGAGTTGTGGAGATTTCGGATTTTAAACATCTTCGTGAGTGGAGGAAGAGTTGTGGAGATTTCGGGTTTGAAACATCTTCGTGAGTGGAGGAAGAGTTGTGGAGATTTCGGGTTTGAAACGTCTTCGTGAGTGGAGGAAGAGTTGTGGAGATTTCGGGTTTTAAACATCTTCGTGAGTAGAGGAAGAGTTGTGGAGATTTCCGGTTTTAAACATCTTCGTGAGTCGAGGAAGAGTTGTGGAGATTTCGGATTTTAAACATCTTCGTGAGTGGAGGAAGAGTTGTGGAGATTTCGGGTTTGAAACATCTTCGTGAGTGGAGGAAGAGTTGTGGAGATTTCGGGTTTGAAACATCTTTGTGAGTGGAGGAACAGTTGTGGAGATTTCGGGTTTGAAACATCTTCGTGAGTGGAGGAAGAGTTGTGGAGATTTCGGGTTTTAAACATCTTCGTGAGTAGAGGAAGAGTTGTGGAGATTTCCGGTTTTAAACATCTTCGTGAGTCGAGGAAGAGTTGTGGAGATTTCGGATTTTAAACATCTTCATGAGTGGAGGAAGAGTTGTGGCGATTTCGGGTTTGAAACATCTTCGTGAGTGGAGGAAGAGTTGTGGCGATTTCGGGTTTGAAACATCTTCGTGAGTGGAGGAAGAGTTGTGGAGATTTCGGGTTTTAAACATCTTCGTGAGTCGAGGAAGAGTTGTGGAGATTTCGGGTTTTAAACATCTTCGTGAGTCGAGGAAGAGTTGTGGAGATTTGGGGTTTTAAACATCTTTGTGAGTAGAGGAAGTGTAGAGGAAGAGTTGTGGAGATTTGGGGTTTTAAACAGCTTTGTGAGTAGAGGAAGTGTAGAGGAAGAGTTGTGGAGATTTCGGGTTTTAAACATCTTCGTGAGTAGAGGAAGAGTTGTGGAGATTTCGGGTTTTAAACATCTTCGTGATTAGAGGAAGAGTTGTGGAGATTTCGGGTTTGAAACATCTTCGTGAGTGGAGGAAGAGTTGTGGAGATTTCGGGTTTTAAACATCTTCGTGAGTGGAGACAGAGTTGTGGAGATTTCGGGTTTGAAACATCTTCGTGAGTGGAGGAAGAGTTGTGGAGATTTCGGGTTTTAAACATCTTCGTGAGTAGAGGAAGAGTTGTGGAGATTTCGGGTTTGAAACATCTCCGTGAGTGGAGGAAGAGTTGTGGCGATTTCGGGTTTTCAACATCTTCGTGAGTAGAGGAAGAGTTGTGGAGATTTCGGGTTTTAAACACCTTCATGAGTAGAGGAAGAGTGGTGGAGATTTCGGGTTTTAAACATCTTCGTGAGTCGAGGAAGAGTTGTGGAGATTTCGGGTTTTAAACATCTTCGTGAGTCGAGGAAGAGTTGTGGAGATTTGGGGTTTTAAACATCTTCGTGAGTCGAGGAAGAGTTGTGGAGATTTCGGGTTTTAAACATCTTCGTGAGTCGAGGAAGAGTTGTGGAGATTTCGGGTTTTAAACATCTTCGTGAGTCGAGGAAGAGTTGTGGAGATTTGGGGTTTTAAACATCTTCGTGAGTGGAGGAAGAGTTGTGGAGATTTCGGGTTTGAAACATCTTCGTGAGTGGAGGAAGAGTTGTGGAGATTTCGGGTTTGAAACATCTTCGTGAGTGGAGGAAGAGTTGTGGCGATTTCGGGTTTGAAACATCTTCGTGAGTGGAGGAAGAGTTGTGGAGATTTCGGGTTTGAAACATCTTTGTGAGTGAAGGAAGAGTTGTGGAGATTTCGGGTTTTAAACATCTTCATGAGTAGAGGAAGAGTTGTGGAGATTTCGGGTTTTAAACATCTTCATGAGTTGAGGAAAAGTTGTGGAGATTTCGGGTTTTAAACATCTTCGTGAGTGGAGGAAGAGTTGTGGAGATTTCGGGTTTTAAACATCTTCGTGAGTAGAGGAAGAGTTGTGGAGATTTCGGGTTTTAAACATCTTCGTGAGTTGAGGAAGAGTTGTGGAGATTTCGGGTTTTAAACATCTTCATGAGTTGAGGAAGAGTTGTGGAGATTTCGGGTTTGAAACATCTTCGTGAGTCGAGGAAGTGTTGTGGAGATTTCTGGTTTTAAACATCTTCATGAGTGGAGGAAGAGTTGTGCAGATTCGGATTTTAAACATCTTCGTGAGTCGAGGAAAAGTTGTGGAGATTTCGGATTTTAAACATCTTCATGAGTGGAGGAAGAGTTGTGGAGATTTCGGGTTTGAAACATCTCCGTGAGTGGAAGAAGAGTTGTGGCGATTTCGGGTTTTAAACATCTTCGTGAGTGGAGGAAGAGTTGTGGAGATTTCGGGTTTTAAACATCTTCGTGAGTCGAGGAAGAGTTGTGGAGATTTCGGGTTTTAAACATCTTCGTGAGTCGAGGAAGAGTTGTGGAGATTTGGGGTTTTAAACATCTTTGTGAGTAGAGGAAGTGTAGAGGAAGAGTTGTGGAGATTTGGGGTTTTAAACATCTTTGTGAGTAGAGGAAGTGTAGAGGAAGAGTTGTGGAGATTTCGGGTTTTAAACATCTTCGTGAGTAGAGGAAGAGTTGTGGAGATTTCGAGTTTTAAACATCTTCGTGATTAGAGGAAGAGTTGTGGAGATTTCGGGTTTGAAACATCTTCGTGAGTGGAGGAAGAGTTGTGGAGATTTCGGGTTTTAAACATCTTCATGAGTGGAGGAAGAGTTGTGGAGATTTGGGGTTTGAAACATCTTCGTGAGTGTACACAGAGTTGTGAAGATTTCGGGTTTGAAACATCTTCGTGAGTGGAGGAAGAGTTGTGGAGATTTCGGGTTTTAAACATCTTCGTGAGTAGAGGAAGAGTTGTGGAGATTTCGGGTTTGAAACATCTCCGTGAGTGGAGGAAGAGTTGTGGCGATTTCGGGTTTTCAACATCTTCGTGAGTAGAGGAAGAGTTGTGGAGATTTCCGGTTTTAAACACCTTCATGAGTAGAGGAAGAGTGGTGGAGATTTCGGGTTTTAAACATCTTCGTGAGTCGAGGAAGAGTTATGGAGATTTGGGGTTTTAAACATCTTCGTGAGTCGAGGAAGAGTTGTGGAGATTTCGGGTTTTAAACATCTTCGTGAGTAGAGGAGGAGTTGTGGAGATTTGAGGTTTTAAACATCTTTGTGAGTAGAGGAAGAGTTGTGGAGATTTGGGGTTTTAAACATCTTCGTGAGTCGAGGAAGAGTTGTGGAGATTTCGGGTTTGGAACATCTTCGTGAGTGGAGGAAGAGTTGTGGAGATTTCGGGTTTTAAACATCTTCGTGAGTGGAGGAAGAGTTGTGGAGATTTCGGGTTTGAAACATCTTCGTGAGTGGAGAAAGTTGTGGAGATTTCGGGTTTGAAACATCTTCGTGAGTGGAGGAAGAGTTGTGGAGATTTCGGGTTTTAAACATCTTCGTGAGTAGAGGAAGAGTTGTGGAGATTTCGGGTTTGAAACATCTCCGTGAGTGGAGGAAGAGTTGTGGCAATTTCGGGTTTTAAACATCTTCGTGAGTAGAGGAAGAGTTGTGGAGATTTCGGGTTTTAAACACCTTCAAGAGTCGAGGAAGTGTTGTGGATATTTGGGGTTTTAAACATCTTTGTGAGTGGAGGAAGAGTTGTGGAGATTTGAGGTTTTAAACATCTTTGTGAGTAGAGGAAGAGTTGTGGAGATTTCGGGTTTTAAACATCTTCGTGAGTGGAGGAAGAGTTGTGGAGATTCGGATTTTAAACATCTTCGTGAGTCGAGGAATAGTTGTGGAGATTTCGGATTTTAAACATCTTCATGAGTGGAGGAAGATTTGTGGAGATTTCGGGTTTGAAACATCTCCGTGAGTGGAGGAAGAGTTGTGGCGATTTCGGGTTTTTTAACATCTTCGTGAGTGGAGGAAGAGTTGTGGAGATTTCGGGTTTTAAACATCTTCGTGAGTAGAGGAAGAGTTGTGGAGATTTCGGGTTTTAAACATCTTCGTGATTAGAGGAAGAGTTGTGGAGATTTCGGGTTTTACACATCTTCATGAGTCGAGGAAGAGTTGTGGAGATTTCGGGTTTGAAACATCTTCGTGAGTCGAGGAAGAGTTGTGGAGATTTCGGGTTTTAAACATCTTCGTGAGTGGAGGAAGAGTTGTGGAGATTTGGGGTTTGAAACACCTTCATGAGCAGAGGAAGAGTGGTGGAGATTTCGGGTTTTAAACATCTTCATGAATCGAGGAAGAGTTGTGGAGATTTCGGGTTTGAAACATCTTCGTGAGTCGAGGAAGAGTTGTTGAGATTTCGGGTTTTAAACATCTTCGTGAGTAGAGGAAGAGTTGTGACGATTTCAGGTTTGAAACATCTTCGTGAGTCGAGGAAGAGTTGTGGAGATTTCGGGTTTTAAACACCTTCATGAGTGGAGGAAGAGTTGTGGGGATTTCCGGTTTTAAACATCTTCATGAGTCGAGGAAGAGTTGTGGAGATTTCGGATTTTTAATATCTTCGTGAGTGGAGGAAGAGTTGTGGAGATTTCGAGTTTTAAACATATTCGTGAGTAGAGGAAGAGTTGTGGGGATTTCCGGTTTTAAACATCTTCATGAGTCGAGGAAGAGTTGTGGAGTTTTCGGGTTTTAAACATCTTCGTGAGTAGAGGAAGAGTTATGGAAATTTCGTGTTTTAAACATCTTCGTGAGTCGAGGAAGAGTTATGGAGATTTCGGGTTTTAAACATCTTCATGATTTGAGGAAGAGTTGTGGAGGTTTCGGGTTTTAAACATCTTCGTGAGTCGAGGAAGAGTTGTGGAGATTTCGGGTTTTAAACGTCTTCATGAGTAGAGGAAGAGTTGTGGAGATTTCGGGTTTTAAACGTCTTCGTGAGTAGAGGAAGAGTTGTGGAGATTTCGGGTTTGAAACATCTTCGTGAGTCGAGGAAGAGTTGTGGAGATTTCGGGTTTGAAACATCTTCGTGATTAGAGGAAGAGTTGTGGAGATTTCGGGTTTTAAACATCTTCGTGAGTAGAGGAAGAGTTGTGGAGATTTCGGGTTTTAAACATCTTCGTGAGTAGAGGAAGAGTTGTGGAGATTTCGGATTTTAAACATCTTCGTGAGTAGAGGAAGAGTTGTGGAGATTTCGGATTTTAAACATCTTCGTGAGTGGAGGAAGAGTTGTGGAGATTTCGGGTTTTAAACACCTTCATGAGAAGAGGAAGAGTTGTGGAGATTTTGGGTTTTAAACATCTTCATGAGTCGAGGAAGAGTTGTGGAGATTTCGGATTTTAAACATCTTCGTGAGTGGAGGAAGAGTTGTGGAGATTTCGGGTTTGAAACATCTTTGTGAGTAGAGGAAGAGTTGTGGCGATTTCGGGTTTTAAACATCTTCGTGAGTAGAGGAAGAGTTGTGGAGATTTGGGGTTTTAAACATCTTTGTGAGTAGAGGAAGAGTTGTGGAGATTTCGGGTTTTAAACATCTTCGTGAGTCGAGGAAGAGTTATGGAGATTTCGGGTTTTAAACATCTTCGTGAGTCGAGGAAGAGTTGTGGAGATTTCGGGTTTTAAACATCTTCATGAGTCGAGGAAGATTTGTGGAGATTTGGGTGTTTTAAACATCTTCGTGAGTCGAGGAAGAGTTGTGGAGATTTCGGGTTTTAAACATCTTCGTGAGTAGAGGAAGAGTTGTGGAGATTTGAGGTTTTAAACATCTTTGTGAGTAGAGGAAGAGTTGTGGAGATTTGGGGTTTTAAACATCTTCATGAGTCGAGGAAGAGTTGTGGAGATTTGGGTGTTTTAAACATCTTCGTGAGTCGAGGAAGAGTTGTGGAGATTTCGGGTTTTAAACATCTTCGTGAGTAGAGGAAGAGTTGTGGAGATTTGAGGTTTTAAACATCTTTGTGAGTAGAGGAAGAGTTGTGGAGATTTGGGGTTTTAAACATCTTCGTGAGTCGAGGAAGAGTTGTGGAGATTTCGGGTTTTAAACATCTTCGTGATTAGAGGAAGAGTTGTGGAGATTTCGGGTTTGAAACATCTTCGTGAGTGGAGGAAGAGTTGTGGAGATTTCGGGTTTTAAACATCTTCGTGAGTGGAGGAAGAGTTGTGGAGATTTGGGGTTTGAAACATCTTCGTGAGTGGAGACAGAGTTGTGGAGATTTCGGGTTTGAAACATCTTCGTGAGTGGAGGAAGAGTTGTGGAGATTTCGGGTTTTAAACATCTTCGTGAGTAGAGGAAGAGTTGTGGAGATTTCGGGTTTGAAACATCTCCGTGAGTGGAGGAAGAGTTGTGGCGATTTCGGGTTTTCAACATCTTCGTGAGTAGAGGAAGAGTTGTGGAGATTTCGGGTTTTAAACAACTTCATGAGTAGAGGAAGAGTGGTGGAGATTTCGGGTTTTAAACATCTTCGTGAGTCGAGGAAGAGTTGTGGAGATTTCGGGTTTTAAACATCTTCGTGAGTCGAGGAAGAGTTGTGGAGATTTGGGGTTTTAAACATCTTCGTGAGTCGAGGAAGAGTTGTGGAGATTTCGGGTTTTAAACATCTTCGTGAGTAGAGGAAGAGTTGTGGAGATTTGAGGTTTTAAACATCTTTGTGAGTAGAGGAAGAGTTGTGGAGATTTGGGGTTTTAAACATCTTCGTGAGTCGAGGAAGAGTTGTGGAGATTTCGGGTTTGGAACATCTTCGTGAGTGGAGGAAGAGTTGTGGAGATTTCGGGTTTTAAACATCTTCGTGAGTGGAGGAAGAGTTGTGGAGATTTCGGGTTTGAAACATCTTCGTGAGTGGAGAAAGTTGTGGAGATTTCGGGTTTGAAACATCTTCGTGAGTGGAGGAAGAGTTGTGGAGATTTCGGGTTTTAAACATCTTCGTGAGTAGAGGAAGAGTTGTGGAGATTTCGGGTTTGAAACATCTCCGTGAGTGGAGGAAGAGTTGTGGCAATTTCGGGTTTTAAACATCTTCGTGAGTAGAGGAAGAGTTGTGGAGATTTCGGGTTTTAAACACCTTCAAGAGTCGAGGAAGTGTTGTGGATATTTGGGGTTTTAAACATCTTTGTGAGTGGAGGAAGAGTTGTGGAGATTTGAGGTTTTAAACATCTTTGTGAGTAGAGGAAGAGTTGTGGAGATTTCGGGTTTTAAACATCTTCGTGAGTGGAGGAAGAGTTGTGGAGATTCGGATTTTAAACATCTTCGTGAGTCGAGGAATAGTTGTGGAGATTTCGGATTTTAAACATCTTCATGAGTGGAGGAAGATTTGTGGAGATTTCGGGTTTGAAACATCTCCGTGAGTGGAGTAAGAGTTGTGGCGATTTCGGGTTTTAAACATCTTCGTGAGTGGAGGAAGAGTTGTGGAGATTTCGGGTTTTAAACATCTTCGTGAGTAGAGGAAGAGTTGTGGAGATTTCGGGTTTTAAACATCTTCGTGATTAGAGGAAGAGTTGTGGAGATTTCGGGTTTTACACATCTTCATGAGTAGAGGAAGAGTTGTGGAGATTTCGGGTTTGAAACATCTTCGTGAGTCGAGGAAGAGTTGTGGAGATTTCGGGTTTTAAACATCTTCGTGAGTGGAGGAAGAGTTGTGGAGATTTGGGGTTTGAAACACCTTCATGAGCAGAGGAAGAGTGGTGGAGATTTCGGGTTTTAAACATCTTCATGAATCGAGGAAGAGTTGTGGAGATTTCGGGTTTGAAACATCTTCGTGAGTCGAGGAAGAGTTGTTGAGATTTCGGGTTTTAAACATCTTCGTGAGTAGAGGAAGAGTTGTGGAGATTTCGGGTTTTAAACATCTTCATGAGTAGAGGAAGAGTTGTGACGATTTCAGGTTTGAAACATCTTCGTGAGTCGAGGAAGAGTTGTGGAGATTTCGGGTTTTAAACACCTTCATGAGTGGAGGAAGAGTTGTGGGGATTTCCGGTTTTAAACATCTTCATGAGTCGAGGAAGAGTTGTGGAGATTTCGGATTTTTAATATCTTCGTGAGTGGAGGAAGAGTTGTGGAGATTTCGAGTTTTAAACATTCGTGAGTAGAGGAAGAGTTGTGGAGATTTCGGGTTTTATACATCTTCGTGAGTAGAGGAAGAGTTGTGGAGCTTTCGGGTTTTAAACATCTTCGCGAGTCGAGGAAGAGTTGTGGAGATTTTGGGTTTTAAACATCTTCATGATTGGAGGAAGAGTTGTGGAGTTTTCGGGTTTTAAACATCTTCGTGAGTAGAGGAAGAGTTATGGAAATTTCGTGTTTTAAACATCTTCGTGAGTCGAGGAAGAGTTATGGAGATTTCGGGTTTTAAACATCTTCATGAGTCGAGGAAGAGTTGTGGAGGTTTCGGGTTTTAAACATCTTCGTGAGTCGAGGAAGAGTTGTGGAGATTTCGGGTTTTAAACATCTTCGTGAGTAGAGGAAGAGTTGTGGAGATTTCGGGTTTTAAACGTCTTCGTGAGTAGAGGAAGAGTTGTGGAGATTTCGGGTTTGAAACATCTTCGTGAGTCGAGGAAGAGTTGTGGAGATTTCGGGTTTTAAACATCTTCATGATTAGAGGAAGAGTTGTGGAGATTTCGGGTTTTAAACATCTTCGTGAGTAGAGGAAGAGTTGTGGAGATTTCGGGTTTTAAACATCTTCGTGAGTAGAGGAAGAGTTGTGGAGATTTCGGGTTTTAAACATCTTCGTGAGTAGAGGAAGAGTTGTGGAGATTTCGGATTTTAAACATCTTCGTGAGTGGAGGAAGAGTTGTGGAGATTTCGGGTTTTAAACACCTTCATGAGTAGAGGAAGAGTTGTGGAGATTTTGGGTTTTAAACATCTTCATGAGTCGAGGAAGAGTTGTGGAGATTTCGGATTTTAAACATCTTCGTGAGTGGAGGAAGAGTTGTGGAGATTTCGGGTTTGAAACATCTTTGTGAGTAGAGGAAGAGTTGTGGCGATTTCGCGTTTTAAACATCTTCGTGAGTAGAGGAAGAGTTGTGGAGATTTGGGGTTTTAAACATCTTTGTGAGTAGAGGAAGAGTTGTGGAGATTTCGGGTTTTAAACATCTTCGTGAGTCGAGGAAGAGTTATGGAGATTTCGGGTTTTAAACATCTTCGTGAGTCGAGGAAGAGTTGTGGAGATTTCGGGTTTTAAACATCTTCATGAGTCGAGGAAGAGTTGTGGAGATTTGGGTGTTTTAAACATCTTCGTGAGTCGAGGAAGAGTTGTGGAGATTTCGGGTTTTAAACATCTTCGTGAGTAGAGGAAGAGTTGTGGAGATTTGAGGTTTTAAACATCTTTGTGAGTAGAGGAAGAGTTGTGGAGATTTGGGGTTTTAAACATCTTCATGAGTCGAGGAAGAGTTGTGGAGATTTGGGTGTTTTAAACATCTTCGTGAGTCGAGGAAGAGTTGTGGAGATTTCGGATTTTAAACATCTTCGTGAGTAGAGGAAGAGTTGTGGCGATTTCGGGTTTTAAACATCTTCGTGAGTAGAGGAAGAGTTGTGGAGATTTCGGGTTTTAAACATCTTCGTGAGTCGAGGAAGAGTTGTGGATATTTGGGGTTTTAAACATCTTTGTGAGTGGAGGAAGAGTTGTGGAGATTTGAGGTTTTAAACATCTTTGTGAGTAGAGGAAGAGTTGTGGAGATTTCGGGTTTTAAACATCTTCATGAGTCGAGGAAGAGTTGTGGAGATTTCGGATTTTAAACATCTTCGTGAGTGGAGGAAGAGTTGTGGAGATTTCGGGTTTGAAACATCTTCGTGAGTCGAGGAAGAGTTGTGGCGATTTCGGGTTTTAAACATCTTCGTGAGTAGAGGAAGAGTTGTGGCGATTTCGGGTTTTAAACATCTTCGTGAGTAGAGGAAGAGTTGTGGAGATTTCGGGTTTTAAACATCTTCGTGAGTAGAGGAAGAGTTGTGGAGATTTCGGGTTTTAAACATCTTTGTGAGTCGAGGAAGAGTTGTGGAGATTTCGAGTTTTAAACATCTTCGTGAGTAGAGGAAGAGTTGTGGAGATTTCCCATTTTGAACATCTTCGTGTGAAGAGGAAGAGTTGTGGAGATTTCGGGTTTTAAACATCTTCATGAGTAGAGGAAGAGTTGTGGAGATTTGGGGTTTTAAACATCTTCGTGAGTCGAGGAAGAGTTGTGGAGGTTTGGGGTTTTAAACATCTTCGTGAGAATAGGAAGAGTTGTGGAGATTTGGGGATTTAAACATCTTCGTGAGTCGAGGAAGAGTTGTGGAGATATGGGGTTTTAAACATCTTCGTGAGTCGAGGAAGAGTTGTGGAGATTTCGGGTTTTAAACACCTTCATGAGTGGAGGAAGAGTTGTGGGGATTTCCGGTTTTAAACATCTTCATGAGTCGAGGAAGAGTTGTGGAGATTTCGGATTTTTAATATCTTCGTGAGTGGAGGAAGAGTTGTGGAGATTTCGAGTTTTAAACATATTTGTGAGTAGAGGAAGAGTTGTGGAGATTTTGGGTTTTATACATCTTTGTGAGTAGAGGAAGAGTTGTGGAGCTTTCGGGTTTTAAACATCTTCGCGAGTCGAGGAAGAGTTGTGGAGATTTCGGGTTTTAAACATCTTCATGAATGGAGGAAGAGTTGTGGAGTTTTCGGGTTTTAAACATCTTCGTGAGTAGAGGAAGAGTTATGGAGATTTCGTGTTTTAAACATCTTCATGAGTCGAGGAAGAGTTGTGGAGATTTCGGGTTTTAAACAGCTTCGTGAGTCGAGGAAGAGTTGTGGAGATTTCGGGTTTTAAACATCTTCGTGAGTCGAGGAAGAGTTGTGGAGATTTCGGGTTTTAAACATCTTCGTGAGTCGAGGAAGAGTTGTGGAGATTTGGGGTTTTAAACATCTTGAGTAGAGGAAGAGTTGTGGAGATTTGGGGTTTTAAACATCTTCGTGAGTAGAGGAAGAGTTATGGAGATTTCGGGTTTTAAACATCTTCATGAGTCGAGGAAGAGTTGTGGAGATTTCGGGTTTTAAACAGCTTCGTGAGTCGAGGAAGAGTTGTGGAGATTTCGGGTTTTAAACATCTTCGTGAGTCGAGGAAGAGTTGTGGAGATTTCGGGTTTTAAACATCTTCGTGAGTCGAGGAAGAGTTGTGGAGATTTCGGGTTTTAAACATCTTCGTGAGTCGAGGAAGAGTTGTGGAGATTTGGGGTTTTAAACATCTTGAGTAGAGGAAGAGTTGTGGAGATTTGGGGTTTTAAACATCTTCGTGAGTAGAGGAAGAGTTGTGGAGATTTGGGGTTTTCAACATCTTCGTGAGTGGAGGAAGAGTTGTGGAGATTTCGGATTTAAAATATCTTCGTGAGTGGAGGAAGAGTTGTGGAGATTTGGGGTTTTAAATATCTTCGTGGGTAGAGGAAGAGTTGTGGAGATTTGGGGTTTTTAACATCTTCGTGAGTGGAGGAAGAGTTGTGGAGATTTGGGGTTTTAAACATCTTCGTGAGAAGAGGAAGAGTTGTGGAGATTTGGGGTTTTAAACATCTTCGTGAGTAGAGGAAGAGTTGTGGAGATTTGGGGTTTTAAACATCTTCGTGAGTAGAGGAAGAGTTGTGGAGATTTGGGGTTTTAAACATCTTCCTGAGTCGAGGAAGAGTTGTGGAGATTTGGGGTTTTAAACATCTTCGTGAGTCGAGGAAGAGTTGTGGAGATTTGGGTGTTTTAAACATCTTTGTGAGAATAGGAAGAGTTGTGGAGATTTGGGGATTTAAACATCTTCGTGAGTCGAGGAAGAGTTGTGGAGATTTCGGGTTTTAAACATCTTCGTGAGTCGAGGAAGAATTGTGGAGATTTGCTGTTTTAAACATCTTCGTGAGGAGAGGTAAGAATTTTGGAGATTTCGAGTTTTAAACATCTTCGTGAGTAGAGGAAGAGTTGTGGAGATTTCCCGTTTTGAACATCTTCGTGTGAAGAGGAAGAGTTGTGGAGATTTCGGGTTTTAAACATCTTCATGAGTAGAGGAAGAGTTGTGGAGATTTGGGGTTTTAAACATCTTCGTGAGTCGAGGAAGAGTTGTGGAGGTTTGGGGTTTTAAACATCTTCGTGAGAATAGGAAGAGTTGTGGAGATTTGGGGATTTAAACATCTTCGTGAGTCGAGGAAGAGTTGTGGAGATATGGGGTTTTAAACATCTTCGTGAGTCGAGGAAGAGTTGTGGAGATTTGGGGTTTTAAACATCTTCTTGAGTAGAGGAAGAGTTGTGGAGATTTGGGGTTTTAAACATCTTCGTGAGTAAAGGAATAGTTGTGGAGATTTCGGGTTTGAAACATCTCCGTGAGTGGAGGAAGAGTTGTGGCGATTTCGGGTTTTAAACATCTTCGTGAGTGGAGGAAGAGTTGTGGAGATTTCGGGTTTTAAACATCTTCGTGAGTAGAGGAAGAGTTGTGGAGATTTGGGGTTTTAAACATCTTCTTGAGTAGAGGAAGAGTTGTGGAGATTTGGGGTTTTAAACATCTTCGTGAGTAAAGGAATAGTTGTGGAGATTTCGGGTTTGAAACATCTCCGTGAGTGGAGGAAGAGTTGTGGCGATTTCGGGTTTTAAACATCTTCGTGAGTGGAGGAAGAGTTGTGGAGATTTCGGGTTTTAAACATCTTCGTGAGTAGAGGAAGAGTTGTGGAGATTTCGGGTTTTAAACATCTTCGTGATTAGAGGAAGAGTTGTGGAGATTTCGGGTTTTACACATCTTCATGAGTGGAGGAAGAGTTGTGAAGATTTCGGGTTTGAAACATCTTCGTGAGTAGAGGAAGAGTTGTGGAGATTTCGGGTTTGAAACATCTCCGTGAGTGGAGGAAGAGTTGTGGCAATTTCGGGTTTTAAACATCTTCGTGAGTAGAGGAAGAGTTGTGGAGATTTCGGGTTTTAAACACCTTCATGAGTAGAGGAAGAGTTGTGGAGATTTCGGGTTTTAAACCTCTTCATGAGTGGAGGAAGAGTTGTGGAGATTTCGGATTTTAAACATCTTCGTGAGTAGAGGAAGAGTTGTGGCGATTTCGGGTTTTAAACATCTTCGTGAGTAGAGGAAGAGTTGTGGAGATTTCGGGTTTTAAACATCTTCGTGAGTCGAGGAAGAGTTGTGGATATTTGGGGTTTTAAACATCTTTGTGAGTGGAGGAAGAGTTGTGGAGATTTGAGGTTTTAAACATCTTTGTGAGTAGAGGAAGAGTTGTGGAGATTTCGGGTTTTAAACATCTTCATGAGTCGAGGAAGAGTTGTGGAGATTTCGGATTTTAAACATCTTCGTGAGTGGAGGAAGAGTTGTGGAGATTTCGGGTTTGAAACATCTTCGTGAGTCGAGGAAGAGTTGTGGCGATTTCGGGTTTTAAACATCTTCGTGAGTAGAGGAAGAGTTGTGGCGATTTCGGGTTTTAAACATCTTCGTGAGTAGAGGAAGAGTTGTGGAGATTTCGGGTTTTAAACATCTTCGTGAGTAGAGGAAGAGTTGTGGAGATTTCGGGTTTTAAACATCTTTGTGAGTCGAGGAAGAGTTGTGGAGATTTCGAGTTTTAAACATCTTCGTGAGTAGAGGAAGAGTTGTGGAGATTTCCCGTTTTGAACATATTCGTGTGAAGAGGAAGAGTTGTGGAGATTTCGGGTTTTAAACATCTTCATGAGTAGAGGAAGAGTTGTGGAGATTTGGGGTTTTAAACATCTTCGTGAGTCGAGGAAGAGTTGTGGAGGTTTGGGGTTTTAAACATCTTCGTGAGAATAGGAAGAGTTGTGGAGATTTGGGGATTTAAACATCTTCGTGAGTCGAGGAAGAGTTGTGGAGATTTGGGGTTTTAAACATCTTCTTGAGTAGAGGAAGAGTTGTGGAGATTTGGGGTTTTAAACATCTTCGTGAGTAAAGGAATAGTTGTGGAGATTTCGGGTTTGAAACATCTCCGTGAGTGGAGGAAGAGTTGTGGCGATTTCGGGTTTTAAACATCTTCGTGAGTGGAGGAAGAGTTGTGGAGATTTCGGGTTTTAAACATCTTCGTGAGTGGAGGAAGAGTTGTGGAGATTTCGGGTTTTAAACATCTTCGTGAGTAGAGGAAGAGTTGTGGAGATTTGGGGTTTTAAACATCTTCTTGAGTAGAGGAAGAGTTGTGGAGATTTGGGGTTTTAAACATCTTCGTGAGTAAAGGAATAGTTGTGGAGATTTCGGGTTTGAAACATCTCCGTGAGTGGAGGAAGAGTTGTGGCGATTTCGGGTTTTAAACATCTTCGTGAGTGGAGGAAGAGTTGTGGAGATTTCGGGTTTTAAACATCTTCGTGAGTAGAGGAAGAGTTGTGGAGATTTCGGGTTTTAAACATCTTCGTGATTAGAGGAAGAGTTGTGGAGATTTCGGGTTTTACACATCTTCATGAGTAGAGGAAGAGTTGTGAAGATTTCGGGTTTGAAACATCTTCGTGAGTAGAGGAAGAGTTGTGGAGATTTCGGGTTTGAAACATCTCCGTGAGTGGAGGAAGAGTTGTGGCAATTTCGGGTTTTAAACATCTTCGTGAGTAGAGGAAGAGTTGTGGAGATTTCGGGTTTTAAACCTCTTCATGAGTGGAGGAAGAGTTGTGGAGATTTCGGATTTTAAACATCTTCTTGAGTAGAGGAAGAGTTGTGGCGATTTCGGGTTTTAAACATCTTTGTGAGTCGAGGAAGAGTTGTGGCGATTTCGGGTTTTAAACATCTTCGTGAGTAGAGGAAGAGTTGTGGCGATTTCGGGTTTTAAACGTCTTCGTGAGTAGAGGAAGAGTTGTGGAGATTTCAGGTTTTAAACATCTTCGTGAGTAGAGGAAGAGTTGTGGAGATTTCGGGTTTTAAACATCTTTGTGAGTCGAGGAAGAGTTGTGGAGATTTCGGGTTTGAAACATCTTCGTGAGTCGAGGAAGAGTTGTGGAGATTTCGGGTTTTAAACATCTTCGTGAGTAGAGGAAGAATTGTGGAGATTTCGGGTTTTAAACATCTTCGTGAGTAGAGGAAGAGTTGTGACGATTTCGGGTTTGAAACATCTTCGTGAGTCGAGGAAGAGTTGTGGATATTTCGGGTTTTAAACACCTTCATGAGTGGAGGAAGAGTTGTGGGGATTTCCGGTTTTAAACATCTTCATGAGTCGAGGAAGAGTTGTGGAGATTTCGGATTTTTAATATCTTCGTGAGTGGAGGAAGAGTTGTGGAGATTTCGAGTTTTAAACATATTCGTGAGTAGAGGAAGAGTTGTGGAGATTTCGGGTTTTATACATCTTTGTGAGTAGAGGAAGAGTTGTGGAGCTTTCGGGTTTTAAACATCTTCGCGAGTCGAGGAAGAGTTGTGGAGTTTTCGGGTTTTAAACATCTTCGTGAGTAGAGGAAGAGTTATGGAGATTTCGTGTTTTAAACATCTTCGTGAGTGGAGGAAGAGTTGTGGAGATTTCGGTTTTAAACATCTTCGTGAGTCGAGGAAGAGTTGTGGAGATTTCGGGTTTTAAACATCTTCGTGAGTCGAGGAAGAGTTGTGGAGATTTGGGGTTTTAAACATCTTCTTGAGTAGAGGAAGAGTTGTGGAGATTTGGGGTTTTAAACATCTTCGTGAGTAGAGGAAGAGTTGTGGAGATTTGGGGTTTTCAACATCTTCGTGAGTGGAGGAAGAGTTGTGGAGATTTCGGATTTAAAATATCTTCGTGAGTGGAGGAAGAGTTGTGGCGATTTCGGGTTTTAAACATCTTCGTGAGTAGAGGAAGAGTTGTGGAGATTTCGGGTTTTAAACATCTTCGTGAGTCGAGGAAGAGTTGTGGATATTTGGGGTTTTAAACATCTTTGTGAGTGGAGGAAGAGTTGTGGAGATTTGAGGTTTTAAACATCTTTGTGAGTAGAGGAAGAGTTGTGGAGATTTCGGGTTTTAAACATCTTCATGAGTCGAGGAAGAGTTGTGGAGATTTCGGATTTTAAACATCTTCGTGAGTGGAGGAAGAGTTGTGGAGATTTCGGGTTTGAAACATCTTCGTGAGTCGAGGAAGAGTTGTGGCGATTTCGGGTTTTAAACATCTTCGTGAGTAGAGGAAGAGTTGTGGCGATTTCGGGTTTTAAACATCTTCGTGAGTAGAGGAAGAGTTGTGGAGATTTCGGGTTTTAAACATCTTCGTGAGTAGAGGAAGAGTTGTGGAGATTTCGGGTTTTAAACATCTTTGTGAGTCGAGGAAGAGTTGTGGAGATTTCGAGTTTTAAACATCTTCGTGAGTAGAGGAAGAGTTGTGGAGATTTCCCGTTTTGAACATATTCGTGTGAAGAGGAAGAGTTGTGGAGATTTCGGGTTTTAAACATCTTCATGAGTAGAGGAAGAGTTGTGGAGATTTGGGGTTTTAAACATCTTCGTGAGTCGAGGAAGAGTTGTGGAGGTTTGGGGTTTTAAACATCTTCGTGAGAATAGGAAGAGTTGTGGAGATTTGGGGATTTAAACATCTTCGTGAGTCGAGGAAGAGTTGTGGAGATATGGGGTTTTAAACATCTTCGTGAGTCGAGGAAGAGTTGTGGAGATTTGGGGTTTTAAACATCTTCTTGAGTAGAGGAAGAGTTGTGGAGATTTGGGGTTTTAAACATCTTCGTGAGTAAAGGAATAGTTGTGGAGATTTCGGGTTTGAAACATCTCCGTGAGTGGAGGAAGAGTTGTGGCGATTTCGGGTTTTAAACATCTTCGTGAGTGGAGGAAGAGTTGTGGAGATTTCGGGTTTTAAACATCTTCGTGAGTAGAGGAAGAGTTGTGGAGATTTGGGGTTTTAAACATCTTCTTGAGTAGAGGAAGAGTTGTGGAGATTTGGGGTTTTAAACATCTTCGTGAGTAAAGGAATAGTTGTGGAGATTTCGGGTTTGAAACATCTCCGTGAGTGGAGGAAGAGTTGTGGCGATTTCGGGTTTTAAACATCTTCGTGAGTGGAGGAAGAGTTGTGGAGATTTCGGGTTTTAAACATCTTCGTGAGTAGAGGAAGAGTTGTGGAGATTTCGGGTTTTAAACATCTTCGTGATTAGAGGAAGAGTTGTGGAGATTTCGGGTTTTACACATCTTCATGAGTAGAGGAAGAGTTGTGAAGATTTCGGGTTTGAAACATCTTCGTGAGTAGAGGAAGAGTTGTGGAGATTTCGGGTTTGAAACATCTCCGTGAGTGGAGGAAGAGTTGTGGCAATTTCGGGTTTTAAACATCTTCGTGAGTAGAGGAAGAGTTGTGGAGATTTCGGGTTTTAAACACCTTCATGAGTAGAGGAAGAGTTGTGGAGATTTCGGGTTTTAAACCTCTTCATGAGTGGAGGAAGAGTTGTGGAGATTTCGGATTTTAAACATCTTCTTGAGTAGAGGAAGAGTTGTGGCGATTTCGGGTTTTAAACATCTTCGTGAGGAGAGGAAGAGTTGTGGAGATTTCGGGTTTTAAACATCTTCGTGAGTCGAGGAAGAGTTGTGGATATTTGGGGTTTTAAACATCTTTGTGAGTGGAGGAAGAGTTGTGGAGATTTGAGGTTTTAAACATCTTTGTGAGTCGAGGAAGAGTTGTGGCGATTTCGGGTTTTAAACATCTTCGTGAGTAGAGGAAGAGTTGTGGCGATTTCGGGTTTTAAACATCTTCGTGAGTAGAGGAAGAGTTGTGGAGATTTCGGGTTTTAAACATCTTTGTGAGTCGAGGAAGAGTTGTGGAGATTTCGGGTTTGAAACATCTTCGTGAGTCGAGGAAGAGTTGTGGAGATTTCGGGTTTTAAACATCTTCGTGAGTAGAGGAAGAATTGTGGAGATTTCGGGTTTTAAACATCTTCGTGAGTAGAGGAAGAGTTGTGACGATTTCGGGTTTGAAACATCTTCGTGAGTCGAGGAAGAGTTGTGGATATTTCGGGTTTTAAACACCTTCATGAGTGGAGGAAGAGTTGTGGGGATTTCCGGTTTTAAACATCTTCATGAGTCGAGGAAGAGTTGTGGAGATTTCGGATTTTTAATATCTTCGTGAGTGGAGGAAGAGTTGTGGAGATTTCGAGTTTTAAACATATTCGTGAGTAGAGGAAGAGTTGTGGAGATTTCGGGTTTTATACATCTTTGTGAGTAGAGGAAGAGTTGTGGAGCTTTCGGGTTTTAAACATCTTCGCGAGTCGAGGAAGAGTTGTGGAGATTTCGGGTTTTAAACATCTTCGTGAGTGGAGGAAGAGTTGTGGAGATTTCGGGTTTTAAACATCTTCGTGAGTAGAGGAAGAGTTGTGGAGATTTGGGGTTTTAAACATCTTCTTGAGTAGAGGAAGAGTTGTGGAGATTTGGGGTTTTAAACATCTTCGTGAGTAAAGGAATAGTTGTGGAGATTTCGGGTTTGAAACATCTCCGTGAGTGGAGGAAGAGTTGTGGCGATTTCGGGTTTTAAACATCTTCGTGAGTGGAGGAAGAGTTGTGGAGATTTCGGGTTTTAAACATCTTCGTGAGTAGAGGAAGAGTTGTGGAGATTTCGGGTTTTAAACATCTTCGTGATTAGAGGAAGAGTTGTGGAGATTTCGGGTTTTACACATCTTCATGAGTAGAGGAAGAGTTGTGAAGATTTCGGGTTTGAAACATCTTCGTGAGTAGAGGAAGAGTTGTGGAGATTTCGGGTTTGAAACATCTCCGTGAGTGGAGGAAGAGTTGTGGCAATTTCGGGTTTTAAACATCTTCGTGAGTAGAGGAAGAGTTGTGGAGATTTCGGGTTTTAAACACCTTCATGAGTAGAGGAAGAGTTGTGGAGATTTCGGGTTTTAAACCTCTTCATGAGTGGAGGAAGAGTTGTGGAGATTTCGGATTTTAAACATCTTCTTGAGTAGAGGAAGAGTTGTGGCGATTTCGGGTTTTAAACATCTTTGTGAGTCGAGGAAGAGTTGTGGCGATTTCGGGTTTTAAACATCTTCGTGAGTAGAGGAAGAGTTGTGGCGATTTCGGGTTTTAAACGTCTTCGTGAGTAGAGGAAGAGTTGTGGAGATTTCAGGTTTTAAACATCTTCGTAAGTAGAGGAAGAGTTGTGGAGATTTCGGGTTTTAAACATCTTTGTGAGTCGAGGAAGAGTTGTGGAGATTTCGGGTTTGAAACATCTTCGTGAGTCGAGGAAGAGTTGTGGAGATTTCGGGTTTTAAACATCTTCGTGAGTAGAGGAAGAATTGTGGAGATTTCGGGTTTTAAACATCTTCGTGAGTAGAGGAAGAGTTGTGACGATTTCGGGTTTGAAACATCTTCGTGAGTCGAGGAAGAGTTGTGGATATTTCGGGTTTTAAACACCTTCATGAGTGGAGGAAGAGTTGTGGGGATTTCCGGTTTTAAACATCTTCATGAGTCGAGGAAGAGTTGTGGAGATTTCGGATTTTTAATATCTTCGTGAGTGGAGGAAGAGTTGTGGAGATTTCGAGTTTTAAACATATTCGTGAGTAGAGGAAGAGTTGTGGAGATTTCGGGTTTTATACATCTTTGTGAGTAGAGGAAGAGTTGTGGAGCTTTCGGGTTTTAAACATCTTCGCGAGTCGAGGAAGAGTTGTGGAGTTTTCGGGTTTTAAACATCTTCGTGAGTAGAGGAAGAGTTATGGAGATTTCGTGTTTTAAACATCTTCGTGAGTGGAGGAAGAGTTGTGGAGATTTCGGGTTTTAAACATCTTCGTGAGTCGAGGAAGAGTTGTGGAGATTTCGGGTTTTAAACATCTTCGTGAGTCGAGGAAGAGTTGTGGAGATTTGGGGTTTTAAACATCTTCTTGAGTAGAGGAAGAGTTGTGGAGATTTGGGGTTTTAAACATCTTCGTGAGTAGAGGAAGAGTTGTGGAGATTTGGGGTTTTCAACATCTTCGTGAGTGGAGGAAGAGTTGTGGAGATTTCGGATTTAAAATATCTTCGTGAGTGGAGGAAGAGTTGTGGCGATTTCGGGTTTTAAACATCTTCGTGAGTAGAGGAAGAGTTGTGGAGATTTCGGGTTTTAAACATCTTCGTGAGTCGAGGAAGAGTTGTGGATATTTGGGGTTTTAAACATCTTTGTGAGTGGAGGAAGAGTTGTGGAGATTTGAGGTTTTAAACATCTTTGTGAGTAGAGGAAGAGTTGTGGAGATTTCGGGTTTTAAACATCTTCATGAGTCGAGGAAGAGTTGTGGAGATTTCGGATTTTAAACATCTTCGTGAGTGGAGGAAGAGTTGTGGAGATTTCGGGTTTTAAACATCTTCGTGAGTCGAGGAAGAGTTGTGGCGATTTCGGGTTTTAAACATCTTCGTGAGTAGAGGAAGAGTTGTGGCGATTTCGGGTTTTAAACATCTTCGTGAGTAGAGGAAGAGTTGTGGAGATTTCGGGTTTTAAACATCTTCGTGAGTAGAGGAAGAGTTGTGGAGATTTCGGGTTTTAAACATCTTTGTGAGTCGAGGAAGAGTTGTGGAGATTTCGAGTTTTAAACATCTTCGTGAGTAGAGGAAGAGTTGTGGAGATTTCCCGTTTTGAACATATTCGTGTGAAGAGGAAGAGTTGTGGAGATTTCGGGTTTTAAACATCTTCATGAGTAGAGGAAGAGTTGTGGAGATTTGGGGTTTTAAACATCTTCGTGAGTCGAGGAAGAGTTGTGGAGGTTTGGGGTTTTAAACATCTTCGTGAGAATAGGAAGAGTTGTGGAGATTTGGGGATTTAAACATCTTCGTGAGTCGAGGAAGAGTTGTGGAGATATGGGGTTTTAAACATCTTCGTGAGTCGAGGAAGAGTTGTGGAGATTTGGGGTTTTAAACATCTTCTTGAGTAGAGGAAGAGTTGTGGAGATTTGGGGTTTTAAACATCTTCGTGAGTAAAGGAATAGTTGTGGAGATTTCGGGTTTGAAACATCTCCGTGAGTGGAGGAAGAGTTGTGGCGATTTCGGGTTTTAAACATCTTCGTGAGTGGAGGAAGAGTTGTGGAGATTTCGGGTTTTAAACATCTTCGTGAGTAGAGGAAGAGTTGTGGAGATTTGGGGTTTTAAACATCTTCTTGAGTAGAGGAAGAGTTGTGGAGATTTGGGGTTTTAAACATCTTCGTGAGTAAAGGAATAGTTGTGGAGATTTCGGGTTTGAAACATCTCCGTGAGTGGAGGAAGAGTTGTGGCGATTTCGGGTTTTAAACATCTTCGTGAGTGGAGGAAGAGTTGTGGAGATTTCGGGTTTTAAACATCTTCGTGAGTAGAGGAAGAGTTGTGGAGATTTCGGGTTTTAAACATCTTCGTGATTAGAGGAAGAGTTGTGGAGATTTCGGGTTTTACACATCTTCATGAGTAGAGGAAGAGTTGTGAAGATTTCGGGTTTGAAACATCTTCGTGAGTAGAGGAAGAGTTGTGGAGATTTCGGGTTTGAAACATCTCCGTGAGTGGAGGAAGAGTTGTGGCAATTTCGGGTTTTAAACATCTTCGTGAGTAGAGGAAGAGTTGTGGAGATTTCGGGTTTTAAACACCTTCATGAGTAGAGGAAGAGTTGTGGAGATTTCGGGTTTTAAACCTCTTCATGAGTGGAGGAAGAGTTGTGGAGATTTCGGATTTTAAACATCTTCTTGAGTAGAGGAAGAGTTGTGGCGATTTCGGGTTTTAAACATCTTCGTGAGGAGAGGAAGAGTTGTGGAGATTTCGGGTTTTAAACATCTTCGTGAGTCGAGGAAGAGTTGTGGATATTTGGGGTTTTAAACATCTTTGTGAGTGGAGGAAGAGTTGTGGAGATTTGAGGTTTTAAACATCTTTGTGAGTCGAGGAAGAGTTGTGGCGATTTCGGGTTTTAAACATCTTCGTGAGTAGAGGAAGAGTTGTGGCGATTTCGGGTTTTAAACATCTTCGTGAGTAGAGGAAGAGTTGTGGAGATTTCGGGTTTTAAACATCTTTGTGAGTCGAGGAAGAGTTGTGGAGATTTCGGGTTTGAAACATCTTCGTGAGTCGAGGAAGAGTTGTGGAGATTTCGGGTTTTAAACATCTTCGTGAGTAGAGGAAGAATTGTGGAGATTTCGGGTTTTAAACATCTTCGTGAGTAGAGGAAGAGTTGTGACGATTTCGGGTTTGAAACATCTTCGTGAGTCGAGGAAGAGTTGTGGATATTTCGGGTTTTAAACACCTTCATGAGTGGAGGAAGAGTTGTGGGGATTTCCGGTTTTAAACATCTTCATGAGTCGAGGAAGAGTTGTGGAGATTTCGGATTTTTAATATCTTCGTGAGTGGAGGAAGAGTTGTGGAGATTTCGAGTTTTAAACATATTCGTGAGTAGAGGAAGAGTTGTGGAGATTTCGGGTTTTATACATCTTTGTGAGTAGAGGAAGAGTTGTGGAGCTTTCGGGTTTTAAACATCTTCGCGAGTCGAGGAAGAGTTGTGGAGATTTCGGGTTTTAAACATCTTCATGAATGGAGGAAGAGTTGTGGAGTTTTCGGGTTTTAAACATCTTCGTGAGTAGAGGAAGAGTTATGGAGATTTCGTGTTTTAAACATCTTCGTGAGTCGAGGAAGAGTTATGGAGATTGCGGGTTTTAAACATCTTCATGAGTCGAGGAAGAGTTGTGGAGATTTCGGGTTTTAAACATCTTCGTGAGTCGAGGAAGAGTTGTGGAGATTTCGGGTTTTAAACATCTTCGTGAGTCGAGGAAGAGTTGTGGAGATTTGGGGTTTTAAACATCTTCTTGAGTAGAGGAAGAGTTGTGGAGATTTGGGGTTTTAAACATCTTCGTGAGTAGAGGAAGAGTTGTGGAGATTTGGGGTTTTCAACATCTTCGTGAGTGGAGGAAGAGTTGTGGAGATTTCGGATTTAAAATATCTTCGTGAGTGGAGGAAGAGTTGTGGCGATTTCGGGTTTTAAACATCTTCGTGAGTAGAGGAAGAGTTGTGGAGATTTCGGGTTTTAAACATCTTCGTGAGTCGAGGAAGAGTTGTGGATATTTGGGGTTTTAAACATCTTTGTGAGTGGAGGAAGAGTTGTGGAGATTTGAGGTTTTAAACATCTTTGTGAGTAGAGGAAGAGTTGTGGAGATTTCGGGTTTTAAACATCTTCATGAGTCGAGGAAGAGTTGTGGAGATTTCGGATTTTAAACATCTTCGTGAGTGGAGGAAGAGTTGTGGAGATTTCGGGTTTGAAACATCTTCGTGAGTCGAGGAAGAGTTGTGGCGATTTCGGGTTTTAAACATCTTCGTGAGTAGAGGAAGAGTTGTGGCGATTTCGGGTTTTAAACATCTTCGTGAGTAGAGGAAGAGTTGTGGAGATTTCGGGTTTTAAACATCTTCGTGAGTAGAGGAAGAGTTGTGGAGATTTCGGGTTTTAAACATCTTTGTGAGTCGAGGAAGAGTTGTGGAGATTTCGAGTTTTAAACATCTTCGTGAGTAGAGGAAGAGTTGTGGAGATTTCCCGTTTTGAACATATTCGTGTGAAGAGGAAGAGTTGTGGAGATTTCGGGTTTTAAACATCTTCATGAGTAGAGGAAGAGTTGTGGAGATTTGGGGTTTTAAACATCTTCGTGAGTCGAGGAAGAGTTGTGGAGGTTTGGGGTTTTAAACATCTTCGTGAGAATAGGAAGAGTTGTGGAGATTTGGGGATTTAAACATCTTCGTGAGTCGAGGAAGAGTTGTGGAGATATGGGGTTTTAAACATCTTCGTGAGTCGAGGAAGAGTTGTGGAGATTTGGGGTTTTAAACATCTTCTTGAGTAGAGGAAGAGTTGTGGAGATTTGGGGTTTTAAACATCTTCGTGAGTAAAGGAATAGTTGTGGAGATTTCGGGTTTGAAACATCTCCGTGAGTGGAGGAAGAGTTGTGGCGATTTCGGGTTTTAAACATCTTCGTGAGTGGAGGAAGAGTTGTGGAGATTTCGGGTTTTAAACATCTTCGTGAGTAGAGGAAGAGTTGTGGAGATTTGGGGTTTTAAACATCTTCTTGAGTAGAGGAAGAGTTGTGGAGATTTGGGGTTTTAAACATCTTCGTGAGTAAAGGAATAGTTGTGGAGATTTCGGGTTTGAAACATCTCCGTGAGTGGAGGAAGAGTTGTGGCGATTTCGGGTTTTAAACATCTTCGTGAGTGGAGGAAGAGTTGTGGAGATTTCGGGTTTTAAACATCTTCGTGAGTAGAGGAAGAGTTGTGGAGATTTCGGGTTTTAAACATCTTCGTGATTAGAGGAAGAGTTGTGGAGATTTCGGGTTTTACACATCTTCATGAGTAGAGGAAGAGTTGTGAAGATTTCGGGTTTGAAACATCTTCGTGAGTAGAGGAAGAGTTGTGGAGATTTCGGGTTTGAAACATCTCCGTGAGTGGAGGAAGAGTTGTGGCAATTTCGGGTTTTAAACATCTTCGTGAGTAGAGGAAGAGTTGTGGAGATTTCGGGTTTTAAACACCTTCATGAGTAGAGGAAGAGTTGTGGAGATTTCGGGTTTTAAACCTCTTCATGAGTGGAGGAAGAGTTGTGGAGATTTCGGATTTTAAACATCTTCTTGAGTAGAGGAAGAGTTGTGGCGATTTCGGGTTTTAAACATCTTCGTGAGGAGAGGAAGAGTTGTGGAGATTTCGGGTTTTAAACATCTTCGTGAGTCGAGGAAGAGTTGTGGATATTTGGGGTTTTAAACATCTTTGTGAGTGGAGGAAGAGTTGTGGAGATTTGAGGTTTTAAACATCTTTGTGAGTCGAGGAAGAGTTGTGGCGATTTCGGGTTTTAAACATCTTCGTGAGTAGAGGAAGAGTTGTGGCGATTTCGGGTTTTAAACATCTTCGTGAGTAGAGGAAGAGTTGTGGAGATTTCGGGTTTTAAACATCTTTGTGAGTCGAGGAAGAGTTGTGGAGATTTCGGGTTTGAAACATCTTCGTGAGTCGAGGAAGAGTTGTGGAGATTTCGGGTTTTAAACATCTTCGTGAGTAGAGGAAGAATTGTGGAGATTTCGGGTTTTAAACATCTTCGTGAGTAGAGGAAGAGTTGTGACGATTTCGGGTTTGAAACATCTTCGTGAGTCGAGGAAGAGTTGTGGATATTTCGGGTTTTAAACACCTTCATGAGTGGAGGAAGAGTTGTGGGGATTTCCGGTTTTAAACATCTTCATGAGTCGAGGAAGAGTTGTGGAGATTTCGGATTTTTAATATCTTCGTGAGTGGAGGAAGAGTTGTGGAGATTTCGAGTTTTAAACATATTCGTGAGTAGAGGAAGAGTTGTGGAGATTTCGGGTTTTATACATCTTTGTGAGTAGAGGAAGAGTTGTGGAGCTTTCGGGTTTTAAACATCTTCGCGAGTCGAGGAAGAGTTGTGGAGATTTCGGGTTTTAAACATCTTCATGAATGGAGGAAGAGTTGTGGAGTTTTCGGGTTTTAAACATCTTCGTGAGTAGAGGAAGAGTTATGGAGATTTCGTGTTTTAAACATCTTCGTGAGTCGAGGAAGAGTTATGGAGATTGCGGGTTTTAAACATCTTCATGAGTCGAGGAAGAGTTGTGGAGATTTCGGGTTTTAAACATCTTCGTGAGTCGAGGAAGAGTTGTGGAGATTTCGGGTTTTAAACATCTTCGTGAGTCGAGGAAGAGTTGTGGAGATTTGGGGTTTTAAACATCTTCTTGAGTAGAGGAAGAGTTGTGGAGATTTGGGGTTTTAAACATCTTCGTGAGTAGAGGAAGAGTTGTGGAGATTTGGGGTTTTCAACATCTTCGTGAGTGGAGGAAGAGTTGTGGAGATTTCGGATTTAAAATATCTTCGTGAGTGGAGGAAGAGTTGTGGCGATTTCGGGTTTTAAACATCTTCGTGAGTAGAGGAAGAGTTGTGGAGATTTCGGGTTTTAAACTTCTTCGTGAGTCGAGGAAGAGTTGTGGATATTTGGGGTTTTAAACATCTTCGTGAGTGGAGGAAGAGTTGTGGAGATTTGAGGTTTTAAACATCTTTGTGAGTAGAGGAAGAGTTGTGGAGATTTCGGGTTTTAAACATCTTCATGAGTCGAGGAAGAGTTGTGGAGATTTCGGATTTTAAACATCTTCATGAGTGGAGGAAGAGTTGTGGAGATTTCGGGTTTGAAACATCTTCGTGAGTCGAGGAAGAGTTGTGGCGATTTCGGGTTTTAAACATCTTCGTGAGTAGAGGAAGAGTTGTGGCGATTTCGGGTTTTAAACATCTTCGTGAGTAGAGGAAGAGTTGTGGAGATTTCGGGTTTTAAACATCTTCGTGAGTAGAGGAAGAGTTGTGGAGATTTCGGGTTTTAAACATCTTTGTGAGTCGAGGAAGAGTTGTGGAGATTTCGAGTTTTAAACATCTTCGTGAGTAGAGGAAGAGTTGTGGAGATTTCCCGTTTTGAACATATTCGTGTGAAGAGGAAGAGTTGTGGAGATTTCGGGTTTTAAACATCTTCATGAGTAGAGGAAGAGTTGTGGAGATTTGGGGTTTTAAACATCTTCGTGAGTCGAGGAAGAGTTGTGGAGGTTTGGGGTTTTAAACATCTTCGTGAGAATAGGAAGAGTTGTGGAGATTTGGGGATTTAAACATCTTCGTGAGTCGAGGAAGAGTTGTGGAGATATGGGGTTTTAAACATCTTCGTGAGTCGAGGAAGAGTTGTGGAGATTTGGGGTTTTAAACATCTTCTTGAGTAGAGGAAGAGTTGTGGAGATTTGGGGTTTTAAACATCTTCGTGAGTAAAGGAATAGTTGTGGAGATTTCGGGTTTGAAACATCTCCGTGAGTGGAGGAAGAGTTGTGGCGATTTCGGGTTGTAAACATCTTCGTGAGTGGAGGAAGAGTTGTGGAGATTTCGGGTTTTAAACATCTTCGTGAGTAGAGGAAGAGTTGTGGAGATTTGGGGTTTTAAACATCTTCTTGAGTAGAGGAAGAGTTGTGGAGATTTGGGGTTTTAAACATCTTCGTGAGTAAAGGAATAGTTGTGGAGATTTCGGGTTTGAAACATCTCCGTGAGTGGAGGAAGAGTTGTGGCGATTTCGGGTTTTAAACATCTTCGTGAGTGGAGGAAGAGTTGTGGAGATTTCGGGTTTTAAACATCTTCGTGAGTAGAGGAAGAGTTGTGGAGATTTCGGGTTTTAAACATCTTCGTGATTAGAGGAAGAGTTGTGGAGATTTCGGGTTTTACACATCTTCATGAGTAGAGGAAGAGTTGTGAAGATTTCGGGTTTGAAACATCTTCGTGAGTAGAGGAAGAGTTGTGGAGATTTCGGGTTTGAAACATCTCCGTGAGTGGAGGAAGAGTTGTGGCAATTTCGGGTTTTAAACATCTTCGTGAGTAGAGGAAGAGTTGTGGAGATTTCGGGTTTTAAACACCTTCATGAGTAGAGGAAGAGTTGTGGAGATTTCGGGTTTTAAACCTCTTCATGAGTGGAGGAAGAGTTGTGGAGATTTCGGATTTTAAACATATTCGTGAGTAGAGGAAGAGTTGTGGCGATTTCGGGTTTTAAACATCTTCGTGAGTAGAGGAAGAGTTGTGGAGATTTCGGGTTTTAAACATCTTCGTGAGTCGAGGAAGAGTTGTGGATATTTGGGGTTTTAAACATCTTTGTGAGTGGAGGAAGAGTTGTGGAGATTTGAGGTTTTAAACATCTTTGTGAGTAGAGGAAGAGTTGTGGAGATTTCGGGTTTTAAACATCTTCATGAGTCGAGGAAGAGTTGTGGAGATTTCGGATTTTAAACATCTTCGTGAGTGGAGGAAGAGTTGTGGAGATTTCGGGTTTGAAACATCTTCGTGAGTCGAGGAAGAGTTGTGGCGATTTCGGGTTTTAAACATCTTCGTGAGTAGAGGAAGAGTTGTGGCGATTTCGGGTTTTAAACATCTTCGTGAGTAGAGGAAGAGTTGTGGAGATTTCGGGTTTTAAACATCTTTGTGAGTCGAGGAAGAGTTGTGGAGATTTCGGGTTTGAAACATCTTCGTGAGTCGAGGAAGAGTTGTGGAGATTTCGGGTTTTAAACATCTTCGTGAGTAGAGGAAGAATTGTGGAGATTTCGGGTTTTAAACATCTTCGTGAGTAGAGGAAGAGTTGTGACGATTTCGGGTTTGAAACATCTTCGTGAGTCGAGGAAGAGTTGTGGAGATTTCGGGTTTTAAACACCTTCATGAGTGGAGGAAGAGTTGTGGGGATTTCCGGTTTTAAACATCTTCATGAGTCGAGGAAGAGTTGTGGAGATTTCGGATTTTTAATATCTTCGTGAGTGGAGGAAGAGTTGTGGAGATTTCGAGTTTTAAACATATTCGTGAGTAGAGGAAGAGTTGTGGAGATTTCGGGTTTTATACATCTTTGTGAGTAGAGGAAGAGTTGTGGAGCTTTCGGGTTTTAAACATCTTCGCGAGTCGAGGAAGAGTTGTGGAGATTTCGGGTTTTAAACATCTTCATGAATGGAGGAAGAGTTGTGGAGTTTTCGGGTTTTAAACATCTTCGTGAGTAGAGGAAGAGTTATGGAGATTTCGTGTTTTAAACATCTTCGTGAGTCGAGGAAGAGTTATGGAGATTTCGGGTTTTAAACATCTTCATGAGTCGAGGAAGAGTTGTGGAGATTTCGGGTTTTAAACATCTTCGTGAGTAGAGGAAGAGTTGTGGAGATTTCGGGTTTTAAACATCTTTGTGAGTCGAGGAAGAGTTGTGGCGATTTCGGGTTTTAAACATCTTCGTGAGTAGAGGAAGAGTTGTGGCGATTTCGGGTTTTAAACATCTTCGTGAGTAGAGGAAGAGTTGTGGAGATTTCGGGTTTTAAACATCTTCGTGAGTAGAGGAAGAGTTGTGGAGATTTCGGGTTTTAAACATCTTTGTGAGTCGAGGAAGAGTTGTGGAGATTTCGGGTTTGAAACATCTTCGTGAGTCGAGGAAGAGTTGTGGAGATTTCGGGTTTTAAACATCTTCGTGAGTAGAGGAAGAATTGTGGAGATTTCGGGTTTTAAACATCTTCGTGAGTAGAGGAAGAGTTGTGACGATTTCGGGTTTGAAACATCTTCGTGAGTCGAGGAAGAGTTGTGGATATTTCGGGTTTTAAACACCTTCATGAGTGGAGGAAGAGTTGTGGGGATTTCCGGTTTTAAACATCTTCATGAGTCGAGGAAGAGTTGTGGAGATTTCGGATTTTTAATATCTTCGTGAGTGGAGGAAGAGTTGTGGAGATTTCGAGTTTTAAACATATTCGTGAGTAGAGGAAGAGTGGTGGAGATTTCGGGTTTTATACATCTTTGTGAGTAGAGGAAGAGTTGTGGAGCTTTCGGGTTTTAAACATCTTCACGAGTCGAGGAAGAGTTGTGGAGATTTCGGGTTTTAAACATCTTCATGAATGGAGGAAGAGTTGTGGAGTTTTCGGGTTTTAAACATCTTCGTGAGTAGAGGAAGAGTTATGGAGATTTCGTGTTTTAAACATCTTCGTGAGTCGAGGAAGAGTTATGGAGATTGCGGGTTTTAAACATCTTCATGAGTCGAGGAAGAGTTGTGGAGATTTCGGGTTTTAAACATCTTCGTGAGTCGAGGAAGAGTTGTGGAGATTTCGGGTTTTAAACATCTTCGTGAGTCGAGGAAGAGTTGTGGAGATTTGGGGTTTTAAACATCTTCTTGAGTAGAGGAAGAGTTGTGGAGATTTGGGGTTTTAAACATCTTCGTGAGTAGAGGAAGAGTTGTGGAGATTTGGGGTTTTCAACATCTTCGTGAGTGGAGGAAGAGTTGTGGAGATTTCGGATTTAAAATATCTTCGTGAGTGGAGGAAGAGTTGTGGCGATTTCGGGTTTTAAACATCTTCGTGAGTAGAGGAAGAGTTGTGGAGATTTCGGGTTTTAAACATCTTCGTGAGTCGAGGAAGAGTTGTGGATATTTGGGGTTTTAAACATCTTTGTGAGTGGAGGAAGAGTTGTGGAGATTTGAGGTTTTAAACATCTTTGTGAGTAGAGGAAGAGTTGTGGAGATTTCGGGTTTTAAACATCTTCATGAGTCGAGGAAGAGTTGTGGAGATTTCGGATTTTAAACATCTTCGTGAGTGGAGGAAGAGTTGTGGAGATTTCGGGTTTGAAACATCTTCGTGAGTCGAGGAAGAGTTGTGGCGATTTCGGGTTTTAAACATCTTCGTGAGTAGAGGAAGAGTTGTGGCGATTTCGGGTTTTAAACATCTTCGTGAGTAGAGGAAGAGTTGTGGAGATTTCGGGTTTTAAACATCTTCGTGAGTAGAGGAAGAGTTGTGGAGATTTCGGGTTTTAAACATCTTTGTGAGTCGAGGAAGAGTTGTGGAGATTTCGAGTTTTAAACATCTTCGTGAGTAGAGGAAGAGTTGTGGAGATTTCCCGTTTTGAACATATTCGTGTGAAGAGGAAGAGTTGTGGAGATTTCGGGTTTTAAACATCTTCATGAGTAGAGGAAGAGTTGTGGAGATTTGGGGTTTTAAACATCTTCGTGAGTCGAGGAAGAGTTGTGGAGGTTTGGGGTTTTAAACATCTTCGTGAGAATAGGAAGAGTTGTGGAGATTTGGGGATTTAAACATCTTCGTGAGTCGAGGAAGAGTTGTGGAGATATGGGGTTTTAAACATCTTCGTGAGTCGAGGAAGAGTTGTGGAGATTTGGGGTTTTAAACATCTTCTTGAGTAGAGGAAGAGTTGTGGAGATTTGGGGTTTTAAACATCTTCGTGAGTAAAGGAATAGTTGTGGAGATTTCGGGTTTGAAACATCTCCGTGAGTGGAGGAAGAGTTGTGGCGATTTCGGGTTGTAAACATCTTCGTGAGTGGAGGAAGAGTTGTGGAGATTTCGGGTTTTAAACATCTTCGTGAGTAGAGGAAGAGTTGTGGAGATTTGGGGTTTTAAACATCTTCTTGAGTAGAGGAAGAGTTGTGGAGATTTTGGGGTTTTAAACATCTTCGTGAGTAAAGGAATAGTTGTGGAGATTTCGGGTTTGAAACATCTCCGTGAGTGGAGGAAGAGTTGTGGCGATTTCGGGTTTTAAACATCTTCGTGAGTGGAGGAAGAGTTGTGGAGATTTCGGGTTTTAAACATCTTCGTGAGTAGAGGAAGAGTTGTGGAGATTTCGGGTTTTAAACATCTTCGTGATTAGAGGAAGAGTTGTGGAGATTTCGGGTTTTACACATCTTCATGAGTAGAGGAAGAGTTGTGAAGATTTCGGGTTTTAAACACCTTCATGAGTAGAGGAAGAGTTGTGGAGATTTCGGGTTTTAAACCTCTTCATGAGTCGAGGAAGAGTTGTGGAGATTTCGGGTTTGAAACATCTCCGTGAGTGGAGGAAGAGTTGTGGAGATTTCGGGTTTTAAACACCTTCATGAGTAGAGGAAGAGTTGTGGAGATTTCGGGTTTTAAACATCTTCGTGAGTCGAGGAAGAGTTGTGGAGATTTGGGGTTTTAAACATCTTCGTGAGTAGAGGAAGAGTTGTGGAGATTTGGGGTTTTAAACATCTTCGTGAGTAAAGGAATAGTTGTGGAGATTTCGGGTTTGAAACATCTCCGTGAGTGGAGGAAGAGTTGTGGCGATTTCGGGTTGTAAACATCTTCGTGAGTGGAGGAAGAGTTGTGGAGATTTCGGGTTTTAAACATCTTCGTGAGTAGAGGAAGAGTTGTGGAGATTTCGGGTTTTAAACATCTTCGTGATTAGAGGAAGAGTTGTGGAGATTTCGGGTTTTACACATCTTCATGAGTAGAGGAAGAGTTGTGAAGATTTCGGGTTTGAAACATCTTCGTGAGTAGAGGAAGAGTTGTGGAGATTTCGGGTTTGAAACATCTCCGTGAGTGGAGGAAGAGTTGTGGCAATTTCGGGTTTTAAACATCTTCGTGAGTAGAGGAAGAGTTGTGGAGATTTCGGGTTTTAAACACCTTCATGAGTAGAGGAAGAGTTGTGGAGATTTCGGGTTTTAAACCTCTTCATGAGTGGAGGAAGAGTTGTGGAGATTTCGGATTTTAAACATCTTCGTGAGTAGAGGAAGAGTTGTGGCGATTTCGGGTTTTAAACATCTTCGTGAGTAGAGGAAGAGTTGTGGAGATTTCGGGTTTTAAACATCTTCGTGAGTCGAGGAAGAGTTGTGGATATTTGGGGTTTTAAACATCTTTGTGAGTGGAGGAAGAGTTGTGGAGATTTGAGGTTTTAAACATCTTTGTGAGTAGAGGAAGAGTTGTGGAGATTTCGGGTTTTAAACATCTTCATGAGTCGAGGAAGAGTTGTGGAGATTTCGGATTTTAAACATCTTCGTGAGTGGAGGAAGAGTTGTGGAGATTTCGGGTTTGAAACATCTTCGTGAGTCGAGGAAGAGTTGTGGCGATTTCGGGTTTTAAACATCTTCGTGAGTAGAGGAAGAGTTGTGGCGATTTCGGGTTTTAAACATCTTCGTGAGTAGAGGAAGAGTTGTGGAGATTTCGGGTTTTAAACATCTTCGTGAGTAGAGGAAGAGTTGTGGAGATTTCGGGTTTTAAACATCTTTGTGAGTCGAGGAAGAGTTGTGGAGATTTCGGGTTTGAAACATCTTCGTGAGTCGAGGAAGAGTTGTGGAGATTTCGGGTTTTAAACATCTTCGTGAGTAGAGGAAGAATTGTGGAGATTTCGGGTTTTAAACATCTTCGTGAGTAGAGGAAGAGTTGTGACGATTTCGGGTTTGAAACATCTTCGTGAGTCGAGGAAGAGTTGTGGAGATTTCGGGTTTTAAACACCTTCATGAGTGGAGGAAGAGTTGGGGGGATTTCCGGTTTTAAACATCTTCATGAGTCGAGGAAGAGTTGTGGAGATTTCGGATTTTTAATATCTTCGTGAGTGGAGGAAGAGTTGTGGAGATTTCGAGTTTTAAACATATTCGTGAGTAGAGGAAGAGTTGTGGAGATTTCGGGTTTTATACATCTTTGTGAGTAGAGGAAGAGTTGTGGAGCTTTCGGGTTTTAAACATCTTCGCGAGTCGAGGAAGAGTTGTGGAGATTTCGGGTTTTAAACATCTTCATGAATGGAGGAAGAGTTGTGGAGTTTTCGGGTTTTAAACATCTTCGTGAGTAGAGGAAGAGTTATGGAGATTTCGTGTTTTAAACATCTTCGTGAGTCGAGGAAGAGTTATGGAGATTTCGGGTTTTAAACATCTTCATGAGTCGAGGAAGAGTTGTGGAGATTTCGGGTTTTAAACATCTTCGTGAGTCGAGGAAGAGTTGTGGAGATTTCGGGTTTTAAACATCTTCGTGAGTCGAGGAAGAGTTGTGGAGATTTGGGGGTTTAAACATCTTCTTGAGTAGAGGAAGAGTTGTGGAGATTTGGGGTTTTAAACATCTTCGTGAGTGGAGGAAGAGTTGTGGAGATTTGGGGTTTTCAACATCTTCGTGAGTGGAGGAAGAGTTGTGGAGATTTCGGATTTAAAATATCTTCGTGAGTGGAGGAAGAGTTGTGGAGATTTCGGGTTTTAAATATCTTCGTGGGTAGAGGAAGAGTTGTGGAGATTTGGGGTTTTTAACATCTTCGTGAGTGGAGGAAGAGTTGTGGAGATTTGGGGTTTTAAACATCTTCATGAGAAGAGGAAGAGTTGTGGAGATTTGGGGTTTTAAACATCTTCGTGAGTAGAGGAAGAGTTGTGGAGATTTGGGGTTTTAAACATCTTCGTGAGTAGAGGAAGAGTTGTGGAGATTTGGGGTTTTAAACATCTTCCTGAGTCGAGGAAGAGTTGTGGAGATTTGGGGTTTTAAACATCTTCGTGAGTCGAGGAAGAGTTGTGGAGATTTGGGGTTTAAAACATCTTCATGAGTGGAGGAAGAGTTGTGGAGATTTGGGTGTTTTAAACATCTTTGTGAGAATAGGAAGAGTTGTGGAGATTTGGGGATTTAAACATCTTCGTGAGTCGAGGAAGAGTTGTGGAGATTTCGGGTTTTAAACATCTTCGTGAGTCGAGGAAGAGTTGTGGAGATTTCCCGTTTTGAACATCTTCGTGATTAGAGGAAGAGTTGTGGAGATTTCGGGTTTTAAACATCTTTGTGATTAGAGGAAGAGTTGTGGAGATTTCGGGTTTTACACATCTTCATGAGTAGAGGAAGAGTTGTGAAGATTTCGGGTTTGAAACATCTTCGTGAGTCGAGGAAGAGTTGTGGAGATTTCGGGTTTGAAACATCTTCGTGAGTCGAGGAAGAGTTGTGGAGATTTCGGGTTTTAAACATCTTCGTGAGTAGAGGAAGAGTTGTGGAGATTTCGGGTTTTAAACATCTTCGTGAGTAGAGGAAGAGTTGTGACGATTTCAGGTTTGAAACATCTTCGTGAGTCGAGGAAGAGTTGTGGAGATTTCGGGTTTTATACATCTTTGTGAGTAGAGGAAGAGTTGTGGAGCTTTTGGGTTTTAAACATCTTCATGATTGGAGGAAGAGTTGTGGAGTTTTCGGGTTTTAAACATCTTCATGAGTAGAGGAAGAGTTATGGAGATTTCGTGTTTTAAACATCTTCGTGAGTCGAGGAAGAGTTATGGAGATTTCGGGTTTTAAACATCTTCGTGAGTCGAGGAAGAGTTGTGGAGATTTCGGGTTTTAAACATCTTTGTGAGTCGAGGAAGAGTTGTGGAGATTTCGGGTTTGAAACATCTTCGTGAGTTGAGGAAGAGTTGTGGAGATTTCGGGTTTTAAACATCTTCGTGAGTAGAGGAAGAATTGTGGAGATTTCGGGTTTTAAACATCTTCGTGAGTAGAGGAAGAGTTGTGACGATTTCGGGTTTGAAACATCTTCGTGAGTCGAGGAAGAGTTGTGGAGATTTCGGGTTTTAAACACCTTCATGAGTGGAGGAAGAGTTGTGGGGATTTCCGGTTTTAAACATCTTCATGAGTCGAGGAAGAGTTGTGGAGATTTCGGATTTTTAATATCTTCGTGAGTGGAGGAAGAGTTGTGGAGATTTCGAGTTTTAAACATATTCGTGAGTAGAGGAAGAGTTGTGGAGATTTCGGGTTTTATACATCTTTGTGAGTAGAGGAAGAGTTGTGGAGCTTTCGGGTTTTAAACATCTTCCCGAGTCGAGGAAGAGTTGTGGAGATTTCGGGTTTTAAACATCTTCATGAATGGAGGAAGAGTTGTGGAGTTTTTGGGTTTTAAACATCTTCGTGAGTAGAGGAAGAGTTATGGAGATTTCGTGTTTTAAACATTTTCGTGAGTCGAGGAAGAGTTATGGAGATTTCGGGTTTTAAACATCTTCATGAGTCGAGGAAGAGTTGTGGAGATTTCGGGTTTTAAACATCTTCGTGAGTCGAGGAAGAGTTGTGGAGATTTCGGGTTTTAAACATCTTTGTGAGTCGAGGAAGAGTTGTGGACATTTGGGGTTTTAAACATCTTCTTGAGTAGAGGAAGAGTTGTGGAGATTTGGGGTTTTAAACATCTTCGTGAGTAGAGGAAGAGTTGTGGAGATTTGGGGTTTTCAACATCTTCGTGAGTGGAGGAACAGTTGTGGAGATTTCGGGTTTTAAATATCTTCGTGGGTAGAGGAAGAGTTGTGGAGATTTGGGGTTTTTAACATCTTTGTGAGTGGAGGAAGAGTTGTGGAGATTTGGGGTTTTAAACATCTTCATGAGAAGAGGAAGAGTTGTGGAGATTTGGGGTTTTAAACATCTTCGTGAGTAGAGGAAGAGTTGTGGAGATTTGGGGTTTTAAACATCTTCGTGAGTAGAGGAAGAGTTGTGGAGATTTGGGGTTTTTAACATCTTCCTGAGTCGAGGAAGAGTTGTGGAGATTTGGGGTTTTAAACATCTTCGTGAGTCGAGGAAGAGTTGTGGAGATTTGGGGTTTAAAACATCTTCATGAGTGGAGGAAGAGTTGTGGAGATTTGGGTGTTTTAAACATCTTTGTGAGAATAGGAAGAGTTGTGGAGATTTGGGGATTTAAACATCTTCGTGAGTCGAGGAAGAGTTGTGGAGATTTCGGGTTTTAAACATCTTCGTGAGTCGAGGAAGAGTTGTGGAGATTTCGGGTTTGAAACATCTTCGTGAGTCGAGGAAGAGTTGTGGAGATTTCGGGTTTTAAACATCTTCGTGAGTAGAGGAAGAGTTGTGGAGATTTCGGGTTTTAAACATCTTCGTGAGTAGAGGAAGAGTTGTGACGATTTCAGGTTTGAAACATCTTCGTGAGTCGAGGAAGAGTTGTGGAGATTTCGGGTTTTATACATCTTTGTGAGTAGAGGAAGAGTTGTGGAGCTTTTGGGTTTTAAACATCTTCATGATTGGAGGAAGAGTTGTGGAGTTTTCGGGTTTTAAACATCTTCATGAGTAGAGGAAGAGTTATGGAGATTTCGTGTTTTAAACATCTTCGTGAGTCGAGGAAGAGTTATGGAGATTTCGGGTTTTAAACATCTTCATGAGTCGAGGAAGAGTTGTGGAGATTTCGGGTTTTAAACATCTTCGTGAGTCGAGGAAGAGTTGTGGAGATTTCGGGTTTTAAAAATCTTCGTGAGTCGAGGAAGAGTTGTGGAGATTTCGGGTTTTAAACATCTTCGTGAGTAGAGGAAGAGTTGTGGAGATTTCGGGTTTTAAACATCTTCGTGAGTCGAGGAAGAGTTGTGGAGATTTCGGGTTTTAAACATCTTCGTGATTAGAGGAAGAGTTGTGGAGATTTCGGGTTTTAAACATCTTCGTGAGTAGAGGAAGAGTTGTGGAGATTTCGGGTTTTAAACGTCTTCGTGAGTAGAGGAAGAGTTGTGGAGATTTCGGGTTTGAAACATCTCCGTGAGTGGAGGAAGAGTTGTGGCGATTTTGGGTTTTAAACACCTTCATGAGTAGAGGAAGAGTTGTGGAGATTTTGGGTTTTAAACATCTTCATGAGTCGAGGAAGAGTTGTGGAGATTTCGGATTTTAAACATCTTCGTGAGTCGAGGAAGAGTTGTGGAGATTTCGGGTTTGAAACATCTTCGTGAGTAGAGGAAGAGTTGTGGAGATTTGGGGTTTTCAACATCTTCGTGAGTGGAGGAACAGTTGTGGAGATTTCGGGTTTTAAATATCTTCGTGGGTAGAGGAAGAGTTGTGGAGATTTGGGGTTTTTAACATCTTTGTGAGTGGAGGAAGAGTTTTGGAGATTTGGGGTTTTAAACATCTTCATGAGAAGAGGAAGAGTTGTGGAGATTTGGGGTTTTAAACATCTTCGTGAGTCGAGGAAGAGTTGTGGAGATTTGGGGTTTTAAACATCTTCGTGAGTAGAGGAAGAGTTGTGGAGATTTGGGGTTTTAAACATCTTCCTGAGTCGAGGAAGAGTTGTGGAGATTTGGGGTTTTAAACATCTTCGTGAGTCGAGGAAGAGTTGTGGAGATTTGGGGTTTAAAACATCTTCATGAGTGGAGGAAGAGTTGTGGAGATTTTGGGTGTTTTAAACATCTTTGTGAGAATAGGAAGAGTTGTGGAGATTTGGGGATTTAAACATCTTCGTGAGTCGAGGAAGAGTTGTGGAGATTTCGGGTTTTAAACATCTTCGTGAGTCGAGGAAGAGTTGTGGAGATTTCGGGTTTGAAACATCTTCGTGAGTCGAGGAAGAGTTGTGGAGATTTCGGGTTTTAAACATCTTCGTGAGTAGAGGAAGAGTTGTGGAGATTTCGGGTTTTAAACATCTTCGTGAGTAGAGGAAGAGTTGTGACGATTTCAGGTTTGAAACATCTTCGTGAGTCGAGGAAGAGTTGTGGAGATTTCGGGTTTTATACATCTTTGTGAGTAGAGGAAGAGTTGTGGAGCTTTTGGGTTTTAAACATCTTCATGATTGGAGGAAGAGTTGTGGAGTTTTCGGGTTTTAAACATCTTCATGAGTAGAGGAAGAGTTATGGAGATTTCGTGTTTTAAACATCTTCGTGAGTCGAGGAAGAGTTATGGAGATTTCGGGTTTTAAACATCTTCATGAGTCGAGGAAAAGTTGTGGAGATTTCGGGTTTTAAACATCTTCGTGAGTCGAGGAAGAGTTGTGGAGATTTCGGGTTTTAAAAATCTTCGTGAGTGGAGGAAGAGTTGTGGAGATTTGAGGTTTTAAACATCTTTGTGAGTAGAGGAAGAGTTGTGGAGATTTCGGGTTTTAAACATCTTCATGAGTCGAGGAAGAGTTGTGGAGATTTCGGATTTTAAACATCTTCGTGAGTGGAGGAAGAGTTGTGGAGATTTCGGGTTTGAAACATCTTCGTGAGTCGAGGAAGAGTTGTGGCGATTTCGGGTTTTAAACATCTTCGTGAGTAGAGGAAGAGTTGTGGCGATTTCGGGTTTTAAACATCTTCGTGAGTAGAGGAAGAGTTGTGGAGATTTCGGGTTTTAAACATCTTTGTGAGTCGAGGAAGAGTTGTGGAGATTTCGAGTTTTAAACATCTTCGTGAGTAGAGGAAGAGTTGTGGAGATTTCCCGTTTTGAACATATTCGTGTGAAGAGGAAGAGTTGTGGAGATTTCGGGTTTTAAACATCTTCATGAGTAGAGGAAGAGTTGTGGAGATTTGGGGTTTTAAACATCTTCGTGAGTCGAGGAAGAGTTGTGGAGGTTTGGGGTTTTAAACATCTTCGTGAGAATAGGAAGAGTTGTGGAGATTTGGGGATTTAAACATCTTCGTGAGTCGAGGAAGAGTTGTGGAGATATGGGGTTTTAAACATCTTCGTGAGTCGAGGAAGAGTTGTGGAGATTTGGGGTTTTAAACATCTTCTTGAGTAGAGGAAGAGTTGTGGAGATTTGGGGTTTTAAACATCTTCGTGAGTAAAGGAATAGTTGTGGAGATTTCGGGTTTGAAACATCTCCGTGAGTGGAGGAAGAGTTGTGGCGATTTCGGGTTGTAAACATCTTCGTGAGTGGAGGAAGAGTTGTGGAGATTTCGGGTTTTAAACATCTTCGTGAGTAGAGGAAGTGTTGTGGAGATTTGGGGTTTTAAACATCTTCTTGAGTAGAGGAAGAGTTGTGGAGATTTGGGGTTTTAAACATCTTCGTGAGTAAAGGAATAGTTGTGGAGATTTCGGGTTTGAAACATCTCCGTGAGTGGAGGAAGAGTTGTGGCGATTTCGGGTTTTAAACATCTTCGTGAGTGGAGGAAGAGTTGTGGAGATTTCGGGTTTTAAACATCTTCGTGAGTAGAGGAAGAGTTGTGGAGATTTCGGGTTTTAAACATCTTCGTGATTAGAGGAAGAGTTGTGGAGATTTCGGGTTTTACACATCTTCATGAGTAGAGGAAGAGTTGTGAAGATTTCGGGTTTGAAACATCTTCATGAGTAGAGGAAGAGTTGTGGAGATTTCGGGTTTGAAACATCTCCGTGAGTGGAGGAAGAGTTGTGGCAATTTCGGGTTTTAAACATCTTCGTGAGTAGAGGAAGAGTTGTGGAGATTTCGGGTTTTAAACACCTTCATGAGTAGAGGAAGAGTTGTGGAGATTTCGGGTTTTAAACCTCTTCATGAGTGGAGGAAGAGTTGTGGAGATTTCGGATTTTAAACATCTTCGTGAGTAGAGGAAGAGTTGTGGCGATTTCGGGTTTTAAACATCTTCGTGAGTAGAGGAAGAGTTGTGGAGATTTCGGGTTTTAAACATCTTCGTGAGTCGAGGAAGAGTTGTGGATATTTGGGGTTTTAAACATCTTTGTGAGTGGAGGAAGAGTTGTGGAGATTTGAGGTTTTAAACATCTTTGTGAGTAGAGGAAGAGTTGTGGAGATTTCGGGTTTTAAACATCTTCATGAGTCGAGGAAGAGTTGTGGAGATTTCGGATTTTAAACATCTTCGTGAGTGGAGGAAGAGTTGTGGAGATTTCGGGTTTGAAACATCTTCGTGAGTCGAGGAAGAGTTGTGGCGATTTCGGGTTTTAAACATCTTCGTGAGTAGAGGAAGAGTTGTGGCGATTTCGGGTTTTAAACATCTTCGTGAGTAGAGGAAGAGTTGTGGAGATTTCGGGTTTTAAACATCTTCGTGAGTAGAGGAAGAGTTGTGGAGATTTCGGGTTTTAAACATCTTTGTGAGTCGAGGAAGAGTTGTGGAGATTTCGGGTTTGAAACATCTTCGTGAGTAGAGGAAGAGTTGTGACGATTTCGGGTTTGAAACATCTTCGTGAGTCGAGGAAGAGTTGTGGAGATTTCGGGTTTTAAACACCTTCATGAGTGGAGGAAGAGTTGTGGGGATTTCCGGTTTTAAACATCTTCATGAGTCGAGGAAGAGTTGTGGAGATTTCGGATTTTTAATATCTTCGTGAGTGGAGGAAGAGTTGTGGAGATTTCGAGTTTTAAACATATTCGTGAGTAGAGGAAGAGTTGTGGAGATTTCGGGTTTTATACATCTTTGTGAGTAGAGGAAGAGTTGTGGAGCTTTCGGGTTTTAAACATCTTCGCGAGTCGAGGAAGAGTTGTGGAGATTTCGGGTTTTAAACATCTTCATGAATGGAGGAAGAGTTGTGGAGTTTTCGGGTTTTAAACATCTTCGTGAGTAGAGGAAGAGTTATGGAGATTTCGTGTTTTAAACATCTTCGTGAGTCGAGGAAGAGTTATGGAGATTTCGGGTTTTAAACATCTTCATGAGTCGAGGAAGAGTTGTGGAGATTTCGGGTTTTAAACATCTTCGTGAGTCGAGGAAGAGTTGTGGAGATTTCGGGTTTTAAACATCTTCGTGAGTCGAGGAAGAGTTGTGGAGATTTGGGGTTTTAAACATCTTCTTGAGTAGAGGAAGAGTTGTGGAGATTTGGGGTTTTAAACATCTTCGTGAGTAGAGGAAGAGTTGTGGAGATTTGGGGTTTTCAACATCTTCGTGAGTGGAGGAAGAGTTGTGGAGATTTCGGATTTAGAATATCTTCGTGAGTGGAGGAAGAGTTGTGGAGATTTCGGGTTTTAAATATCTTCGTGGGTAGAGGAAGAGTTGTGGAGATTTGGGGTTTTTAACATCTTCGTGAGTGGAGGAAGAGTTGTGGAGATTTGGGGTTTTAAACATCTTCATGAGAAGAGGAAGAGTTGTGGAGATTTGGGGTTTTAAACATCTTCGTGAGTAGAGGAAGAGTTGTGGAGATTTGGGGTTTTTAACATCTTCGTGAGTGGAGGAAGAGTTGTGGAGATTTGGGGTTTTAAACATCTTCATGAGAAGAGGAAGAGTTGTGGAGATTTGGGGTTTTTAACATCTTCGTGAGTGGAGGAAGAGTTGTGGAGATTTGGGGTTTTAAACATCTTCATGAGAAGAGGAAGAGTTGTGGAGATTTGGGGTTTTAAACATCTTCGTGAGTGGAGGAAGAGTTGTGGAGATTTGGGGTTTTAAACATCTTCATGAGAAGAGGAAGAGTTGTGGAGATTTGGGGTTTTAAACATCTTCATGAGAAGAGGAAGAGTTGTGGAGATTTGGGGTTTTAAACATCTTCGTGAGTGGAGGAAGAGTTGTGGAGATTTCGGGTTTTAAACATCTTCGTGAGTAGAGGAAGAGTTGTGGAGATTTGGGGTTTTTAACATCTTCGTGAGTGGAGGAAGAGTTGTGGAGATTTGGGGTTTTAAACATCTTCATGAGAAGAGGAAGAGTTGTGGAGATTTGGGGTTTTAAACATCTTCGTGAGTAGAGGAAGAGTTGTGGAGATTTGGGGTTTTAAACATCTTCGTGAGTAGAGGAAGAGTTGTGGAGATTTGGGGTTTTAAACATCTTCCTGAGTCGAGGAAGAGTTTTGGAGATTTGGGGTTTTAAACATCTTCGTGAGTCGAGGAAGAGTTGTGGAGATTTGGGGTTTAAAACATCTTCATGAGTGGAGGAAGAGTTGTGGAGATTTGGGTGTTTTAAACATCTTTGTGAGAATAGGAAGAGTTGTGGAGATTTGGGGATTTAAACATCTTCGTGAGTCGAGGAAGAGTTGTGGAGATTTCGGGTTTTAAACATCTTCGTGAGTCGAGGAAGAGTTGTGGAGATTTCCCGTTTTGAACATCTTCGTGATTAGAGGAAGAGTTGTGGAGATTTCGGGTTTTAAACATCTTTGTGATTAGAGGAAGAGTTGTGGAGATTTCGGGTTTTACACATCTTCATGAGTAGAGGAAGAGTTGTGAAGATTTCGGGTTTGAAACATCTTCGTGAGTCGAGGAAGAGTTGTGGAGATTTCGGGTTTTAAACATCTTCGTGAGTGGAGGAAGAGTTGTGGAGATTTGGGGTTTGAAACACCTTCATGAGCAGAGGAAGAGTGGTGGAGATTTCGGGTTTTAAACATCTTCATGAATCGAGGAAGAGTTGTGGAGATTTCGGGTTTGAAACATCTTCGTGAGTCGAGGAAGAGTTGTGGAGATTTCGGGTTTTAAACATCTTCGTGAGTAGAGGAAGAGTTGTGGAGATTTCGGGTTTTAAACATCTTCGTGAGTAGAGGAAGAGTTGTGACGATTTCAGGTTTGAAACATCTTTGTGAGTCGAGGAAGAGTTGTGGAGATTTCGGGTTTTATACATCTTTGTGAGTCGAGGAAGAGTTGTGGAGATTTCGGGTTTGAAACATCTTCGTGAGTCGAGGAAGAGTTGTGGAGATTTCGGGTTTTAAACATCTTCGTGAGTCGAGGAAGAGTTGTGGAGATTTCGGGTTTTAAACATCTTTGTGAGTCGAGGAAGAGTTGTGGAGATTTCGGGTTTGAAACATCTTCGTGAGTCGAGGAAGAGTTGTGGAGATTTCGGGTTTTAAACATCTTCGTGAGTAGAGGAAGAATTGTGGAGATTTCGGGTTTTAAACATCTTCGTGAGTAGAGGAAGAGTTGTGACGATTTCGGGTTTGAAACATCTTCGTGAGTCGAGGAAGAGTTGTGGAGATTTCGGGTTTTAAACACCTTCATGAGTGGAGGAAGAGTTGTGGGGATTTCCGGTTTTAAACATCTTCATGAGTCGAGGAAGAGTTGTGGAGATTTCGGATTTTTAATATCTTCGTGAGTGGAGGAAGAGTTGTGGAGATTTCGAGTTTTAAACATATTCGTGAGTAGAGGAAGAGTTGTGGAGATTTCGGGTTTTATACATCTTTGTGAGTAGAGGAAGAGTTGTGGAGCTTTCGGGTTTTAAACATCTTCCCGAGTCGAGGAAGAGTTGTGGAGATTTCGGGTTTTAAACATCTTCATGAATGGAGGAAGAGTTGTGGAGTTTTTGGGTTTTAAACATCTTCGTGAGTAGAGGAAGAGTTATGGAGATTTCGTGTTTTAAACATTTTCGTGAGTCGAGGAAGAGTTATGGAGATTTCGGGTTTTAAACATCTTCATGAGTCGAGGAAGAGTTGTGGAGATTTCGGGTTTTAAACATCTTCGTGAGTCGAGGAAGAGTTGTGGAGATTTCGGGTTTTAAACATCTTCGTGAGTCGAGGAAGAGTTGTGGACATTTGGGGTTTTAAACATCTTCTTGAGTAGAGGAAGAGTTGTGGAGATTTGGGGTTTTAAACATCTTCGTGAGTAGAGGAAGAGTTGTGGAGATTTGGGGTTTTCAACATCTTCGTGAGTGGAGGAACAGTTGTGGAGATTTCGGATTTAAAATATCTTCGTGAGTGGAGGAAGAGTTGTGGAGATTTCGGGTTTTAAATATCTTCGTGGGTAGAGGAAGAGTTGTGGAGATTTGGGGTTTTTAACATCTTCGTGAGTGGAGGAAGAGTTGTGGAGATTTGGGGTTTTAAACATCTTCATGAGAAGAGGAAGAGTTGTGGAGATTTGGGGTTTTAAACATCTTCGTGAGTAGAGGAAGAGTTGTGGAGATTTGGGGTTTTAAACATCTTCGTGAGTAGAGGAAGAGTTGTGGAGATTTGGGGTTTTAAACATCTTCCTGAGTCGAGGAAGAGTTGTGGAGATTTGGGGTTTTAAACATCTTCGTGAGTCGAGGAAGAGTTGTGGAGATTTGGGGTTTAAAACATCTTCATGAGTGGAGGAAGAGTTGTGGAGATTTGGGTGTTTTAAACATCTTTGTGAGAATAGGAAGAGTTGTGGAGATTTGGGGATTTAAACATCTTCGTGAGTCGAGGAAGAGTTGTGGAGATTTCGGGTTTTAAACATCTTCGTGAGTCGAGGAAGAGTTGTGGAGATTTCGGGTTTGAAACATCTTCGTGAGTCGAGGAAGAGTTGTGGAGATTTCGGGTTTTAAACATCTTCGTGAGTAGAGGAAGAGTTGTGGAGATTTCGGGTTTTAAACATCTTCGTGAGTCGAGGAAGAGTTGTGGAGATTTCGGGTTTTAAACATCTTCGTGATTAGAGGAAGAGTTGTGGAGATTTCGGGTTTTAAACATCTTCGTGAGTAGAGGAAGAGTTGTGGAGATTTCGGGTTTTAAACGTCTTCGTGAGTAGAGGAAGAGTTGTGGAGATTTCGGGTTTGAAACATCTCCGTGAGTGGAGGAAGAGTTGTGGCGATTTTGGGTTTTAAACATCTTCGTGAGTAGAGGAAGAGTTGTGGAGATTTCGGGTTTTAAACACCTTCATGAGTAGAGGAAGAGTTGTGGAGATTTTGGGTTTTAAACATCTTCATGAGTCGAGGAAGAGTTGTGGAGATTTCGGATTTTAAACATCTTCGTGAGTCGAGGAAGAGTTGTGGAGATTTCGGGTTTGAAACATCTTTGTGAGTAGAGGAAGAGTTGTGGCGATTTCGGGTTTTAAACATCTTCGTGAGTAGAGGAAGAGTTGTGGAGATTTGGGGTTTTAAACATCTTCGTGAGTCGAGGAAAAGTTGTGGAGATTTCGGGTTTTAAACATCTTCGTGAGTCGAGGAAGAGTTGTGGAGATTTGGGGTTTTAAACATCTTCGTGAGTCGAGGAAGAGTTGTGGAGATTTCGGGTTTTAAACATCTTTGTGAGTAGAAGAAGAGTTGTGGAGATTTGAGGTTTTAAACATCTTTGTGAGTAGAGGAAGAGTTGTGGAGATTTCGGGTTTTAAACATCTTCGTGAGTCGAGGAAGAGTTATGGAGATTTCGGGTTTTAAACATCTTCGTGAGTCGAGGAAGAGTTGTGGAGATTTCGGGTTTTAAACATCTTCGTGAGTCGAGGAAGAGTTGTGGAGATTTGGGTGTTTTAAACATCTTCGTGAGTCGAGGAAGAGTTGTGGAGATTTCGGGTTTTAAACATCTTCGTGAGTCGAGGAAGAGTTGTGGAGATTTGAGGTTTTAAACATCTTTGTGAGTAGAGGAAGAGTTGTGGAGATTTGGGGTTTTAAACATCTTCGTGAGTCGAGGAAGAGTTGTGGAGATTTCGGGTTTTAAACATCTTCGTGAGTGGAGGAAGAGTTGTGGAGATTTCGGGTTTGAAACATCTTCGTGAGTGGAGAAAGAGTTGTGGAGATTTCGGGTTTGAAACATCTTCGTGAGTGGAGGAAGAGTTCTGGAGATTTCGGGTTTTAAACATCTTCGTGAGTAGAGGAAGAGTTGTGGAGATTTCGGGGTTGAAACATCTCCGTGAGTGGAGGAAGAGTTGTGGCAATTTCGGGTTTTAAACATCTTCGTGAGTAGAGGAAGAGTTGTGGAGATTTGGGGTTTTAAACACCTTCATGAGTAGAGGAAGAGTTGTGGAGATTTCGGGTTTTAAACCTCTTCATGAGTGGAGGAAGAGTTGTGGAGATTTCGGATTTTAAACATCTTCGTGAGTAGAGGAAGAGTTGTGGCGATTTCGGGTTTTAAACATCTTCATGAGTAGAGGAAGAGTTGTGGAGATTTCGGGTTTTAAACATCTTCGTGAGTCGAGGAAGAGTTGTGGATATTTGGGGTTTTAAACATCTTTGTGAGTGGAGGAAGAGTTGTGGAGATTTGAGGTTTTAAACATCTTTGTGAGTAGAGGAAGAGTTGTGGAGATTTCGGGTTTTAAACATCTTCATGAGTCGAGGAAGAGTTGTGGAGATTTCGGGTTTTAAACATCTTCGTGAGTAGAGGAAGAGTTGTGACGATTTCGGGTTTGAAACATCTTCGTGAGTCGAGGAAGAGTTGTGGAGATTTCGGGTTTTAAACACCTTCATGAGTGGAGGAAGAGTTGTGGGGATTTCCGGTTTTAAACATCTTCATGAGTCGAGGAAGAGTTGTGGAGATTTCGGATTTTTAATATCTTCGTGAGTGGAGGAAGAGTTGTGGAGATTTCGAGTTTTAAACATATTCGTAAGTAGAGGAAGAGTTGTGGAGATTTCGGGTTTTATACATCTTCGTGAGTAGAGGAAGAGTTGTGGAGCTTTCGGGTTTTAAACATCTTCGCGAGTCGAGGAAGAGTTGTGGAGATTTCGGGTTTTAAACATCTTCATGATTGGAGGAAGAGTTGTGGAGTTTTCGGGTTTTAAACATCTTCGTGAGTAGAGGAAGAGTTATGGAGATTTCGTGTTTTAAACATCTTCGTGAGTCGAGGAAGAGTTGTGGAGATTTCGGGTTTGAAACATCTTCGTGAGTGGAGGAAGAGTTGTGGCGATTTCGGGTTTGAAACATCTTCGTGAGTGGAGGAAGAGTTGTGGAGATTTCGGGTTTGAAACATCTTCGTGAGTGAAGGAAGAGTTGTGGAGATTTCGGGTTTTAAACATCTTCATGAGTAGAGGAAGAGTTGTGGAGATTTCGGGTTTTAAACATCTTCATGAGTTGAGGAAGAGTTGTGGAGATTTCGGGTTTTAAACATCTTCGTGAGTAGAGGAAGAGTTGTGGAGATTTCGGGTTTGAAACATCTTCGTGAGTCGAGGAAGAGTTGTGGAGATTTCGCGTTTGAAACATCTTCGTGAGTGGAGGAAGAGTGGTGGAGATTTCGGGTTTTAAACATCTTCGTGAGTAGAGGAAGAGTTGTGGAGATTTCGGGTTTTAAACATCTTCGTGAGTAGAGGAAGAGTTGTGGAGATTTCGGGTTTTAAACATCTTCGTGAGTTGAGGAAGAGTTGTGGAGATTTCGGGTTTTAAACATCTTCGTGAGTGGAGGAAGAGTTGTGGAGATTTCGGGTTTTAGACATCTTCGTGAGTAGAGGAAGAGTTGTGGAGATTTCGGGTTTGAAACATCTTCGTGAGTCGAGGAAGTGTTGTGGAGATTTCTGGTTTTAAACATCTTCATGAGTGGAGGAAGAGTTGTGCAGATTCGGATTTTAAACATCTTCGTGAGTCGAGGAAAAGTTGTGGAGATTTCGGATTTTAAACATCTTCGTGAGTTGAGGAAGAGTTGTGGAGATTTCGGGTTTGAAACATCTTCGTGAGTCGAGGAAGTGTTGTGGAGATTTCTGGTTTTAAACATCTTCATGAGTGGAGGAAGAGTTGTGCAGATTCGGATTTTAAACATCTTCGTGAGTCGAGGAAAAGTTGTGGAGATTTCGGATTTTAAACATCTTCATGAGTGGAGGAAGAGTTGTGGAGATTTCGGGTTTGAAACATCTCCGTGAGTGGAAGAAGAGTTGTGGCGATTTCGGGTTTTAAACATCTTCGTGAGTGGAGGAAGAGTTGTGGAGATTTCGGGTTTTAAACATCTTCGTGAGTCGAGGAAGAGTTGTGGAGATTTCGGGTTTTAAACATCTTCGTGAGTCGAGGAAGAGTTGTGGAGATTTGGGGTTTTAAACATCTTTGTGAGTAGAGGAAGTGTAGAGGAAGAGTTGTGGAGATTTCGGGTTTTAAACATCTTCGTGAGTAGAGGAAGAGTTGTGGAGATTTCGGGTTTTAAACATCTTCGTGATTAGAGGAAGACTTGTGGAGATTTCGGGTTTTACACATCTTCATGAGTCGAGGAAGAGTTGTGGAGATTTCGGGTTTGAAACATCTTCGTGAGTGGAGGAAGAGTTGTGGAGATTTCGGGTTTTAAACATCTTCGTGAGTGGAGGAAGAGTTGTGGAGATTTGGGGTTTGAAACATCTTCGTGAGTGGAGACAGAGTTGTGGAGATTTCGGGTTTGAAACATCTTCGTGAGTGGAGGAAGAGTTGTGGAGATTTCGGGTTTTAAACATCTTCGTGAGTAGAGGAAGAGTTGTGGAGATTTCGGGTTTGAAACATCTCCATGAGTGGAGGAAGAGTTGTGGCGATTTCGGGTTTTCAACATCTTTGTGAGTAGAGGAAGAGTTGTGGAGATTTCGGGTTTTAAACACCTTCATGAGTAGAGGAAGAGTGGTGGAGATTTCGGGTTTTAAACATCTTCGTGAGTCGAGGAAGAGTTGTGGAGATTTGGGGTTTTAAACATCTTCGTGAGTCGAGGAAGAGTTGTGGAGATTTCGGGTTTTAAACATCTTCGTGAGTCGAGGAAGAGTTGTGGAGATTTGAGGTTTTAAACATCTTTGTGAGTAGAGGAAGAGTGGTGGAGATTTGGGGTTTTAAACATCTTCGTGAGTCGAGGAAGAGTTGTGGAGATTTCGGGTTTGGAACATCTTCGTGAGTGGAGGAAGAGTTGTGGAGATTTCGGGTTTTAAACATCTTCGTGAGTGGAGGAAGAGTTGTGGAGATTTCGGGTTTGAAACATCTTCGTGAGTGGAGAAAGAGTTGTGGAGATTTCGGGTTTGAAACATCTTCGTGAGTGGAGGAAGAGTTGTGGAGATTTCGGGTTTTAAACATCTTCGTGAGTAGAGGAAGAGTTGTGGAGATTTCGGGTTTGAAACATCTCCGTGAGTGGAGGAAGAGTTGTGGCAATTTCGGGTTTTAAACATCTTCGTGAGTAGAGGAAGAGTTGTGGAGATTTCGGGTTTTAAACACCTTCAAGAGTCGAGGAAGAGTTGTGGATATTTGGGGTTTTAAACATCTTTGTGAGTGGAGGAAGAGTTGTGGAGATTTGAGGTTTTAAACATCTTTGTGAGTAGAGGAAGAGTTGTGGAGATTTCGGGTTTTAAACATCTTCGTGAGTGGAGGAAGAGTTGTGGAGATTCGGATTTTAAACATCTTCGTGAGTCGAGGAATAGTTGTGGAGATTTCGGATTTTAAACATCTTCATGAGTGGAGGAAGATTTGTGGAGATTTCGGGTTTGAAACATCTCCGTGAGTGGAGGAAGAGTTGTGGCGATTTCGGGTTTTAAACATCTTCGTGAGTGGAGGAAGAGTTGTGGAGATTTCGGGTTTTAAACATCTTCGTGAGTCGAGGAAGAGTTGTGGAGATTTCGGGTTTTAAACATCTTCGTGATTAGAGGAAGAGTTGTGGAGATTTCGGGTTTTACACATCTTCATGAGTAGAGGAAGAGTTGTGGAGATTTCGGGTTTGAAACATCTTCGTGAGTCGAGGAAGAGTTGTGGAGATTTCGGGTTTTAAACATCTTCGTGAGTGGAGGAAGAGTTGTGGAGATTTGGGGTTTGAAACACCTTCATGAGCAGAGGAAGAGTGGTGGAGATTTCGGGTTTTAAACATCTTCATGAATCGAGGAAGAGTTGTGGAGATTTCGGGTTTGAAACATCTTCGTGAGTCGAGGAAGAGTTGTTGAGATTTCGGGTTTTAAACATCTTCGTGAGTAGAGGAAGAGTTGTGGAGATTTCGGGTTTTAAACATCTTCGTGAGTAGAGGAAGAGTTGTGACGATTTCAGGTTTGAAACATCTTCGTGAGTCGAGGAAGAGTTGTGGAGATTTCGGGTTTTAAACACCTTCATGAGTGGAGGAAGAGTTGTGGGGATTTCCGGTTTTAAACATCTTCATGAGTCGAGGAAGAGTTGTGGAGATTTCGGATTTTTAATATCTTCGTGAGTGGAGGAAGAGTTGTGGAGATTTCGAGTTTTAAACATATTCGTGAGTAGAGGAAGAGTTGTGGAGATTTCGGGTTTTATACATCTTCGTGAGTAGAGGAAGAGTTGTGGAGCTTTCGGGTTTTAAACATCTTCACGAGTCGAGGAAGAGTTGTGGAGATTTTGGGTTTTAAACATCTTCATGATTGGAGGAAGAGTTGTGGAGTTTTCGGGTTTTAAACATCTTCGTGAGTAGAGGAAGAGTTATGGAGATTTCGTGTTTTAAACATCTTCGTGAGTCGAGGAAGAGTTATGGAGATTTCGGGTTTTAAACATCTTCATGAGTCGAGGAAGAGTTGTGGAGATTTCGGGTTTTAAACATCTTCGTGAGTCGAGGAAGAGTTGTGGAGATTTCGGGTTTTAAACATCTTCGTGAGTCGAGGAAGAGTTGTGGATATTTCGGGTTTTAAACATCTTCGTGAGTAGAGGAAGAGTTGTGGAGATTTCGGGTTTTAAACATCTTCGTGAGTCGAGGAAGAGTTGTGGAGATTTCGGGTTTTAAACATCTTCGTGATTAGAGGAAGAGTTGTGGAGATTTCGGGTTTTAAACATCTTCGTGAGTAGAGGAAGAGTTGTGGAGATTTCGGGTTTTAAACGTCTTCGTGAGTAGAGGAAGAGTTGTGGAGATTTGGGGTTTTAAACATCTTCGTGAGTCGAGGAAGAGTTGTGGAGATTTCGGGTTTTAAACATCTTCGTGAGTCGAGGAAGAGTTGTGGAGATTTGGGGTTTTAAACATCTTCGTGAGTCGAGGAAGAGTTGTGGAGATTTCGGGTTTTAAACATCTTCGTGAGTAGAAGAAGAGTTGTGGAGATTTGAGGTTTTAAACATCTTTGTGAGTAGAGGAAGAGTTGTGGAGATTTCGGGTTTTAAACATCTTCGTGAGTCGAGGAAGAGTTATGGAGATTTCGGGTTTTAAACATCTTCGTGAGTCGAGGAAGAGTTGTGGAGATTTCGGGTTTTAAACATCTTCATGAGTCGAGGAAGAGTTGTGGAGATTTCGGGTTTTAAACATCTTCGTGAGTAGAGGAAGAGTTGTGGAGATTTGAGGTTTTAAACATCTTTGTGAGTAGAGGAAGAGTTGTGGAGATTTGGGGTTTTAAACATCTTCGTGAGTCGAGGAAGAGTTGTGGAGATTTCGGGTTTTAAACATCTTCGTGAGTGGAGGAAGAGTTGTGGAGATTTCGGGTTTGAAACATCTTCGTGAGTGGAGAAAGAGTTGTGGAGATTTCGGGTTTGAAACATCTTCGTGAGTGGAGGAAGAGTTCTGGAGATTTCGGGTTTTAAACATCTTCGTGAGTAGAGGAAGAGTTGTGGAGATTTCGGGTTTGAAACATCTCCGTGAGTGGAGGAAGAGTTGTGGCAATTTCGGGTTTTAAACATCTTCGTGAGTAGAGGAAGAGTTGTGGAGATTTCGGGTTTTAAACACCTTCATGAGTAGAGGAAGAGTTGTGGAGATTTCGGGTGTTAAACCTCTTCATGAGTGGAGGAAGAGTTGTGGAGATTTCGGATTTTAAACATCTTCGTGAGTAGAGGAAGAGTTGTGGCGATTTCGGGTTTTAAACATCTTTGTGAGTAGAGGAAGAGTTGTGGAGATTTCGGGTTTTAAACATCTTCGTGAGTCGAGGAAGAGTTGTGGATATTTGGGGTTTTAAACATCTTTGTGAGTGGAGGAAGAGTTGTGGAGATTTGAGGTTTTAAACATCTTTGTGAGTAGAGGAAGAGTTGTGGAGATTTCGGGTTTTAAACATCTTCATGAGTCGAGGAAGAGTTGTGGAGATTTCGGATTTTAAACATCTTCGTGAGTGGAGGAAGAGTTGTGGAGATTTCGGGTTTGAAACATCTTCGTGAGTCGAGGAAGAGTTGTGGCGATTTCGGGTTTTAAACATCTTCGTGAGTAGAGGAAGAGTTGTGGCGATTTCGGGTTTTAAACATCTTCGTGAGTAGAGGAAGAGTTGTGGAGATTTCGGGTTTTAAACATCTTCGTGAGTAGAGGAAGAGTTGTGGAGATTTCGGGTTTTAAACATCTTTGTGAGTCGAGGAAGAGTTGTGGAGATTTCGGGTTTGAAACATCTTCGTGAGTCGAGGAAGAGTTGTGGAGATTTCGGGTTTTAAACATCTTCGTGAGTCGAGGAAGAGTTGTGGAGATTTCGGGTTTTAAACACCTTCATGAGTGGAGGAAGATTTGTGGGGATTTCCGGTTTTAAACATCTTCATGAGTCGAGGAAGAGTTGTGGAGATTTCGGGTTTTATACATCTTCGTGAGTAGAGGAAGAGTTGTGGAGCTTTCGGGTTTTAAACATCTTCGCGAGTCGAGGAAGAGTTGTGGAGATTTCGGGTTTTAAACATCTTCATGATTGGAGGAAGAGTTGTGGAGTTTTCGGGTTTTAAACATCTTCGTGAGTAGAGGAAGAGTTGTGGAGATTTCGTGTTTTAAACATCTTTGTGAGTCGAGGAAGAGTTATGGAGATTTCGGGTTTTAAACATCTTCATGAGTCGAGGAAGAGTTGTGGAGATTTCGGGTTTTAAACATCTTCGTGAGTCGAGGAAGAGTTGTGGAGATTTCGGGTTTTAAACATCTTCGTGAGTCGAGGAAGAGTTGTGGAGATTTGGGGTTTTAAACATCTTCTTGAGTAGAGGAAGAGTTGTGGAGATTTGGGGTTTTAAACATCTTCGTGAGTAGAGGAAGAGTTGTGGAGATTTGGGGTTTTCAACATCTTCGTGAGTGGAGGAAGAGTTGTGGAGATTTCGGATTTAAAATATCTTCGTGAGTGGAGGAAGAGTTGTGGAGATTTCGGGTTTTAAACATCTTCGTGGGTAGAGGAAGAGTTGTGGAGATTTGGGGTTTTAAACATCTTCGTGAGTAGAGGAAGAGTTGTGGAGATTTGGGGTTTTAAACATCTTCGTGAGAAGAGGAAGAGTTGTGGAGATTTGGGGTTTTAAACATCTTCGTGAGTAGAGGAAGAGTTGTGGAGATTTGGGGTTTTAAACATCTTCGTGAGTAGAGGAAGAGTTGTGGAGATTTGGGGTTTTAAACATCTTCCTGAGTCGAGGAAGAGTTGTGGAGATTTGGGGTTTTAAACATCTTCGTGAGTAGAGGAAGAGTTGTGGAGATTTGGGGTTTTAAACATCTTCCTGAGTCGAGGAAGAGTTGTGGAGATTTGGGGATTTAAACATCTTCGTGATTCGAGGAAGAGTTGTGGAGATTTCGGGTTTTAAACATCTTCGTGAGTCGAGGAAGAATTGTGGAGATTTGCTGTTTTAAACATCTTCGTGAGGAGAGATAAGAATTTTGGAGATTTCGAGTTTTAAACATCTTCGTGAGTAGAGGAAGAGTTGTGGAGATTTCCCGTTTTGAACATCTTCATGTGAAGAGGAAGAGTTGTGGAGATTTCGGGTTTTAAACATCTTCGTGAGTCGAGGAAGAATTGTGGAGATTTCGGGTTTTAAACATTTTCATGAGTAGAGGAAGAGTTGTGGAGATTTGGGGTTTTAAACATCTTCGTGAGTCGAGGAAGAGTTGTCGAGGTTTGGGGTTTTAAACATCTTCGTGAGAATAGGAAGAGTTGTGGAGATTTGGGGATTTAAACATCTTCGTGAGTCGAGGAAGAGTTGTGGAGATATGGGGTTTTAAACATCTTCGTGAGTCGAGGAAGAGTTGTGGAGATTTGGGCTTTTAAACATCTTCTTGAGTAGAGGAAGAGTTGTGGAGATTTGGGGTTTTAAACATCTTCATGAGTGGAGGAAGAGTTGTGGAGATTTGGGGTTTTAAACATCTTCGTGAGTATAGGAAGAGTTGTGGAGATTTCGGGTTTGAAACATCTTCGTGAGTCGAGGAAGAGTTGTGGAGATTTCGGGTTTTAAACATCTTCGTGAGTCGAGGAAGAGTTGTGGAGATTTCGGGTTTTAAACACCTTCATGAGTGGAGGAAGATTTGTGGGGATTTCCGGTTTTAAACATCTTCATGAGTCGAGGAAGAGTTGTGGAGATTTCGGGTTTTATACATCTTCGTGAGTAGAGGAAGAGTTGTGGAGCTTTCGGGTTTTAAACATCTTCGCGAGTCGAGGAAGAGTTGTGGAGATTTCGGGTTTTAAACATCTTCATGATTGGAGGAAGAGTTGTGGAGTTTTCGGGTTTTAAACATCTTCGTGAGTAGAGGAAGAGTTGTGGAGATTTCGTGTTTTAAACATCTTTGTGAGTCGAGGAAGAGTTATGGAGATTTCGGGTTTTAAACATCTTCATGAGTCGAGGAAGAGTTGTGGAGATTTCGGGTTTTAAACATCTTCGTGAGTCGAGGAAGAGTTGTGGAGATTTCGGGTTTTAAACATCTTCGTGAGTCGAGGAAGAGTTGTGGAGATTTGGGGTTTTAAACATCTTCTTGAGTAGAGGAAGAGTTGTGGAGATTTGGGGTTTTAAACATCTTCGTGAGTAGAGGAAGAGTTGTGGAGATTTGGGGTTTTCAACATCTTCGTGAGTGGAGGAAGAGTTGTGGAGATTTCGGATTTAAAATATCTTCGTGAGTGGAGGAAGAGTTGTGGAGATTTCGGGTTTTAAACATCTTCGTGGGTAGAGGAAGAGTTGTGGAGATTTGGGGTTTTAAACATCTTCGTGAGTAGAGGAAGAGTTGTGGAGATTTGGGGTTTTAAACATCTTCGTGAGAAGAGGAAGAGTTGTGGAGATTTGGGGTTTTAAACATCTTCGTGAGTAGAGGAAGAGTTGTGGAGATTTGGGGTTTTAAACATCTTCGTGAGTAGAGGAAGAGTTGTGGAGATTTGGGGTTTTAAACATCTTCCTGAGTCGAGGAAGAGTTGTGGAGATTTGGGGTTTTAAACATCTTCGTGAGTAGAGGAAGAGTTGTGGAGATTTGGGGTTTTAAACATCTTCCTGAGTCGAGGAAGAGTTGTGGAGATTTGGGGATTTAAACATCTTCGTGATTCGAGGAAGAGTTGTGGAGATTTCGGGTTTTAAACATCTTCGTGAGTCGAGGAAGAATTGTGGAGATTTGCTGTTTTAAACATCTTCGTGAGGAGAGATAAGAATTTTGGAGATTTCGAGTTTTAAACATCTTCGTGAGTAGAGGAAGAGTTGTGGAGATTTCCCGTTTTGAACATCTTCATGTGAAGAGGAAGAGTTGTGGAGATTTCGGGTTTTAAACATCTTCGTGAGTCGAGGAAGAATTGTGGAGATTTCGGGTTTTAAACATTTTCATGAGTAGAGGAAGAGTTGTGGAGATTTGGGGTTTTAAACATCTTCGTGAGTCGAGGAAGAGTTGTCGAGGTTTGGGGTTTTAAACATCTTCGTGAGAATAGGAAGAGTTGTGGAGATTTGGGGATTTAAACATCTTCGTGAGTCGAGGAAGAGTTGTGGAGATATGGGGTTTTAAACATCTTCGTGAGTCGAGGAAGAGTTGTGGAGATTTGGGCTTTTAAACATCTTCTTGAGTAGAGGAAGAGTTGTGGAGATTTGGGGTTTTAAACATCTTCATGAGTGGAGGAAGAGTTGTGGAGATTTGGGGTTTTAAACATCTTCGTGAGTATAGGAAGAGTTGTGGAGATTTGGGGTTTTAAACATCTTCGTGAGTAGAGGAAGAGTTGTGGAGATTTGGGGTTTTAAACATCTTTGTGAGTGGAGAAAGAGTTGTGGAGATTTCGGGTTTGAAACATCTTCGTGAGTGGAGGAAGAGTTCTGGAGATTTCGGGTTTTAAACATCTTCGTGAGTAGAGGAAGAGTTGTGGAGATTTCGGGTTTGAAACATCTCCGTGAGTGGAGGAAGAGTTGTGGCAATTTCGGGTTTTAAACATCTTCATGAGTAGAGGAAGAGTTGTGGAGATTTCGGGTGTTAAACCTCTTCATGAGTGGAGGAAGAGTTGTGGAGATTTCGGATTTTAAACATCTTCGTGAGTAGAGGAAGAGTTGTGGCGATTTCGGGTTTTAAACATCTTTGTGAGTAGAGGAAGAGTTGTGGAGATTTCGGGTTTTAAACATCTTCGTGAGTCGAGGAAGAGTTGTGGATATTTGGGGTTTTAAACATCTTTGTGAGTGGAGGAAGAGTTGTGGAGATTTGAGGTTTTAAACATCTTTGTGAGTAGAGGAAGAGTTGTGGAGATTTCGGGTTTTAAACATCTTCATGAGTCGAGGAAGAGTTGTGGAGATTTCGGATTTTAAACATCTTCGTGAGTGGAGGAAGAGTTGTGGAGATTTCGGGTTTGAAACATCTTCGTGAGTCGAGGAAGAGTTGTGGCGATTTCGGGTTTTAAACATCTTCGTGAGTAGAGGAAGAGTTGTCGCGATTTCGGGTTTTAAACATCTTCGTGAGTAGAGGAAGAGTTGTGGAGATTTCGGGTTTTAAACATCTTCGTGAGTAGAGGAAGAGTTGTGGAGATTTCGGGTTTTAAACATCTTTGTGAGTCGAGGAAGAGTTGTGGAGATTTCGGGTTTGAAACATCTTCGTGAGTCGAGAAAGAGTTGTGGAGATTTCGGGTTTTAAACATCTTCGTGAGTAGAGGAAGAGTTGTGGAGATTTCGGGTTTTAAACACCTTCATGAGTGGAGGAAGATTTGTGGGGATTTCCGGTTTTAAACATCTTCATGAGTCGAGGAAGAGTTGTGGAGATTTCGGATTTTTAATATCTTCGTGAGTGGAGGAAGAGTTGTGGAGATTTCGAGTTTTAAACATATTCGTGAGTAGAGGAAGAGTTGTGGAGATTTCGGGTTTTATACATCTTCGTGAGTAGAGGAAGAGTTGTGGAGCTTTCGGGTTTTAAACATCTTCGCGAGTCGAGGAAGAGTTGTGGAGATTTGGGGTTTTAAACATCTTCGTGAGTCGAGGAAGAGTTGTGGAGATTTCGGGTTTTAAACATCTTCGTGAGTAGAAGAAGAGTTGTGGAGATTTGAGGTTTTAAACATCTTTGTGAGTAGAGGAAGAGTTGTGGAGATTTCGGGTTTTAAACATCTTCGTGAGTCGAGGAAGAGTTATGGAGATTTCGGGTTTTAAACATCTTCGTGAGTCGAGGAAGAGTTGTGGAGATTTCGGGTTTTAAACATCTTCATGAGTCGAGGAAGAGTTGTGGAGATTTCGGGTTTTAAACATCTTCGTGAGTAGAGGAAGAGTTGTGGAGATTTGAGGTTTTAAACATCTTTGTGAGTAGAGGAAGAGTTGTGGAGATTTGGGGTTTTAAACATCTTCGTGAGTCGAGGAAGAGTTGTGGAGATTTCGGGTTTTAAACATCTTCGTGAGTGGAGGAAGAGTTGTGGAGATTTCGGGTTTGAAACATCTTCGTGAGTGGAGAAAGAGTTGTGGAGATTTCGGGTTTGAAACATCTTCGTGAGTGGAGGAAGAGTTCTGGAGATTTCGGGTTTTAAACATCTTCGTGAGTAGAGGAAGAGTTGTGGAGATTTCGGGTTTGAAACATCTCCGTGAGTGGAGGAAGAGTTGTGGCAATTTCGGGTTTTAAACATCTTCGTGAGTAGAGGAAGAGTTGTGGAGATTTCGGGTTTTAAACACCTTCATGAGTAGAGGAAGAGTTGTGGAGATTTCGGGTGTTAAACCTCTTCATGAGTGGAGGAAGAGTTGTGGAGATTTCGGATTTTAAACATCTTCGTGAGTAGAGGAAGAGTTGTGGCGATTTCGGGTTTTAAACATCTTTGTGAGTAGAGGAAGAGTTGTGGAGATTTCGGGTTTTAAACATCTTCGTGAGTCGAGGAAGAGTTGTGGATATTTGGGGTTTTAAACATCTTTGTGAGTGGAGGAAGAGTTGTGGAGATTTGAGGTTTTAAACATCTTTGTGAGTAGAGGAAGAGTTGTGGAGATTTCGGGTTTTAAACATCTTCATGAGTCGAGGAAGAGTTGTGGAGATTTCGGATTTTAAACATCTTCGTGAGTGGAGGAAGAGTTGTGGAGATTTCGGGTTTGAAACATCTTCGTGAGTCGAGGAAGAGTTGTGGCGATTTCGGGTTTTAAACATCTTCGTGAGTAGAGGAAGAGTTGTGGCGATTTCGGGTTTTAAACATCTTCGTGAGTAGAGGAAGAGTTGTGGAGATTTCGGGTTTTAAACATCTTCGTGAGTAGAGGAAGAGTTGTGGAGATTTCGGGTTTTAAACATCTTTGTGAGTCGAGGAAGAGTTGTGGAGATTTCGGGTTTGAAACATCTTCGTGAGTCGAGGAAGAGTTGTGGAGATTTCGGGTTTTAAACATCTTCGTGAGTAGAGGAAGAGTTGTGGAGATTTCGGGTTTTAAACACCTTCATGAGTGGAGGAAGATTTGTGGGGATTTCCGGTTTTAAACATCTTCATGAGTCGAGGAAGAGTTGTGGAGATTTCGGGTTTTATACATCTTCGTGAGTAGAGGAAGAGTTGTGGAGCTTTCGGGTTTTAAACATCTTCGCGAGTCGAGGAAGAGTTGTGGAGATTTCGGGTTTTAAACATCTTCATGATTGGAGGAAGAGTTGTGGAGTTTTCGGGTTTTAAACATCTTCGTGAGTAGAGGAAGAGTTGTGGAGATTTCGTGTTTTAAACATCTTTGTGAGTCGAGGAAGAGTTATGGAGATTTCGGGTTTTAAACATCTTCATGAGTCGAGGAAGAGTTGTGGAGATTTCGGGTTTTAAACATCTTCGTGAGTCGAGGAAGAGTTGTGGAGATTTCGGGTTTTAAACATCTTCGTGAGTCGAGGAAGAGTTGTGGAGATTTGGGGTTTTAAACATCTTCTTGAGTAGAGGAAGAGTTGTGGAGATTTGGGGTTTTAAACATCTTCGTGAGTAGAGGAAGAGTTGTGGAGATTTGGGGTTTTCAACATCTTCGTGAGTGGAGGAAGAGTTGTGGAGATTTCGGATTTAAAATATCTTCGTGAGTGGAGGAAGAGTTGTGGAGATTTCGGGTTTTAAACATCTTCGTGGGTAGAGGAAGAGTTGTGGAGATTTGGGGTTTTAAACATCTTCGTGAGTAGAGGAAGAGTTGTGGAGATTTGGGGTTTTAAACATCTTCGTGAGAAGAGGAAGAGTTGTGCAGATTTGGGGTTTTAAACATCTTCGTGAGTAGAGGAAGAGTTGTGGAGATTTGGGGTTTTAAACATCTTCGTGAGTAGAGGAAGAGTTGTGGAGATTTGGGGTTTTAAACATCTTCCTGAGTCGAGGAAGAGTTGTGGAGATTTGGGGTTTTAAACATCTTCGTGAGTCGAGGAAGAGTTGTGGAGATTTGGGGTTTAAAACATCTTCATGAGTGGAGGAAGAGTTGTGGAGATTTGGGTGTTTTAAACATCTTTGTGAGAATAGGAAGAGTTGTGGAGATTTGGGGATTTAAACATCTTCGTGATTCGAGGAAGAGTTGTGGAGATTTCGGGTTTTAAACATCTTCGTGAGTCGAGGAAGAATTGTGGAGATTTGCTGTTTTAAACATCTTCGTGAGGAGAGATAAGAATTTTGGAGATTTCGAGTTTTAAACATCTTCGTGAGTAGAGGAAGAGTTGTGGAGATTTCCCGTTTTGAACATCTTCATGTGAAGAGGAAGAGTTGTGGAGATTTCGGGTTTTAAACATCTTCGTGAGTCGAGGAAGAATTGTGGAGATTTCGGGTTTTAAACATTTTCATGAGTAGAGGAAGAGTTGTGGAGATTTGGGGTTTTAAACATCTTCGTGAGTCGAGGAAGAGTTGTCGAGGTTTGGGGTTTTAAACATCTTCGTGAGAATAGGAAGAGTTGTGGAGATTTGGGGATTTAAACATCTTCGTGAGTCGAGGAAGAGTTGTGGAGATATGGGGTTTTAAACATCTTCGTGAGTCGAGGAAGAGTTGTGGAGATTTGGGGTTTTAAACATCTTCTTGAGTAGAGGAAGAGTTGTGGAGATTTGGGGTTTTAAACATCTTCATGAGTGGAGGAAGAGTTGTGGAGATTTGGGGTTTTAAACATCTTCGTGAGTATAGGAAGAGTTGTGGAGATTTGGGGTTTTAAACATCTTCGTGAGTAGAGGAAGAGTTGTGGAGATTTGGGGTTTTAAACATCTTTGTGAGTGGAGAAAGAGTTGTGGAGATTTCGGGTTTGAAACATCTTCGTGAGTGGAGGAAGAGTTCTGGAGATTTCGGGTTTTAAACATCTTCGTGAGTAGAGGAAGAGTTGTGGAGATTTCGGGTTTGAAACATCTCCGTGAGTGGAGGAAGAGTTGTGGCAATTTCGGGTTTTAAACATCTTCATGAGTAGAGGAAGAGTTGTGGAGATTTCGGGTGTTAAACCTCTTCATGAGTGGAGGAAGAGTTGTGGAGATTTCGGATTTTAAACATCTTCGTGAGTAGAGGAAGAGTTGTGGCGATTTCGGGTTTTAAACATCTTTGTGAGTAGAGGAAGAGTTGTGGAGATTTCGGGTTTTAAACATCTTCGTGAGTCGAGGAAGAGTTGTGGATATTTGGGGTTTTAAACATCTTTGTGAGTGGAGGAAGAGTTGTGGAGATTTGAGGTTTTAAACATCTTTGTGAGTAGAGGAAGAGTTGTGGAGATTTCGGGTTTTAAACATCTTCATGAGTCGAGGAAGAGTTGTGGAGATTTCGGATTTTAAACATCTTCGTGAGTGGAGGAAGAGTTGTGGAGATTTCGGGTTTGAAACATCTTCGTGAGTCGAGGAAGAGTTGTGGCGATTTCGGGTTTTAAACATCTTCGTGAGTAGAGGAAGAGTTGTCGCGATTTCGGGTTTTAAACATCTTCGTGAGTAGAGGAAGAGTTGTGGAGATTTCGGGTTTTAAACATCTTCGTGAGTAGAGGAAGAGTTGTGGAGATTTCGGGTTTTAAACATCTTTGTGAGTCGAGGAAGAGTTGTGGAGATTTCGGGTTTGAAACATCTTCGTGAGTCGAGAAAGAGTTGTGGAGATTTCGGGTTTTAAACATCTTCGTGAGTAGAGGAAGAGTTGTGGAGATTTCGGGTTTTAAACACCTTCATGAGTGGAGGAAGATTTGTGGGGATTTCCGGTTTTAAACATCTTCATGAGTCGAGGAAGAGTTGTGGAGATTTCGGATTTTTAATATCTTCGTGAGTGGAGGAAGAGTTGTGGAGATTTCGAGTTTTAAACATATTCGTGAGTAGAGGAAGAGTTGTGGAGATTTCGGGTTTTATACATCTTCGTGAGTAGAGGAAGAGTTGTGGAGCTTTCGGGTTTTAAACATCTTCGCGAGTCGAGGAAGAGTTGTGGAGATTTCGGGTTTTAAACATCTTCATGATTGGAGGAAGAGTTGTGGAGTTTTCGGGTTTTAAACATCTTCGTGAGTAGAGGAAGAGTTGTGGAGATTTCGTGTTTTAAACATCTTTGTGAGTCGAGGAAGAGTTATGGAGATTTCGGGTTTTAAACATCTTCATGAGTCGAGGAAGAGTTGTGGAGATTTCGGGTTTTAAACATCTTCGTGAGTCGAGGAAGAGTTGTGGAGATTTCGGGTTTTAAACATCTTCGTGAGTCGAGGAAGAGTTGTGGAGATTTGGGGTTTTAAACATCTTCATGAGTGGAGGAAGAGTTGTGGCGATTTCGGGTTTTAAACATCTTCGTGAGTGGAGGAAGAGTTGTGGAGATTTCGGGTTTGAAACATCTCCGTGAGTGGAGGAAGAGTTGTGGAGATTTCGGGTTTGAAACATCTTCGTGAGTGGAGACAGAGTTGTGGAGATTTCGGGTTTGAAACATCTTCGTGAGTGGAGGAAGAGTTGTGGAGATTTCGGGTTTTAAACATCTTCGTGAGTGGAGGAAGAGTTGTGGAGATTTCGGGTTTTAAACATCTTCGTGAGTAGAGGAAGAGTTGTGGAGATTTCGGGTTTGAAACATCTCCGTGAGTGGAGGAAGAGTTGTGGAGATTTCGGGTTTGAAACATCTTCGTGAGTGGAGACAGAGTTGTGGAGATTTCGGGTTTGAAACATCTTCGTGAGTGGAGGAAGAGTTGTGGAGATTTCGGGTTTTAAACATCTTCGTGAGTAGAGGAAGAGTTGTGGAGATTTCGGGTTTGAAACATCTCCGTGAGTGGAGGAAGAGTTGTGGCGATTTCGGGTTTTCAACATCTTTGTGAGTAGAGGAAGAGTTGTGGAGATTTCGGGTTTTAAACACCTTCATGAGTAGAGGAAGAGTTGTGGAGATTTGGGGTTTTAAACATCTTCGTGAGTCGAGGAAGAGTTGTCGAGGTTTGGGGTTTTAAACATCTTCGTGAGAATAGGAAGAGTTGTGGAGATTTGGGGATTTAAACATCTTCGTGAGTCGAGGAAGAGTTGTGGAGATATGGGGTTTTAAACATTTTCGTGAGTCGAGGAAGAGTTGTGGAGATTTGGGGTTTTAAACATCTTCTTGAGTAGAGGAAGAGTTGTGGAGATTTGGGGTTTTAAACATCTTCGTGAGTAGAGGAAGAGTTGTGGAGATTTGGGGTTTTCAACATCTTCGTGAGTGGAGGAAGAGTTGTGGAGATTTCGGATTTAAAATATCTTCGTGAGTGGAGGAAGAGTTGTGGAGATTTCCGGTTTTAAAATATCTTCGTGAGTGGAGGAAGAGTTGTGGAGATTTCGGGTTTTAAACATCTTCGTGAGTAGAGGAAGAGTTGTGGAGATTTGGGGTTTAAACATCTTCGTGAGTAGAGGAAGAGTTGTGGAGATTTGGGGTTTTAAACATCTTCGTAAGTAGAGAAAGAGTTGTGGAGATTTTGGGTTTTAAACATCTTCGTGAGTCGAGGAAGAGTTGTGGAGGTTTGGGGTTTTAAACATCTTCATGAGAATAGGAAGAGTTGTGGAGATTTGAGGATTTAAACATCTTCGTGAGTCGAGGAAGAGTTGTGGAGATTTCGGATTTAAAATATCTTCGTGAGTGGAGGAAGAGTTGTGGAGATTTCGCGTTTTAAACATCTTCGTGAGTAGAGGAAGAGTTGTGGAGATTTGGGGTTTTAAACATCTTCGTGAGTCGAGGAAGAGTTGTGGAGGTTTGGGGTTTTAAACATCTTCGTGAGTCGAGGAAGAGTTGTGGAGATTTGGGGTTTTAAACATCTTCGTGAGTCGAGGAAGAGTTGTGGAGATTTCGGGTTTTAAACATCTTCGTGAGTCGAGGAAGAGTTGTGGAGATTTGAGGTTTTAAACATCTTTGTGAGTAGAGGAAGAGTTGTGGAGATTTGGGGTTTTAAACATCTTCGTGAGTCGAGGAAGAGTTGTGGAGATTTCGGGTTTGGAACATCTTCGTGAGTGGAGGAAGAGTTGTGGAGATTTCGGGTTTTAAACATCTTCGTGAGTGGAGGAAGAGTTGTGGAGATTTCGGGTTTGAAACATCTTCGTGAGTGGAGAAAGAGTTGTGGAGATTTCGGGTTTGAAACATCTTCGTGAGTGGAGGAAGAGTTGTGGAGATTTCGGGTTTTAAACATCTTCGTGAGTAGAGGAAGAGTTGTGGAGATTTCGGGTTTGAAACATCTCCGTGAGTGGAGGAAGAGTTGTGGCAATTTCGGGTTTTAAACATCTTCGTGAGTAGAGGAAGAGTTGTGGAGATTTCGGGTTTTAAACACCTTCAAGAGTCGAGGAAGAGTTGTGGATATTTGGGGTTTTAAACATCTTTGTCAGTGGAGGAAGAGTTGTGGAGATTTGAGGTTTTAAACATCTTTGTGAGTAGAGGAAGAGTTGTGGAGATTTCGGGTTTTAAACATCTTCGTGAGTGGAGGAAGAGTTGTGGAGATTCGGATTTTAAACATCTTCGTGAGTCGAGGAATAGTTGTGGAGATTTCGGATTTTAAACATCTTCATGAGTGGAGGAAGATTTGTGGAGATTTCGGGTTTGAAACATCTCCCTGAGTGGAGGAAGAGTTGTGGCGATTTCGGGTTTTAAACATCTTCGTGAGTGGAGGAAGAGTTGTGGAGATTTCGGGTTTTAAACATCTTCGTGAGTAGAGGAAGAGTTGTGGAGATTTCGGGTTTTAAACATCTTCGTGATTAGAGGAAGAGTTGTGGAGATTTCGGGTTTTACACATCTTCATGAGTAGAGGAAGAGTTGTGGAGATTTCGGGTTTGAAACATCTTCGTGAGTCGAGGAAGAGTTGTGGAGATTTCGGGTTTTAAACATCTTCGTGAGTGGAGGAAGAGTTGTGGAGATTTGGGGTTTGAAACACCTTCATGAGCAGAGGAAGAGTGGTGGAGATTTCGGGTTTTAAACATCTTCATGAATCGAGGAAGAGTTGTGGAGATTTCGGGTTTGAAACATCTTCGTGAGTCGAGGAAGAGTTGTTGAGATTTCGGGTTTTAAACATCTTCGTGAGTAGAGGAAGAGTTGTGGAGATTTCGGGTTTTAAACATCTTCGTGAGTAGAGGAAGAGTTGTGACGATTTCAGGTTTGAAACATCTTCGTGAGTCGAGGAAGAGTTGTGGAGATTTCGGGTTTTAAACATCTTCGTGAGTGGAGGAAGAGTTGTGGAGATTTCGGGTTTGAAACATCTTCGTGAGTGGAGAAAGAGTTGTGGAGATTTCGGGTTTGAAACATCTTCGTGAGTGGAGGAAGAGTTGTGGAGATTTCGGGTTTTAAACATCTTCGTGAGTAGAGGAAGAGTTGTGGAGATTTCGGGTTTGAAACATCTCCGTGAGTGGAGGAAGAGTTGTGGCAATTTCGGGTTTTAAACATCTTCGTGAGTAGAGGAAGAGTTGTGGAGATTTCGGGTTTTAAACACCTTCAAGAGTCGAGGAAGAGTTGTGGATATTTGGGGTTTTAAACATCTTTGTGAGTGGAGGAAGAGTTGTGGAGATTTGAGGTTTTAAACATCTTTGTGAGTAGAGGAAGAGTTGTGGAGATTTCGGGTTTTAAACATCTTCGTGAGTGGAGGAAGAGTTGTGGAGATTCGGATTTTAAACATCTTCGTGAGTCGAGGAATAGTTGTGGAGATTTCGGATTTTAAACATCTTCATGAGTGGAGGAAGATTTGTGGAGATTTCGGGTTTGAAACATCTCCGTGAGTGGAGGAAGAGTTGTGGCGATTTCGGGTTTTAAACATCTTCGTGAGTGGAGGAAGAGTTGTGGAGATTTCGGGTTTTAAACATCTTCGTGAGTAGAGGAAGAGTTGTGGAGATTTCGGGTTTTAAACATCTTCGTGATTAGAGGAAGAGTTGTGGAGATTTCGGGTTTTACACATCTTCATGAGTAGAGGAAGAGTTGTGGAGATTTCGGGTTTGAAACATCTTCGTGAGTCGAGGAAGAGTTGTGGAGATTTCGGGTTTTAAACATCTTCGTGAGTGGAGGAAGAGTTGTGGAGATTTGGGGTTTGAAACACCTTCATGAGCAGAGGAAGAGTGGTGGAGATTTCGGGTTTTAAACATCTTCATGAATCGAGGAAGAGTTGTGGAGATTTCGGGTTTGAAACATCTTCGTGAGTCGAGGAAGAGTTGTTGAGATTTCGGGTTTTAAACATCTTCGTGAGTAGAGGAAGAGTTGTGGAGATTTCGGGTTTTAAACATCTTCGTGAGTAGAGGAAGAGTTGTGACGATTTCAGGTTTGAAACATCTTCGTGAGTCGAGGAAGAGTTGTGGAGATTTCGGGTTTTAAACACCTTCATGAGTGGAGGAAGAGTTGTGGGGATTTCCGGTTTTAAACATCTTCATGAGTCGAGGAAGAGTTGTGGAGATTTCGGATTTTTAATATCTTCGTGAGTGGAGGAAGAGTTGTGGAGATTTCGAGTTTTAAACATATTCGTGAGTAGAGGAAGAGTTGTGGAGATTTCGGGTTTTATACATCTTCGTGAGTAGAGGAAGAGTTGTGGAGCTTTCGGGTTTTAAACATCTTCGCGAGTCGAGGAAGAGTTGTGGAGATTTTGGGTTTTAAACATCTTCATGATTGGAGGAAGAGTTGTGGAGTTTTCGGGTTTTAAACATCTTCGTGAGTAGAGGAAGAGTTATGGAGATTTCGTGTTTTAAACATCTTCGTGAGTCGAGGAAGAGTTATGGAGATTTCGGGTTTTAAACATCTTCATGAGTCGAGGAAGAGTTGTGGAGATTTCGGGTTTTAAACATCTTCGTGAGTCGAGGAAGAGTTGTGGAGATTTCGGGTTTTAAACATCTTCGTGAGTCGAGGAAGAGTTGTGGATATTTCGGGTTTTAAACATCTTCGTGAGTAGAGGAAGAGTTGTGGAGATTTCGGGTTTTAAACATCTTCGTGAGTCGAGGAAGAGTTGTGGAGATTTCGGGTTTTAAACATCTTCGTGATTAGAGGAAGAGTTGTGGAGATTTCGGGTTTTAAACATCTTCGTGAGTAGAGGAAGAGTTGTGGAGATTTCGGGTTTTAAACGTCTTCATGAGTAGAGGAAGAGTTGTGGAGATTTGGGGTTTTAAACATCTTCGTGAGTCGAGGAAGAGTTGTGGAGATTTCGGGTTTTAAACATCTTTGTGAGTCGAGGAAGAGTTGTGGAGATTTCGGGTTTTAAACATCTTCGTGAGTCGAGGAAGAGTTGTGGAGATTTCGGGTTTTAAACATCTTCGTGAGTAGAAGAAGAGTTGTGGAGATTTGAGGTTTTAAACATCTTTGTGAGTAGAGGAAGAGTTGTGGAGATTTCGGGTTTTAAACATCTTCGTGAGTCGAGGAAGAGTTATGGAGATTTCGGGTTTTAAACATCTTCGTGAGTCGAGGAAGAGTTGTGGAGATTTCGGGTTTTAAACATCTTCATGAGTCGAGGAAGAGTTGTGGAGATTTGGGTGTTTTAAACATCTTCGTGAGTCGAGGAAGAGTTGTGGAGATTTCGGGTTTTAAACATCTTCGTGAGTAGAGGAAGAGTTGTGGAGATTTGAGGTTTTAAACATCTTTGTGAGTAGAGGAAGAGTTGTGGAGATTTGGGGTTTTAAACATCTTCGTGAGTCGAGGAAGAGTTGTGGAGATTTCGGGTTTTAAACATCTTCGTGAGTGGAGGAAGAGTTGTGGAGATTTCGGGTTTGAAACATCTTCGTGAGTGGAGAAAGAGTTGTGGAGATTTCGGGTTTGAAACATCTTCGTGAGTGGAGGAAGAGTTCTGGAGATTTCGGGTTTTAAACATCTTCGTGAGTAGAGGAAGAGTTGTGGAGATTTCGGGTTTGAAACATCTCCGTGAGTGGAGGAAGAGTTGTGGCAATTTCGGGTTTTAAACATCTTCGTGAGTAGAGGAAGAGTTGTGGAGATTTCGGGTTTTAAACACCTTCATGAGTAGAGGAAGAGTTGTGGAGATTTCGGGTGTTAAACCTCTTAATGAGTGGAGGAAGAGTTGTGGAGATTTCGGATTTTAAACATCTTCGTGAGTAGAGGAAGAGTTGTGGCGATTTCGGGTTTTAAACATCTTTGTGAGTAGAGGAAGAGTTGTGGAGATTTCGGGTTTTAAACATCTTCGTGAGTCGAGGAAGAGTTGTGGATATTTGGGGTTTTAAACATCTTTGTGAGTGGAGGAAGAGTTGTGGAGATTTGAGGTTTTAAACATCTTTGTGAGTAGAGGAAGAGTTGTGGAGATTTCGGGTTTTAAACATCTTCATGAGTCGAGGAAGAGTTGTGGAGATTTCGGATTTTAAACATCTTCGTGAGTGGAGGAAGAGTTGTGGAGATTTCGGGTTTGAAACATCTTCGTGAGTCGAGGAAGAGTTGTGGCGATTTCGGGTTTTAAACATATTCGTGAGTAGAGGAAGAGTTGTGGCGATTTCGGGTTTTAAACATCTTCGTGAGTAGAGGAAGAGTTGTGGAGATTTCGGGTTTTAAACATCTTCGTGAGTAGAGGAAGAGTTGTGGAGATTTCGGGTTTTAAACATCTTTGTGAGTCGAGGAAGAGTTGTGGAGATTTCGGGTTTGAAACATCTTCGTGAGTCGTGGAAGAGTTGTGGAGATTTCGGGTTTTAAACATCTTCATGAGTAGAGGAAGAGTTGTGGAGATTTCGGGTTTTAAACACCTTCATGAGTGGAGGAAGATTTGTGGGGATTTCCGGTTTTAAACATCTTCATGAGTCGAGGAAGAGTTGTGGAGATTTCGGATTTTTAATATCTTCGTGAGTGGAGGAAGAGTTGTGGAGATTTCGAGTTTTAAACATATTCGTGAGTAGAGGAAGAGTTGTGGAGATTTCGGGTTTTATACATCTTCGTGAGTAGAGGAAGAGTTGTGGAGCTTTCGGGTTTTAAACATCTTCGCGAGTCGAGGAAGAGTTGTGGAGATTTCGGGTTTTAAACATCTTCATGATTGGAGGAAGAGTTGTGGAGTTTTCGGGTTTTAAACATCTTCGTGAGTAGAGGAAGAGTTGTGGAGATTTCGTGTTTTAAACATCTTTGTGAGTCGAGGAAGAGTTATGGAGATTTCGGGTTTTAAACATCTTCATGAGTCGAGGAAGAGTTGTGGAGATTTGGGGTTTTAAACATCTTCTTGAGTAGAGGAAGAGTTGTGGAGATTTGGGGTTTTAAACATCTTCGTGAGTCGAGGAAGAGTTGTGGAGATTTGGGGTTTTAAACATCTTCTTGAGTAGAGGAAGAGTTGTGGAGATTTGGGGTTTTAAACATCTTCGTGAGTGGAGGAAGAGTTGTGGAGATTTCGGATTTAAAATATCTTCGTGAGTGGAGGAAGAGTTGTGGAGATTTCGGGTTTTAAACATCTTCGTGGGTAGAGGAAGAGTTGTGGAGATTTGGGGTTTTAAACATCTTCGTGAGTAGAGGAAGAGTTGTGGAGATTTGGGGGTTTAAACATCTTCGTGAGAAGAGGAAGAGTTGTGGAGATTTGGGGTTTTAAACATCTTCGTGAGTAGAGGAAGAGTTGTGGAGATTTGGGGTTTTAAACATCTTCGTGAGTAGAGGAAGAGTTGTGGAGATTTGGGGTTTTAAACATCTTCCTGAGTCGAGGAAGAGTTGTGGAGATTTGGGGTTTTAAACATCTTCGTGAGTCGAGGAAGAGTTGTGGAGATTTGGGGTTTAAAACATCTTCATGAGTGGAGGAAGAGTTGTGGAGATTTGGGTGTTTTAAACATCTTTGTGAGAATAGGAAGAGTTGTGGAGATTTGGGGATTTAAACATCTTCGTGAGTCGAGGAAGAGTTGTGGAGATTTCGGGTTTTAAACATCTTCGTGAGTCGAGGAAGAATTGTGGAGATTTGCTGTTTTAAACATCTTCGTGAGGAGAGATAAGAATTTTGGAGATTTCGAGTTTTAAACATCTTCGTGAGTAGAGGAAGAGTTGTGGAGATTTCCCGTTTTGAACATCTTCATGTGAAGAGGAAGAGTTGTGGAGATTTCGGGTTTTAAACATCTTCGTGAGTAGAGGAAGAATTGTGGAGATTTCGGGTTTTAAACATTTTCATGAGTAGAGGAAGAGTTGTGGAGATTTGGGGTTTTAAACATCTTCGTGAGTCGAGGAAGAGTTGTCGAGGTTTGGGGTTTTAAACATCTTCGTGAGAATAGGAAGAGTTGTGGAGATTTGGGGATTTAAACATCTTCGTGAGTCGAGGAAGAGTTGTGGAGATATGGGGTTTTAAACATCTTCGTGAGTCGAGGAAGAGTTGTGGAGATTTGGGGTTTTAAACATCTTCTTGAGTAGAGGAAGAGTTGTGGAGATTTGGGGTTTTAAACATCTTCGTGAGTAGAGGAAGAGTTGTGGAGATTTGGGGTTTTCAACATCTTCGTGAGTGGAGGAAGAGTTGTGGAGATTTCGGATTTAAAATATCTTCGTGAGTGGAGGAAGAGTTGTGGAGATTTCCGGTTTTAAACATCTTCGTGAGTCGAGGAAGAGTTGTGGAGATTTGGAGTTTTAAACATCGTGAGTAGAGGAAGAGTTGTGAAGATTTGGGGTTTTAAACATCTTCGTGAGTAGAGGAAGAGTTGTGGAGATTTGGGGTTTTAAACATCTTCATGAGTGGAGGAAGAGTTGTGGAGATTTGGGGTTTTAAACATCTTCGTGAGTATAGGAAGAGTTGTGGAGATTTCGGGTTTTAAACATCTTCGTGAGTCGAGGAAGAGTTGTGGATATTTCGGGTTTTAAACATCTTCGTGAGTAGAGGAAGAGTTGTGGAGATTTCGGGTTTTAAACATCTTCGTGAGTCGAGGAAGAGTTGTGGAGATTTCGGGTTTTAAACATCTTCGTGATTAGAGGAAGAGTTGTGGAGATTTCGGGTTTTAAACATCTTCGTGAGTAGAGGAAGAGTTGTGGAGATTTCGGGTTTTAAACATCTTCGTGAGTAGAGGAAGAGTTGTGGAGATTTGGGGTTTTAAACATCTTCGTGAGTAGAGGAAGAGTTGTGGAGATTTGGGGTTTTAAACATCTTCGTGAGTCGAGGAAGAGTTGTGGAGATTTCGGGTTTTAAACATCTTCGTGAGTCGAGGAAGAGTTGTGGAGATTTGGGGTTTTAAACATCTTCGTGAGTCGAGGAAGAGTTGTGGAGATTTCGGGTTTTAAACATCTTCGTGAGTAGAAGAAGAGTTGTGGAGATTTGAGGTTTTAAACATCTTTGTGAGTAGAGGAAGAGTTGTGGAGATTTCGGGTTTTAAACATCTTCGTGAGTCGAGGAAGAGTTATGGAGATTTCGGGTTTTAAACATCTTCGTGAGTCGAGGAAGAGTTGTGGAGATTTCGGGTTTTAAACATCTTCATGAGTCGAGGAAGAGTTGTGGAGATTTCGGGTTTTAAACATCTTCGTGAGTAGAGGAAGAGTTGTGGAGATTTGAGGTTTTAAACATCTTTGTGAGTAGAGGAAGAGTTGTGGAGATTTGGGGTTTTAAACATCTTCGTGAGTCGAGGAAGAGTTGTGGAGATTTCGGGTTTTAAACATCTTCGTGAGTGGAGGAAGAGTTGTGGAGATTTCGGGTTTGAAACATCTTCGTGAGTGGAGAAAGAGTTGTGGAGATTTCGGGTTTGAAACATCTTCGTGAGTGGAGGAAGAGTTCTGGAGATTTCGGGTTTTAAACATCTTCGTGAGTAGAGGAAGAGTTGTGGAGATTTCGGGTTTGAAACATCTCCGTGAGTGGAGGAAGAGTTGTGGCAATTTCGGGTTTTAAACATCTTCGTGAGTAGAGGAAGAGTTGTGGAGATTTCGGGTTTTAAACACCTTCATGAGTAGAGGAAGAGTTGTGGAGATTTCGGGTGTTAAACCTCTTCATGAGTGGAGGAAGAGTTGTGGAGATTTCGGATTTTAAACATCTTCGTGAGTAGAGGAAGAGTTGTGGCGATTTCGGGTTTTAAACATCTTTGTGAGTAGAGGAAGAGTTGTGGAGATTTCGGGTTTTAAACATCTTCGTGAGTCGAGGAAGAGTTGTGGATATTTGGGGTTTTAAACATCTTTGTGAGTGGAGGAAGAGTTGTGGAGATTTGAGGTTTTAAACATCTTTGTGAGTAGAGGAAGAGTTGTGGAGATTTCGGGTTTTAAACATCTTCATGAGTCGAGGAAGAGTTGTGGAGATTTCGGATTTTAAACATCTTCGTGAGTGGAGGAAGAGTTGTGGAGATTTCGGGTTTGAAACATCTTCGTGAGTCGAGGAAGAGTTGTGGCGATTTCGGGTTTTAAACATCTTCGTGAGTAGAGGAAGAGTTGTGGCGATTTCGGGTTTTAAACATCTTCGTGAGTAGAGGAAGAGTTGTGGAGATTTCGGGTTTTAAACATCTTCGTGAGTAGAGGAAGAGTTGTGGAGATTTCGGGTTTTAAACATCTTTGTGAGTCGAGGAAGAGTTGTGGAGATTTCGGGTTTGAAACATCTTCGTGAGTCGAGGAAGAGTTGTGGAGATTTCGGGTTTTAAACATCTTCGTGAGTAGAGGAAGAGTTGTGGAGATTTCGGGTTTTAAACACCTTCATGAGTGGAGGAAGATTTGTGGGGATTTCCGGTTTTAAACATCTTCATGAGTCGAGGAAGAGTTGTGGAGATTTCGGGTTTTATACATCTTCGTGAGTAGAGGAAGAGTTGTGGAGCTTTCGGGTTTTAAACATCTTCGCGAGTCGAGGAAGAGTTGTGGAGATTTCGGGTTTTAAACATCTTCATGATTGGAGGAAGAGTTGTGGAGTTTTCGGGTTTTAAACATCTTCGTGAGTAGAGGAAGAGTTGTGGAGATTTCGTGTTTTAAACATCTTTGTGAGTCGAGGAAGAGTTATGGAGATTTCGGGTTTTAAACATCTTCATGAGTCGAGGAAGAGTTGTGGAGATTTCGGGTTTTAAACATCTTCGTGAGTCGAGGAAGAGTTGTGGAGATTTCGGGTTTTAAACATCTTCGTGAGTCGAGGAAGAGTTGTGGAGATTTGGGGTTTTAAACATCTTCTTGAGTAGAGGAAGAGTTGTGGAGATTTGGGGTTTTAAACATCTTCGTGAGTAGAGGAAGAGTTGTGGAGATTTGGGGTTTTCAACATCTTCGTGAGTGGAGGAAGAGTTGTGGAGATTTCGGATTTAAAATATCTTCGTGAGTGGAGGAAGAGTTGTGGAGATTTCGGGTTTTAAACATCTTCGTGGGTAGAGGAAGAGTTGTGGAGATTTGGGGTTTTAAACATCTTCGTGAGTAGAGGAAGAGTTGTGGAGATTTGGGGTTTTAAACATCTTCGTGAGAAGAGGAAGAGTTGTGGAGATTTGGGGTTTTAAACATCTTCGTGAGTAGAGGAAGAGTTGTGGAGATTTGGGGTTTTAAACATCTTCGTGAGTAGAGGAAGAGTTGTGGAGATTTGGGGTTTTAAACATCTTCCTGAGTCGAGGAAGAGTTGTGGAGATTTGGGGTTTAAAACATCTTCATGAGTGGAGGAAGAGTTGTGGAGATTTGGGTGTTTTAAACATCTTTGTGAGAATAGGAAGAGTTGTGGAGATTTGGGGATTTAAACATCTTCGTGATTCGAGGAAGAGTTGTGGAGATTTCGGGTTTTAAACATCTTCGTGAGTCGAGGAAGAATTGTGGAGATTTGCTGTTTTAAACATCTTCGTGAGGAGAGATAAGAATTTTGGAGATTTCGAGTTTTAAACATCTTCGTGAGTAGAGGAAGAGTTGTGGAGATTTCCCGTTTTGAACATCTTCATGTGAAGAGGAAGAGTTGTGGAGATTTCGGGTTTTAAACATCTTCGTGAGTCGAGGAAGAATTGTGGAGATTTCGGGTTTTAAACATTTTCATGAGTAGAGGAAGAGTTGTGGAGATTTGGGGTTTTAAACATCTTCGTGAGTCGAGGAAGAGTTGTCGAGGTTTGGGGTTTTAAACATCTTCGTGAGAATAGGAAGAGTTGTGGAGATTTGGGGATTTAAACATCTTCGTGAGTCGAGGAAGAGTTGTGGAGATATGGGGTTTTAAACATCTTCGTGAGTCGAGGAAGAGTTGTGGAGATTTGGGGTTTTAAACATCTTCTTGAGTAGAGGAAGAGTTGTGGAGATTTGGGGTTTTAAACATCTTCATGAGTGGAGGAAGAGTTGTGGAGATTTGGGGTTTTAAACATCTTCGTGAGTATAGGAAGAGTTGTGGAGATTTGGGGTTTTAAACATCTTCGTGAGTAGAGGAAGAGTTGTGGAGATTTGGGGTTTTAAACATCTTTGTGAGTGGAGAAAGAGTTGTGGAGATTTCGGGTTTGAAACATCTTCGTGAGTGGAGGAAGAGTTCTGGAGATTTCGGGTTTTAAACATCTTCGTGAGTAGAGGAAGAGTTGTGGAGATTTCGGGTTTGAAACATCTCCGTGAGTGGAGGAAGAGTTGTGGCAATTTCGGGTTTTAAACATCTTCATGAGTAGAGGAAGAGTTGTGGAGATTTCGGGTGTTAAACCTCTTCATGAGTGGAGGAAGAGTTGTGGAGATTTCGGATTTTAAACATCTTCGTGAGTAGAGGAAGAGTTGTCGCGATTTCGGGTTTTAAACATCTTCGTGAGTAGAGGAAGAGTTGTGGAGATTTCGGGTTTTAAACATCTTCGTGAGTAGAGGAAGAGTTGTGGAGATTTCGGGTTTTAAACATCTTTGTGAGTCGAGGAAGAGTTGTGGAGATTTCGGGTTTGAAACATCTTCGTGAGTCGAGAAAGAGTTGTGGAGATTTCGGGTTTTAAACATCTTCGTGAGTAGAGGAAGAGTTGTGGAGATTTCGGGTTTTAAACACCTTCATGAGTGGAGGAAGATTTGTGGGGATTTCCGGTTTTAAACATCTTCATGAGTCGAGGAAGAGTTGTGGAGATTTCGGATTTTTAATATCTTCGTGAGTGGAGGAAGAGTTGTGGAGATTTCGAGTTTTAAACATATTCGTGAGTAGAGGAAGAGTTGTGGAGATTTCGGGTTTTATACATCTTCGTGAGTAGAGGAAGAGTTGTGGAGCTTTCGGGTTTTAAACATCTTCGCGAGTCGAGGAAGAGTTGTGGAGATTTCGGGTTTTAAACATCTTCATGATTGGAGGAAGAGTTGTGGAGTTTTCGGGTTTTAAACATCTTCGTGAGTAGAGGAAGAGTTGTGGAGATTTCGTGTTTTAAACATCTTTGTGAGTCGAGGAAGAGTTATGGAGATTTCGGGTTTTAAACATCTTCATGAGTCGAGGAAGAGTTGTGGAGATTTCGGGTTTTAAACATCTTCGTGAGTCGAGGAAGAGTTGTGGAGATTTCGGGTTTTAAACATCTTCGTGAGTCGAGGAAGAGTTGTGGAGATTTGGGGTTTTAAACATCTTCATGAGTGGAGGAAGAGTTGTGGCGATTTCGGGTTTTAAACATCTTCGTGAGTGGAGGAAGAGTTGTGGAGATTTCGGGTTTGAAACATCTCCGTGAGTGGAGGAAGAGTTGTGGAGATTTCGGGTTTGAAACATCTTCGTGAGTGGAGACAGAGTTGTGGAGATTTCGGGTTTGAAACATCTTCGTGAGTGGAGGAAGAGTTGTGGAGATTTCGGGTTTTAAACATCTTCGTGAGTGGAGGAAGAGTTGTGGAGATTTCGGGTTTTAAACATCTTCGTGAGTAGAGGAAGAGTTGTGGAGATTTCGGGTTTGAAACATCTCCGTGAGTGGAGGAAGAGTTGTGGAGATTTCGGGTTTGAAACATCTTCGTGAGTGGAGACAGAGTTGTGGAGATTTCGGGTTTGAAACATCTTCGTGAGTGGAGGAAGAGTTGTGGAGATTTCGGGTTTTAAACATCTTCGTGAGTAGAGGAAGAGTTGTGGAGATTTCGGGTTTGAAACATCTCCGTGAGTGGAGGAAGAGTTGTGGCGATTTCGGGTTTTCAACATCTTTGTGAGTAGAGGAAGAGTTGTGGAGATTTCGGGTTTTAAACACCTTCATGAGTAGAGGAAGAGTTGTGGAGATTTGGGGTTTTAAACATCTTCGTGAGTCGAGGAAGAGTTGTCGAGGTTTGGGGTTTTAAACATCTTCGTGAGAATAGGAAGAGTTGTGGAGATTTGGGGATTTAAACATCTTCGTGAGTCGAGGAAGAGTTGTGGAGATATGGGGTTTTAAACATCTTCGTGAGTCGAGGAAGAGTTGTGGAGATTTGGGGTTTTAAACATCTTCTTGAGTAGAGGAAGAGTTGTGGAGATTTGGGGTTTTAAACATCTTCGTGAGTAGAGGAAGAGTTGTGGAGATTTGGGGTTTTCAACATCTTCGTGAGTGGAGGAAGAGTTGTGGAGATTTCGGATTTAAAATATCTTCGTGAGTGGAGGAAGAGTTGTGGAGATTTCCGGTTTTAAAATATCTTCGTGAGTGGAGGAAGAGTTGTGGAGATTTCGGGTTTTAAACATCTTCGTGAGTAGAGGAAGAGTTGTGGAGATTTGGGGTTTAAACATCTTCGTGAGTAGAGGAAGAGTTGTGGAGATTTGGGGTTTTAAACATCTTCGTAAGTAGAGAAAGAGTTGTGGAGATTTTGGGTTTTAAACATCTTCGTGAGTCGAGGAAGAGTTGTGGAGGTTTGGGGTTTTAAACATCTTCATGAGAATAGGAAGAGTTGTGGAGATTTGAGGATTTAAACATCTTCGTGAGTCGAGGAAGAGTTGTGGAGATTTCGGATTTAAAATATCTTCGTGAGTGGAGGAAGAGTTGTGGAGATTTCGCGTTTTAAACATCTTCGTGAGTAGAGGAAGAGTTGTGGAGATTTGGGGTTTTAAACATCTTCGTGAGTCGAGGAAGAGTTGTGGAGGTTTGGGGTTTTAAACATCTTCGTGAGTCGAGGAAGAGTTGTGGAGATTTGGGGTTTTAAACATCTTCGTGAGTCGAGGAAGAGTTGTGGAGATTTCGGGTTTTAAACATCTTCGTGAGTCGAGGAAGAGTTGTGGAGATTTGAGGTTTTAAACATCTTTGTGAGTAGAGGAAGAGTTGTGGAGATTTGGGGTTTTAAACATCTTCGTGAGTCGAGGAAGAGTTGTGGAGATTTCGGGTTTGGAACATCTTCGTGAGTGGAGGAAGAGTTGTGGAGATTTCGGGTTTTAAACATCTTCGTGAGTGGAGGAAGAGTTGTGGAGATTTCGGGTTTGAAACATCTTCGTGAGTGGAGAAAGAGTTGTGGAGATTTCGGGTTTGAAACATCTTCGTGAGTGGAGGAAGAGTTGTGGAGATTTCGGGTTTTAAACATCTTCGTGAGTAGAGGAAGAGTTGTGGAGATTTCGGGTTTGAAACATCTCCGTGAGTGGAGGAAGAGTTGTGGCAATTTCGGGTTTTAAACATCTTCGTGAGTAGAGGAAGAGTTGTGGAGATTTCGGGTTTTAAACACCTTCAAGAGTCGAGGAAGAGTTGTGGATATTTGGGGTTTTAAACATCTTTGTCAGTGGAGGAAGAGTTGTGGAGATTTGAGGTTTTAAACATCTTTGTGAGTAGAGGAAGAGTTGTGGAGATTTCGGGTTTTAAACATCTTCGTGAGTGGAGGAAGAGTTGTGGAGATTCGGATTTTAAACATCTTCGTGAGTCGAGGAATAGTTGTGGAGATTTCGGATTTTAAACATCTTCATGAGTGGAGGAAGATTTGTGGAGATTTCGGGTTTGAAACATCTCCCTGAGTGGAGGAAGAGTTGTGGCGATTTCGGGTTTTAAACATCTTCGTGAGTGGAGGAAGAGTTGTGGAGATTTCGGGTTTTAAACATCTTCGTGAGTAGAGGAAGAGTTGTGGAGATTTCGGGTTTTAAACATCTTCGTGATTAGAGGAAGAGTTGTGGAGATTTCGGGTTTTACACATCTTCATGAGTAGAGGAAGAGTTGTGGAGATTTCGGGTTTGAAACATCTTCGTGAGTCGAGGAAGAGTTGTGGAGATTTCGGGTTTTAAACATCTTCGTGAGTGGAGGAAGAGTTGTGGAGATTTGGGGTTTGAAACACCTTCATGAGCAGAGGAAGAGTGGTGGAGATTTCGGGTTTTAAACATCTTCATGAATCGAGGAAGAGTTGTGGAGATTTCGGGTTTGAAACATCTTCGTGAGTCGAGGAAGAGTTGTTGAGATTTCGGGTTTTAAACATCTTCGTGAGTAGAGGAAGAGTTGTGGAGATTTCGGGTTTTAAACATCTTCGTGAGTAGAGGAAGAGTTGTGACGATTTCAGGTTTGAAACATCTTCGTGAGTCGAGGAAGAGTTGTGGAGATTTCGGGTTTTAAACATCTTCGTGAGTGGAGGAAGAGTTGTGGAGATTTCGGGTTTGAAACATCTTCGTGAGTGGAGAAAGAGTTGTGGAGATTTCGGGTTTGAAACATCTTCGTGAGTGGAGGAAGAGTTGTGGAGATTTCGGGTTTTAAACATCTTCGTGAGTAGAGGAAGAGTTGTGGAGATTTCGGGTTTGAAACATCTCCGTGAGTGGAGGAAGAGTTGTGGCAATTTCGGGTTTTAAACATCTTCGTGAGTAGAGGAAGAGTTGTGGAGATTTCGGGTTTTAAACACCTTCAAGAGTCGAGGAAGAGTTGTGGATATTTGGGGTTTTAAACATCTTTGTGAGTGGAGGAAGAGTTGTGGAGATTTGAGGTTTTAAACATCTTTGTGAGTAGAGGAAGAGTTGTGGAGATTTCGGGTTTTAAACATCTTCGTGAGTGGAGGAAGAGTTGTGGAGATTCGGATTTTAAACATCTTCGTGAGTCGAGGAATAGTTGTGGAGATTTCGGATTTTAAACATCTTCATGAGTGGAGGAAGATTTGTGGAGATTTCGGGTTTGAAACATCTCCGTGAGTGGAGGAAGAGTTGTGGCGATTTCGGGTTTTAAACATCTTCGTGAGTGGAGGAAGAGTTGTGGAGATTTCGGGTTTTAAACATCTTCGTGAGTAGAGGAAGAGTTGTGGAGATTTCGGGTTTTAAACATCTTCGTGATTAGAGGAAGAGTTGTGGAGATTTCGGGTTTTACACATCTTCATGAGTAGAGGAAGAGTTGTGGAGATTTCGGGTTTGAAACATCTTCGTGAGTCGAGGAAGAGTTGTGGAGATTTCGGGTTTTAAACATCTTCGTGAGTGGAGGAAGAGTTGTGGAGATTTGGGGTTTGAAACACCTTCATGAGCAGAGGAAGAGTGGTGGAGATTTCGGGTTTTAAACATCTTCATGAATCGAGGAAGAGTTGTGGAGATTTCGGGTTTGAAACATCTTCGTGAGTCGAGGAAGAGTTGTTGAGATTTCGGGTTTTAAACATCTTCGTGAGTAGAGGAAGAGTTGTGGAGATTTCGGGTTTTAAACATCTTCGTGAGTAGAGGAAGAGTTGTGACGATTTCAGGTTTGAAACATCTTCGTGAGTCGAGGAAGAGTTGTGGAGATTTCGGGTTTTAAACACCTTCATGAGTGGAGGAAGAGTTGTGGGGATTTCCGGTTTTAAACATCTTCATGAGTCGAGGAAGAGTTGTGGAGATTTCGGATTTTTAATATCTTCGTGAGTGGAGGAAGAGTTGTGGAGATTTCGAGTTTTAAACATATTCGTGAGTAGAGGAAGAGTTGTGGAGATTTCGGGTTTTATACATCTTCGTGAGTAGAGGAAGAGTTGTGGAGCTTTCGGGTTTTAAACATCTTCGCGAGTCGAGGAAGAGTTGTGGAGATTTTGGGTTTTAAACATCTTCATGATTGGAGGAAGAGTTGTGGAGTTTTCGGGTTTTAAACATCTTCGTGAGTAGAGGAAGAGTTATGGAGATTTCGTGTTTTAAACATCTTCGTGAGTCGAGGAAGAGTTATGGAGATTTCGGGTTTTAAACATCTTCATGAGTCGAGGAAGAGTTGTGGAGATTTCGGGTTTTAAACATCTTCGTGAGTCGAGGAAGAGTTGTGGAGATTTCGGGTTTTAAACATCTTCGTGAGTCGAGGAAGAGTTGTGGATATTTCGGGTTTTAAACATCTTCGTGAGTAGAGGAAGAGTTGTGGAGATTTCGGGTTTTAAACATCTTCGTGAGTCGAGGAAGAGTTGTGGAGATTTCGGGTTTTAAACATCTTCGTGATTAGAGGAAGAGTTGTGGAGATTTCGGGTTTTAAACATCTTCGTGAGTAGAGGAAGAGTTGTGGAGATTTCGGGTTTTAAACGTCTTCATGAGTAGAGGAAGAGTTGTGGAGATTTGGGGTTTTAAACATCTTCGTGAGTCGAGGAAGAGTTGTGGAGATTTCGGGTTTTAAACATCTTTGTGAGTCGAGGAAGAGTTGTGGAGATTTCGGGTTTTAAACATCTTCGTGAGTCGAGGAAGAGTTGTGGAGATTTCGGGTTTTAAACATCTTCGTGAGTAGAAGAAGAGTTGTGGAGATTTGAGGTTTTAAACATCTTTGTGAGTAGAGGAAGAGTTGTGGAGATTTCGGGTTTTAAACATCTTCGTGAGTCGAGGAAGAGTTATGGAGATTTCGGGTTTTAAACATCTTCGTGAGTCGAGGAAGAGTTGTGGAGATTTCGGGTTTTAAACATCTTCATGAGTCGAGGAAGAGTTGTGGAGATTTGGGTGTTTTAAACATCTTCGTGAGTCGAGGAAGAGTTGTGGAGATTTCGGGTTTTAAACATCTTCGTGAGTAGAGGAAGAGTTGTGGAGATTTGAGGTTTTAAACATCTTTGTGAGTAGAGGAAGAGTTGTGGAGATTTGGGGTTTTAAACATCTTCGTGAGTCGAGGAAGAGTTGTGGAGATTTCGGGTTTTAAACATCTTCGTGAGTGGAGGAAGAGTTGTGGAGATTTCGGGTTTGAAACATCTTCGTGAGTGGAGAAAGAGTTGTGGAGATTTCGGGTTTGAAACATCTTCGTGAGTGGAGGAAGAGTTCTGGAGATTTCGGGTTTTAAACATCTTCGTGAGTAGAGGAAGAGTTGTGGAGATTTCGGGTTTGAAACATCTCCGTGAGTGGAGGAAGAGTTGTGGCAATTTCGGGTTTTAAACATCTTCGTGAGTAGAGGAAGAGTTGTGGAGATTTCGGGTTTTAAACACCTTCATGAGTAGAGGAAGAGTTGTGGAGATTTCGGGTGTTAAACCTCTTAATGAGTGGAGGAAGAGTTGTGGAGATTTCGGATTTTAAACATCTTCGTGAGTAGAGGAAGAGTTGTGGCGATTTCGGGTTTTAAACATCTTTGTGAGTAGAGGAAGAGTTGTGGAGATTTCGGGTTTTAAACATCTTCGTGAGTCGAGGAAGAGTTGTGGATATTTGGGGTTTTAAACATCTTTGTGAGTGGAGGAAGAGTTGTGGAGATTTGAGGTTTTAAACATCTTTGTGAGTAGAGGAAGAGTTGTGGAGATTTCGGGTTTTAAACATCTTCATGAGTCGAGGAAGAGTTGTGGAGATTTCGGATTTTAAACATCTTCGTGAGTGGAGGAAGAGTTGTGGAGATTTCGGGTTTGAAACATCTTCGTGAGTCGAGGAAGAGTTGTGGCGATTTCGGGTTTTAAACATATTCGTGAGTAGAGGAAGAGTTGTGGCGATTTCGGGTTTTAAACATCTTCGTGAGTAGAGGAAGAGTTGTGGAGATTTCGGGTTTTAAACATCTTCGTGAGTAGAGGAAGAGTTGTGGAGATTTCGGGTTTTAAACATCTTTGTGAGTCGAGGAAGAGTTGTGGAGATTTCGGGTTTGAAACATCTTCGTGAGTCGAGGAAGAGTTGTGGAGATTTCGGGTTTTAAACATCTTCATGAGTAGAGGAAGAGTTGTGGAGATTTCGGGTTTTAAACACCTTCATGAGTGGAGGAAGATTTGTGGGGATTTCCGGTTTTAAACATCTTCATGAGTCGAGGAAGAGTTGTGGAGATTTCGGATTTTTAATATCTTCGTGAGTGGAGGAAGAGTTGTGGAGATTTCGAGTTTTAAACATATTCGTGAGTAGAGGAAGAGTTGTGGAGATTTCGGGTTTTATACATCTTCGTGAGTAGAGGAAGAGTTGTGGAGCTTTCGGGTTTTAAACATCTTCGCGAGTCGAGGAAGAGTTGTGGAGATTTCGGGTTTTAAACATCTTCATGATTGGAGGAAGAGTTGTGGAGTTTTCGGGTTTTAAACATCTTCGTGAGTAGAGGAAGAGTTGTGGAGATTTCGTGTTTTAAACATCTTTGTGAGTCGAGGAAGAGTTATGGAGATTTCGGGTTTTAAACATCTTCATGAGTCGAGGAAGAGTTGTGGAGATTTGGGGTTTTAAACATCTTCTTGAGTAGAGGAAGAGTTGTGGAGATTTGGGGTTTTAAACATCTTCGTGAGTCGAGGAAGAGTTGTGGAGATTTGGGGTTTTAAACATCTTCTTGAGTAGAGGAAGAGTTGTGGAGATTTGGGGTTTTAAACATCTTCGTGAGTGGAGGAAGAGTTGTGGAGATTTCGGATTTAAAATATCTTCGTGAGTGGAGGAAGAGTTGTGGAGATTTCGGGTTTTAAACATCTTCGTGGGTAGAGGAAGAGTTGTGGAGATTTGGGGTTTTAAACATCTTCGTGAGTAGAGGAAGAGTTGTGGAGATTTGGGGGTTTAAACATCTTCGTGAGAAGAGGAAGAGTTGTGGAGATTTGGGGTTTTAAACATCTTCGTGAGTAGAGGAAGAGTTGTGGAGATTTGGGGTTTTAAACATCTTCGTGAGTAGAGGAAGAGTTGTGGAGATTTGGGGTTTTAAACATCTTCCTGAGTCGAGGAAGAGTTGTGGAGATTTGGGGTTTTAAACATCTTCGTGAGTCGAGGAAGAGTTGTGGAGATTTGGGGTTTAAAACATCTTCATGAGTGGAGGAAGAGTTGTGGAGATTTGGGTGTTTTAAACATCTTTGTGAGAATAGGAAGAGTTGTGGAGATTTGGGGATTTAAACATCTTCGTGAGTCGAGGAAGAGTTGTGGAGATTTCGGGTTTTAAACATCTTCGTGAGTCGAGGAAGAATTGTGGAGATTTGCTGTTTTAAACATCTTCGTGAGGAGAGATAAGAATTTTGGAGATTTCGAGTTTTAAACATCTTCGTGAGTAGAGGAAGAGTTGTGGAGATTTCCCGTTTTGAACATCTTCATGTGAAGAGGAAGAGTTGTGGAGATTTCGGGTTTTAAACATCTTCGTGAGTAGAGGAAGAATTGTGGAGATTTCGGGTTTTAAACATTTTCATGAGTAGAGGAAGAGTTGTGGAGATTTGGGGTTTTAAACATCTTCGTGAGTCGAGGAAGAGTTGTCGAGGTTTGGGGTTTTAAACATCTTCGTGAGAATAGGAAGAGTTGTGGAGATTTGGGGATTTAAACATCTTCGTGAGTCGAGGAAGAGTTGTGGAGATATGGGGTTTTAAACATCTTCGTGAGTCGAGGAAGAGTTGTGGAGATTTGGGGTTTTAAACATCTTCTTGAGTAGAGGAAGAGTTGTGGAGATTTGGGGTTTTAAACATCTTCGTGAGTAGAGGAAGAGTTGTGGAGATTTGGGGTTTTCAACATCTTCGTGAGTGGAGGAAGAGTTGTGGAGATTTCGGATTTAAAATATCTTCGTGAGTGGAGGAAGAGTTGTGGAGATTTCCGGTTTTAAACATCTTCGTGAGTCGAGGAAGAGTTGTGGAGATTTGGAGTTTTAAACATCGTGAGTAGAGGAAGAGTTGTGAAGATTTGGGGTTTTAAACATCTTCGTGAGTAGAGGAAGAGTTGTGGAGATTTGGGGTTTTAAACATCTTCATGAGTGGAGGAAGAGTTGTGGAGATTTGGGGTTTTAAACATCTTCGTGAGTATAGGAAGAGTTGTGGAGATTTCGGGTTTTAAACATCTTCGTGAGTCGAGGAAGAGTTGTGGATATTTCGGGTTTTAAACATCTTCGTGAGTAGAGGAAGAGTTGTGGAGATTTCGGGTTTTAAACATCTTCGTGAGTCGAGGAAGAGTTGTGGAGATTTCGGGTTTTAAACATCTTCGTGATTAGAGGAAGAGTTGTGGAGATTTCGGGTTTTAAACATCTTCGTGAGTAGAGGAAGAGTTGTGGAGATTTCGGGTTTTAAACGTCTTCGTGAGTAGAGGAAGAGTTGTGGAGATTTGGGGTTTTAAACATCTTCGTGAGTCGAGGAAGAGTTGTGGAGATTTCGGGTTTTAAACATCTTCGTGAGTCGAGGAAGAGTTGTGGAGATTTGGGGTTTTAAACATCTTCGTGAGTCGAGGAAGAGTTGTGGAGATTTCGGGTTTTAAACATCTTCGTGAGTAGAAGAAGAGTTGTGGAGATTTGAGGTTTTAAACATCTTTGTGAGTAGAGGAAGAGTTGTGGAGATTTCGGGTTTTAAACATCTTCGTGAGTCGAGGAAGAGTTATGGAGATTTCGGGTTTTAAACATCTTCGTGAGTCGAGGAAGAGTTGTGGAGATTTCGGGTTTTAAACATCTTCATGAGTCGAGGAAGAGTTGTGGAGATTTGGGTGTTTTAAACATCTTCGTGAGTCGAGGAAGAGTTGTGGAGATTTCGGGTTTTAAACATCTTCGTGAGTAGAGGAAGAGTTGTGGAGATTTGAGGTTTTAAACATCTTTGTGAGTAGAGGAAGAGTTGTGGAGATTTGGGGTTTTAAACATCTTCGTGAGTCGAGGAAGAGTTGTGGAGATTTCGGGTTTTAAACATCTTCGTGAGTGGAGGAAGAGTTGTGGAGATTTCGGGTTTGAAACATCTTCGTGAGTGGAGAAAGAGTTGTGGAGATTTCGGGTTTGAAACATCTTCGTGAGTGGAGGAAGAGTTCTGGAGATTTCGGGTTTTAAACATCTTCGTGAGTAGAGGAAGAGTTGTGGAGATTTCGGGTTTGAAACATCTCCGTGAGTGGAGGAAGAGTTGTGGCAATTTCGGGTTTTAAACATCTTCGTGAGTAGAGGAAGAGTTGTGGAGATTTCGGGTTTTAAACACCTTCATGAGCAGAGGAAGAGTTGTGGAGATTTCGGGTGTTAAACCTCTTCATGAGTGGAGGAAGAGTTGTGGAGATTTCGGATTTTAAACATCTTCGTGAGTAGAGGAGGAGTTGTGGCGATTTCGGGTTTTAAACATCTTTGTGAGTAGAGGAAGAGTTGTGGAGATTTCGGGTTTTAAACATCTTCGTGAGTCGAGGAAGAGTTGTGGATATTTGGGGTTTTAAACATCTTTGTGAGTGGAGGAAGAGTTGTGGAGATTTGAGGTTTTAAACATCTTTGTGAGTAGAGGAAGAGTTGTGGAGATTTCGGGTTTTAAACATCTTCATGAGTCGAGGAAGAGTTGTGGAGATTTCGGATTTTAAACATCTTCGTGAGTGGAGGAAGAGTTGTGGAGATTTCGGGTTTGAAACATCTTCGTGAGTCGAGGAAGAGTTGTGGCGATTTCGGGTTTTAAACATCTTCGTGAGTAGAGGAAGAGTTGTGGCGATTTCGGGTTTTAAACATCTTCGTGAGTAGAGGAAGAGTTGTGGAGATTTCGGGTTTTAAACATCTTCGTGAGTAGAGGAAGAGTTGTGGAGATTTCGGGTTTTAAACATCTTTGTGAGTCGAGGAAGAGTTGTGGAGATTTCGGGTTTGAAACATCTTCGTGAGTCGAGGAAGAGTTGTGGAGATTTCGGGTTTTAAACATCTTCGTGAGTAGAGGAAGAGTTGTGGAGATTTCGGGTTTTAAACACCTTCATGAGTGGAGGAAGATTTGTGGGGATTTCCGGTTTTAAACATCTTCATGAGTCGAGGAAGAGTTGTGGAGATTTCGGATTTTTAATATCTTCGTGAGTGGAGGAAGAGTTGTGGAGATTTCGAGTTTAAAACATATTCGTGAGTAGAGGAAGAGTTGTGGAGATTTCGGGTTTTATACATCTTCGTGAGTAGAGGAAGAGTTGTGGAGCTTTCGGGTTTTAAACATCTTCGCGAGTCGAGGAAGAGTTGTGGAGATTTCGGGTTTTAAACATCTTCATGATTGGAGGAAGAGTTGTGGAGTTTTCGGGTTTTAAACATCTTCGTGAGTAGAGGAAGAGTTGTGGAGATTTCGTGTTTTAAACATCTTTGTGAGTCGAGGAAGAGTTATGGAGATTTCGGGTTTTAAACATCTTCATGAGTCGAGGAAGAGTTGTGGAGATTTCGGGTTTTAAACATATTCGTGAGTCGAGGAAGAGTTGTGGAGATTTCGGGTTTTAAACATCTTCGTGAGTCGAGGAAGAGTTGTGGAGATTTGGGGTTTTAAACATCTTCTTGAGTAGAGGAAGAGTTGTGGAGATTTGGGGTTTTAAACATCTTCGTGAGTCGAGGAAGAGTTGTGGAGATTTGGGGTTTTAAACATCTTCTTGAGTAGAGGAAGAGTTGTGGAGATTTGGGGTTTTAAACATCTTCGCGAGTGGAGGAAGAGTTGTGGAGATTTCGGATTTAAAATATCTTCGTGAGTGGAGGAAGAGTTGTGGAGATTTCGGGTTTTAAACATCTTCGTGGGTAGAGGAAGAGTTGTGGAGATTTGGGGTTTTAAACATCTTCGTGAGTAGAGGAAGAGTTGTGGAGATTTGGGGGTTTAAACATCTTCGTGAGAAGAGGAAGAGTTGTGGAGATTTGGGGTTTTAAACATCTTCGTGAGTAGAGGAAGAGTTGTGGAGATTTGGGGTTTTAAACATCTTCGTGAGTAGAGGAAGAGTTGTGGAGATTTGGGGTTTTAAACATCTTCCTGAGTCGAGGAAGAGTTGTGGAGATTTGGGGTTTGAAACATCTTCGTGAGTCGAGGAAGAGTTGTGGAGATTTGGGGTTTAAAACATCTTCATGAGTGGAGGAAGAGTTGTGGAGATTTGGGTGTTTTAAACATCTTTGTGAGAATAGGAAGAGTTGTGGAGATTTGGGGATTTAAACATCTTCGTGAGTCGAGGAAGAGTTGTGGAGATTTCGGGTTTTAAACATCTTCGTGAGTCGAGGAAGAATTGTGGAGATTTGCTGTTTTAAACATCTTCGTGAGGAGAGATAAGAATTTTGGAGATTTCGAGTTTTAAACATCTTCGTGAGTAGAGGAAGAGTTGTGGAGATTTCCCGTTTTGAACATCTTCATGTGAAGAGGAAGAGTTGTGGAGATTTCGGGTTTTAAACATCTTCGTGAGTAGAGGAAGAATTGTGGAGATTTCGGGTTTTAAACATTTTCATGAGTAGAGGAAGAGTTGTGGAGATTTGGGGTTTTAAACATCTTCGTGAGTCGAGGAAGAGTTGTCGAGGTTTGGGGTTTTAAACATCTTCGTGAGAATAGGAAGAGTTGTGGAGATTTGGGGATTTAAACATCTTCGTGAGTCGAGGAAGAGTTGTGGAGATATGGGGTTTTAAACATCTTCGTGAGTCGAGGAAGAGTTGTGGAGATTTGGGGTTTTAAACATCTTCTTGAGTTTAGGAAGAGTTGTGGAGATTTCGGGTTTTAAACATCTTCGTGAGTAGAAGAAGAGTTGTGGAGATTTGAGGTTTTAAACATCTTTGTGAGTAGAGGAAGAGTTGTGGAGATTTCGGGTTTTAAACATCTTCGTGAGTCGAGGAAGAGTTATGGAGATTTCGGGTTTTAAACATCTTCGTGAGTCGAGGAAGAGTTGTGGAGATTTCGGGTTTTAAACATCTTCATGAGTCGAGGAAGAGTTGTGGAGATTTGGGTGTTTTAAACATCTTCGTGAGTCGAGGAAGAGTTGTGGAGATTTCGGGTTTTAAACATCTTCGTGAGTAGAGGAAGAGTTGTGGAGATTTGAGGTTTTAAACATCTTTGTGAGTAGAGGAAGAGTTGTGGAGATTTGGGGTTTTAAACATCTTCGTGAGTCGAGGAAGAGTTGTGGAGATTTCGGGTTTTAAACATCTTCGTGAGTGGAGGAAGAGTTGTGGAGATTTCGGGTTTGAAACATCTTCGTGAGTGGAGAAAGAGTTGTGGAGATTTCGGGTTTGAAACATCTTCGTGAGTGGAGGAAGAGTTCTGGAGATTTCGGGTTTTAAACATCTTCGTGAGTAGAGGAAGAGTTGTGGAGATTTCGGGTTTGAAACATCTCCGTGAGTGGAGGAAGAGTTGTGGCAATTTCGGGTTTTAAACATCTTCGTGAGTAGAGGAAGAGTTGTGGAGATTTCGGGTTTTAAACACCTTCATGAGTAGAGGAAGAGTTGTGGAGATTTCGGGTGTTAAACCTCTTAATGAGTGGAGGAAGAGTTGTGGAGATTTCGGATTTTAAACATCTTCGTGAGTAGAGGAAGAGTTGTGGCGATTTCGGGTTTTAAACATCTTTGTGAGTAGAGGAAGAGTTGTGGAGATTTCGGGTTTTAAACATCTTCGTGAGTCGAGGAAGAGTTGTGGATATTTGGGGTTTTAAACATCTTTGTGAGTGGAGGAAGAGTTGTGGAGATTTGAGGTTTTAAACATCTTTGTGAGTAGAGGAAGAGTTGTGGAGATTTCGGGTTTTAAACATCTTCATGAGTCGAGGAAGAGTTGTGGAGATTTCGGATTTTAAACATCTTCGTGAGTGGAGGAAGAGTTGTGGAGATTTCGGGTTTGAAACATCTTCGTGAGTCGAGGAAGAGTTGTGGCGATTTCGGGTTTTAAACATATTCGTGAGTAGAGGAAGAGTTGTGGCGATTTCGGGTTTTAAACATCTTCGTGAGTAGAGGAAGAGTTGTGGAGATTTCGGGTTTTAAACATCTTCGTGAGTAGAGGAAGAGTTGTGGAGATTTCGGGTTTTAAACATCTTTGTGAGTCGAGGAAGAGTTGTGGAGATTTCGGGTTTGAAACATCTTCGTGAGTCGTGGAAGAGTTGTGGAGATTTCGGGTTTTAAACATCTTCATGAGTAGAGGAAGAGTTGTGGAGATTTCGGGTTTTAAACACCTTCATGAGTGGAGGAAGATTTGTGGGGATTTCCGGTTTTAAACATCTTCATGAGTCGAGGAAGAGTTGTGGAGATTTCGGATTTTTAATATCTTCGTGAGTGGAGGAAGAGTTGTGGAGATTTCGAGTTTTAAACATATTCGTGAGTAGAGGAAGAGTTGTGGAGATTTCGGGTTTTATACATCTTCGTGAGTAGAGGAAGAGTTGTGGAGCTTTCGGGTTTTAAACATCTTCGCGAGTCGAGGAAGAGTTGTGGAGATTTCGGGTTTTAAACATCTTCATGATTGGAGGAAGAGTTGTGGAGTTTTCGGGTTTTAAACATCTTCGTGAGTAGAGGAAGAGTTGTGGAGATTTCGTGTTTTAAACATCTTTGTGAGTCGAGGAAGAGTTATGGAGATTTCGGGTTTTAAACATCTTCATGAGTCGAGGAAGAGTTGTGGAGATTTGGGGTTTTAAACATCTTCTTGAGTAGAGGAAGAGTTGTGGAGATTTGGGGTTTTAAACATCTTCGTGAGTCGAGGAAGAGTTGTGGAGATTTGGGGTTTTAAACATCTTCTTGAGTAGAGGAAGAGTTGTGGAGATTTGGGGTTTTAAACATCTTCGTGAGTGGAGGAAGAGTTGTGGAGATTTCGGATTTAAAATATCTTCGTGAGTGGAGGAAGAGTTGTGGAGATTTCGGGTTTTAAACATCTTCGTGGGTAGAGGAAGAGTTGTGGAGATTTGGGGTTTTAAACATCTTCGTGAGTAGAGGAAGAGTTGTGGAGATTTGGGGGTTTAAACATCTTCGTGAGAAGAGGAAGAGTTGTGGAGATTTGGGGTTTTAAACATCTTCGTGAGTAGAGGAAGAGTTGTGGAGATTTGGGGTTTTAAACATCTTCGTGAGTAGAGGAAGAGTTGTGGAGATTTGGGGTTTTAAACATCTTCCTGAGTCGAGGAAGAGTTGTGGAGATTTGGGGTTTTAAACATCTTCGTGAGTCGAGGAAGAGTTGTGGAGATTTGGGGTTTAAAACATCTTCATGAGTGGAGGAAGAGTTGTGGAGATTTGGGTGTTTTAAACATCTTTGTGAGAATAGGAAGAGTTGTGGAGATTTGGGGATTTAAACATCTTCGTGAGTCGAGGAAGAGTTGTGGAGATTTCGGGTTTTAAACATCTTCGTGAGTCGAGGAAGAATTGTGGAGATTTGCTGTTTTAAACATCTTCGTGAGGAGAGATAAGAATTTTGGAGATTTCGAGTTTTAAACATCTTCGTGAGTAGAGGAAGAGTTGTGGAGATTTCCCGTTTTGAACATCTTCATGTGAAGAGGAAGAGTTGTGGAGATTTCGGGTTTTAAACATCTTCGTGAGTAGAGGAAGAATTGTGGAGATTTCGGGTTTTAAACATTTTCATGAGTAGAGGAAGAGTTGTGGAGATTTGGGGTTTTAAACATCTTCGTGAGTCGAGGAAGAGTTGTCGAGGTTTGGGGTTTTAAACATCTTCGTGAGAATAGGAAGAGTTGTGGAGATTTGGGGATTTAAACATCTTCGTGAGTCGAGGAAGAGTTGTGGAGATATGGGGTTTTAAACATCTTCGTGAGTCGAGGAAGAGTTGTGGAGATTTGGGGTTTTAAACATCTTCTTGAGTAGAGGAAGAGTTGTGGAGATTTGGGGTTTTAAACATCTTCGTGAGTAGAGGAAGAGTTGTGGAGATTTGGGGTTTTCAACATCTTCGTGAGTGGAGGAAGAGTTGTGGAGATTTCGGATTTAAAATATCTTCGTGAGTGGAGGAAGAGTTGTGGAGATTTCCGGTTTTAAACATCTTCGTGAGTCGAGGAAGAGTTGTGGAGATTTGGAGTTTTAAACATCGTGAGTAGAGGAAGAGTTGTGAAGATTTGGGGTTTTAAACATCTTCGTGAGTAGAGGAAGAGTTGTGGAGATTTGGGGTTTTAAACATCTTCATGAGTGGAGGAAGAGTTGTGGAGATTTGGGGTTTTAAACATCTTCGTGAGTATAGGAAGAGTTGTGGAGATTTCGGGTTTTAAACATCTTCGTGAGTCGAGGAAGAGTTGTGGATATTTCGGGTTTTAAACATCTTCGTGAGTAGAGGAAGAGTTGTGGAGATTTCGGGTTTTAAACATCTTCGTGAGTCGAGGAAGAGTTGTGGAGATTTCGGGTTTTAAACATCTTCGTGATTAGAGGAAGAGTTGTGGAGATTTCGGGTTTTAAACATCTTCGTGAGTAGAGGAAGAGTTGTGGAGATTTCGGGTTTTAAACGTCTTCGTGAGTAGAGGAAGAGTTGTGGAGATTTGGGGTTTTAAACATCTTCGTGAGTAGAGGAAGAGTTGTGGAGATTTGGGGTTTTAAACATCTTCGTGAGTCGAGGAAGAGTTGTGGAGATTTCGGGTTTTAAACATCTTCGTGAGTCGAGGAAGAGTTGTGGAGATTTGGGGTTTTAAACATCTTCGTGAGTCGAGGAAGAGTTGTGGAGATTTCGGGTTTTAAACATCTTCGTGAGTAGAAGAAGAGTTGTGGAGATTTGAGGTTTTAAACATCTTTGTGAGTAGAGGAAGAGTTGTGGAGATTTCGGGTTTTAAACATCTTCGTGAGTCGAGGAAGAGTTATGGAGATTTCGGGTTTTAAACATCTTCGTGAGTCGAGGAAGAGTTGTGGAGATTTCGGGTTTTAAACATCTTCATGAGTCGAGGAAGAGTTGTGGAGATTTCGGGTTTTAAACATCTTCGTGAGTAGAGGAAGAGTTGTGGAGATTTGAGGTTTTAAACATCTTTGTGAGTAGAGGAAGAGTTGTGGAGATTTGGGGTTTTAAACATCTTCGTGAGTCGAGGAAGAGTTGTGGAGATTTCGGGTTTTAAACATCTTCGTGAGTGGAGGAAGAGTTGTGGAGATTTCGGGTTTGAAACATCTTCGTGAGTGGAGAAAGAGTTGTGGAGATTTCGGGTTTGAAACATCTTCGTGAGTGGAGGAAGAGTTCTGGAGATTTCGGGTTTTAAACATCTTCGTGAGTAGAGGAAGAGTTGTGGAGATTTCGGGTTTGAAACATCTCCGTGAGTGGAGGAAGAGTTGTGGCAATTTCGGGTTTTAAACATCTTCGTGAGTAGAGGAAGAGTTGTGGAGATTTCGGGTTTTAAACACCTTCATGAGTAGAGGAAGAGTTGTGGAGATTTCGGGTGTTAAACCTCTTCATGAGTGGAGGAAGAGTTGTGGAGATTTCGGATTTTAAACATCTTCGTGAGTAGAGGAAGAGTTGTGGCGATTTCGGGTTTTAAACATCTTTGTGAGTAGAGGAAGAGTTGTGGAGATTTCGGGTTTTAAACATCTTCGTGAGTCGAGGAAGAGTTGTGGATATTTGGGGTTTTAAACATCTTTGTGAGTGGAGGAAGAGTTGTGGAGATTTGAGGTTTTAAACATCTTTGTGAGTAGAGGAAGAGTTGTGGAGATTTCGGGTTTTAAACATCTTCATGAGTCGAGGAAGAGTTGTGGAGATTTCGGATTTTAAACATCTTCGTGAGTGGAGGAAGAGTTGTGGAGATTTCGGGTTTGAAACATCTTCGTGAGTCGAGGAAGAGTTGTGGCGATTTCGGGTTTTAAACATCTTCGTGAGTAGAGGAAGAGTTGTGGCGATTTCGGGTTTTAAACATCTTCGTGAGTAGAGGAAGAGTTGTGGAGATTTCGGGTTTTAAACATCTTCGTGAGTAGAGGAAGAGTTGTGGAGATTTCGGGTTTTAAACATCTTTGTGAGTCGAGGAAGAGTTGTGGAGATTTCGGGTTTGAAACATCTTCGTGAGTCGAGGAAGAGTTGTGGAGATTTCGGGTTTTAAACATCTTCGTGAGTAGAGGAAGAGTTGTGGAGATTTCGGGTTTTAAACACCTTCATGAGTGGAGGAAGATTTGTGGGGATTTCCGGTTTTAAACATCTTCATGAGTCGAGGAAGAGTTGTGGAGATTTCGGGTTTTATACATCTTCGTGAGTAGAGGAAGAGTTGTGGAGCTTTCGGGTTTTAAACATCTTCGCGAGTCGAGGAAGAGTTGTGGAGATTTCGGGTTTTAAACATCTTCATGATTGGAGGAAGAGTTGTGGAGTTTTCGGGTTTTAAACATCTTCGTGAGTAGAGGAAGAGTTGTGGAGATTTCGTGTTTTAAACATCTTTGTGAGTCGAGGAAGAGTTATGGAGATTTCGGGTTTTAAACATCTTCATGAGTCGAGGAAGAGTTGTGGAGATTTCGGGTTTTAAACATCTTCGTGAGTCGAGGAAGAGTTGTGGAGATTTCGGGTTTTAAACATCTTCGTGAGTCGAGGAAGAGTTGTGGAGATTTGGGGTTTTAAACATCTTCTTGAGTAGAGGAAGAGTTGTGGAGATTTGGGGTTTTAAACATCTTCGTGAGTAGAGGAAGAGTTGTGGAGATTTGGGGTTTTCAACATCTTCGTGAGTGGAGGAAGAGTTGTGGAGATTTCGGATTTAAAATATCTTCGTGAGTGGAGGAAGAGTTGTGGAGATTTCGGGTTTTAAACATCTTCGTGGGTAGAGGAAGAGTTGTGGAGATTTGGGGTTTTAAACATCTTCGTGAGTAGAGGAAGAGTTGTGGAGATTTGGGGTTTTAAACATCTTCGTGAGAAGAGGAAGAGTTGTGGAGATTTGGGGTTTTAAACATCTTCGTGAGTAGAGGAAGAGTTGTGGAGATTTGGGGTTTTAAACATCTTCGTGAGTAGAGGAAGAGTTGTGGAGATTTGGGGTTTTAAACATCTTCCTGAGTCGAGGAAGAGTTGTGGAGATTTGGGGTTTAAAACATCTTCATGAGTGGAGGAAGAGTTGTGGAGATTTGGGTGTTTTAAACATCTTTGTGAGAATAGGAAGAGTTGTGGAGATTTGGGGATTTAAACATCTTCGTGATTCGAGGAAGAGTTGTGGAGATTTCGGGTTTTAAACATCTTCGTGAGTCGAGGAAGAATTGTGGAGATTTGCTGTTTTAAACATCTTCGTGAGGAGAGATAAGAATTTTGGAGATTTCGAGTTTTAAACATCTTCGTGAGTAGAGGAAGAGTTGTGGAGATTTCCCGTTTTGAACATCTTCATGTGAAGAGGAAGAGTTGTGGAGATTTCGGGTTTTAAACATCTTCGTGAGTCGAGGAAGAATTGTGGAGATTTCGGGTTTTAAACATTTTCATGAGTAGAGGAAGAGTTGTGGAGATTTGGGGTTTTAAACATCTTCGTGAGTCGAGGAAGAGTTGTCGAGGTTTGGGGTTTTAAACATCTTCGTGAGAATAGGAAGAGTTGTGGAGATTTGGGGATTTAAACATCTTCGTGAGTCGAGGAAGAGTTGTGGAGATATGGGGTTTTAAACATCTTCGTGAGTCGAGGAAGAGTTGTGGAGATTTGGGGTTTTAAACATCTTCTTGAGTAGAGGAAGAGTTGTGGAGATTTGGGGTTTTAAACATCTTCATGAGTGGAGGAAGAGTTGTGGAGATTTGGGGTTTTAAACATCTTCGTGAGTATAGGAAGAGTTGTGGAGATTTGGGGTTTTAAACATCTTCGTGAGTAGAGGAAGAGTTGTGGAGATTTGGGGTTTTAAACATCTTTGTGAGTGGAGAAAGAGTTGTGGAGATTTCGGGTTTGAAACATCTTCGTGAGTGGAGGAAGAGTTCTGGAGATTTCGGGTTTTAAACATCTTCGTGAGTAGAGGAAGAGTTGTGGAGATTTCGGGTTTGAAACATCTCCGTGAGTGGAGGAAGAGTTGTGGCAATTTCGGGTTTTAAACATCTTCATGAGTAGAGGAAGAGTTGTGGAGATTTCGGGTGTTAAACCTCTTCATGAGTGGAGGAAGAGTTGTGGAGATTTCGGATTTTAAACATCTTCGTGAGTAGAGGAAGAGTTGTCGCGATTTCGGGTTTTAAACATCTTCGTGAGTAGAGGAAGAGTTGTGGAGATTTCGGGTTTTAAACATCTTCGTGAGTAGAGGAAGAGTTGTGGAGATTTCGGGTTTTAAACATCTTTGTGAGTCGAGGAAGAGTTGTGGAGATTTCGGGTTTGAAACATCTTCGTGAGTCGAGAAAGAGTTGTGGAGATTTCGGGTTTTAAACATCTTCGTGAGTAGAGGAAGAGTTGTGGAGATTTCGGGTTTTAAACACCTTCATGAGTGGAGGAAGATTTGTGGGGATTTCCGGTTTTAAACATCTTCATGAGTCGAGGAAGAGTTGTGGAGATTTCGGATTTTTAATATCTTCGTGAGTGGAGGAAGAGTTGTGGAGATTTCGAGTTTTAAACATATTCGTGAGTAGAGGAAGAGTTGTGGAGATTTCGGGTTTTATACATCTTCGTGAGTAGAGGAAGAGTTGTGGAGCTTTCGGGTTTTAAACATCTTCGCGAGTCGAGGAAGAGTTGTGGAGATTTCGGGTTTTAAACATCTTCATGATTGGAGGAAGAGTTGTGGAGTTTTCGGGTTTTAAACATCTTCGTGAGTAGAGGAAGAGTTGTGGAGATTTCGTGTTTTAAACATCTTTGTGAGTCGAGGAAGAGTTATGGAGATTTCGGGTTTTAAACATCTTCATGAGTCGAGGAAGAGTTGTGGAGATTTCGGGTTTTAAACATCTTCGTGAGTCGAGGAAGAGTTGTGGAGATTTCGGGTTTTAAACATCTTCGTGAGTCGAGGAAGAGTTGTGGAGATTTGGGGTTTTAAACATCTTCATGAGTGGAGGAAGAGTTGTGGCGATTTCGGGTTTTAAACATCTTCGTGAGTGGAGGAAGAGTTGTGGAGATTTCGGGTTTGAAACATCTCCGTGAGTGGAGGAAGAGTTGTGGAGATTTCGGGTTTGAAACATCTTCGTGAGTGGAGACAGAGTTGTGGAGATTTCGGGTTTGAAACATCTTCGTGAGTGGAGGAAGAGTTGTGGAGATTTCGGGTTTTAAACATCTTCGTGAGTGGAGGAAGAGTTGTGGAGATTTCGGGTTTTAAACATCTTCGTGAGTAGAGGAAGAGTTGTGGAGATTTCGGGTTTGAAACATCTCCGTGAGTGGAGGAAGAGTTGTGGAGATTTCGGGTTTGAAACATCTTCGTGAGTGGAGACAGAGTTGTGGAGATTTCGGGTTTGAAACATCTTCGTGAGTGGAGGAAGAGTTGTGGAGATTTCGGGTTTTAAACATCTTCGTGAGTAGAGGAAGAGTTGTGGAGATTTCGGGTTTGAAACATCTCCGTGAGTGGAGGAAGAGTTGTGGCGATTTCGGGTTTTCAACATCTTTGTGAGTAGAGGAAGAATTGTGGAGATTTCGGGTTTTAAACACCTTCATGAGTAGAGGAAGAGTTGTGGAGATTTGGGGTTTTAAACATCTTCGTGAGTCGAGGAAGAGTTGTCGAGGTTTGGGGTTTTAAACATCTTCGTGAGAATAGGAAGAGTTGTGGAGATTTGGGGATTTAAACATCTTCGTGAGTCGAGGAAGAGTTGTGGAGATATGGGGTTTTAAACATCTTCGTGAGTCGAGGAAGAGTTGTGGAGATTTGGGGTTTTAAACATCTTCTTGAGTAGAGGAAGAGTTGTGGAGATTTGGGGTTTTAAACATCTTCGTGAGTAGAGGAAGAGTTGTGGAGATTTGGGGTTTTCAACATCTTCGTGAGTGGAGGAAGAGTTGTGGAGATTTCGGATTTAAAATATCTTCGTGAGTGGAGGAAGAGTTGTGGAGATTTCCGGTTTTAAAATATCTTCGTGAGTGGAGGAAGAGTTGTGGAGATTTCGGGTTTTAAACATCTTCGTGAGTAGAGGAAGAGTTGTGGAGATTTGGGGTTTAAACATCTTCGTGAGTAGAGGAAGAGTTGTGGAGATTTGGGGTTTTAAACATCTTCGTAAGTAGAGAAAGAGTTGTGGAGATTTTGGGTTTTAAACATCTTCGTGAGTCGAGGAAGAGTTGTGGAGGTTTGGGGTTTTAAACATCTTCATGAGAATAGGAAGAGTTGTGGAGATTTGAGGATTTAAACATCTTCGTGAGTCGAGGAAGAGTTGTGGAGATTTCGGATTTAAAATATCTTCGTGAGTGGAGGAAGAGTTGTGGAGATTTCGCGTTTTAAACATCTTCGTGAGTAGAGGAAGAGTTGTGGAGATTTGGGGTTTTAAACATCTTCGTGAGTCGAGGAAGAGTTGTGGAGGTTTGGGGTTTTAAACATCTTCGTGAGTCGAGGAAGAGTTGTGGAGATTTGGGGTTTTAAACATCTTCGTGAGTCGAGGAAGAGTTGTGGAGATTTCGGGTTTTAAACATCTTCGTGAGTCGAGGAAGAGTTGTGGAGATTTGAGGTTTTAAACATCTTTGTGAGTAGAGGAAGAGTTGTGGAGATTTGGGGTTTTAAACATCTTCGTGAGTCGAGGAAGAGTTGTGGAGATTTCGGGTTTGGAACATCTTCGTGAGTGGAGGAAGAGTTGTGGAGATTTCGGGTTTTAAACATCTTCGTGAGTGGAGGAAGAGTTGTGGAGATTTCGGGTTTGAAACATCTTCGTGAGTGGAGAAAGAGTTGTGGAGATTTCGGGTTTGAAACATCTTCGTGAGTGGAGGAAGAGTTGTGGAGATTTCGGGTTTTAAACATCTTCGTGAGTAGAGGAAGAGTTGTGGAGATTTCGGGTTTGAAACATCTCCGTGAGTGGAGGAAGAGTTGTGGCAATTTCGGGTTTTAAACATCTTCGTGAGTAGAGGAAGAGTTGTGGAGATTTCGGGTTTTAAACACCTTCAAGAGTCGAGGAAGAGTTGTGGATATTTGGGGTTTTAAACATCTTTGTCAGTGGAGGAAGAGTTGTGGAGATTTGAGGTTTTAAACATCTTTGTGAGTAGAGGAAGAGTTGTGGAGATTTCGGGTTTTAAACATCTTCGTGAGTGGAGGAAGAGTTGTGGAGATTCGGATTTTAAACATCTTCGTGAGTCGAGGAATAGTTGTGGAGATTTCGGATTTTAAACATCTTCATGAGTGGAGGAAGATTTGTGGAGATTTCGGGTTTGAAACATCTCCCTGAGTGGAGGAAGAGTTGTGGCGATTTCGGGTTTTAAACATCTTCGTGAGTGGAGGAAGAGTTGTGGAGATTTCGGGTTTTAAACATCTTCGTGAGTAGAGGAAGAGTTGTGGAGATTTCGGGTTTTAAACATCTTCGTGATTAGAGGAAGAGTTGTGGAGATTTCGGGTTTTACACATCTTCATGAGTAGAGGAAGAGTTGTGGAGATTTCGGGTTTGAAACATCTTCGTGAGTCGAGGAAGAGTTGTGGAGATTTCGGGTTTTAAACATCTTCGTGAGTGGAGGAAGAGTTGTGGAGATTTGGGGTTTGAAACACCTTCATGAGCAGAGGAAGAGTGGTGGAGATTTCGGGTTTTAAACATCTTCATGAATCGAGGAAGAGTTGTGGAGATTTCGGGTTTGAAACATCTTCGTGAGTCGAGGAAGAGTTGTTGAGATTTCGGGTTTTAAACATCTTCGTGAGTAGAGGAAGAGTTGTGGAGATTTCGGGTTTTAAACATCTTCGTGAGTAGAGGAAGAGTTGTGACGATTTCAGGTTTGAAACATCTTCGTGAGTCGAGGAAGAGTTGTGGAGATTTCGGGTTTTAAACATCTTCGTGAGTGGAGGAAGAGTTGTGGAGATTTCGGGTTTGAAACATCTTCGTGAGTGGAGAAAGAGTTGTGGAGATTTCGGGTTTGAAACATCTTCGTGAGTGGAGGAAGAGTTGTGGAGATTTCGGGTTTTAAACATCTTCGTGAGTAGAGGAAGAGTTGTGGAGATTTCGGGTTTGAAACATCTCCGTGAGTGGAGGAAGAGTTGTGGCAATTTCGGGTTTTAAACATCTTCGTGAGTAGAGGAAGAGTTGTGGAGATTTCGGGTTTTAAACACCTTCAAGAGTCGAGGAAGAGTTGTGGATATTTGGGGTTTTAAACATCTTTGTGAGTGGAGGAAGAGTTGTGGAGATTTGAGGTTTTAAACATCTTTGTGAGTAGAGGAAGAGTTGTGGAGATTTCGGGTTTTAAACATCTTCGTGAGTGGAGGAAGAGTTGTGGAGATTCGGATTTTAAACATCTTCGTGAGTCGAGGAATAGTTGTGGAGATTTCGGATTTTAAACATCTTCATGAGTGGAGGAAGATTTGTGGAGATTTCGGGTTTGAAACATCTCCGTGAGTGGAGGAAGAGTTGTGGCGATTTCGGGTTTTAAACATCTTCGTGAGTGGAGGAAGAGTTGTGGAGATTTCGGGTTTTACACATCTTCATGAGTAGAGGAAGAGTTGTGGAGATTTCGGGTTTGAAACATCTTCGTGAGTCGAGGAAGAGTTGTGGAGATTTCGGGTTTTAAACATCTTCGTGAGTGGAGGAAGAGTTGTGGAGATTTGGGGTTTGAAACACCTTCATGAGCAGAGGAAGAGTGGTGGAGATTTCGGGTTTTAAACATCTTCATGAATCGAGGAAGAGTTGTGGAGATTTCGGGTTTGAAACATCTTCGTGAGTCGAGGAAGAGTTGTTGAGATTTCGGGTTTTAAACATCTTCGTGAGTAGAGGAAGAGTTGTGGAGATTTCGGGTTTTAAACATCTTCGTGAGTAGAGGAAGAGTTGTGACGATTTCAGGTTTGAAACATCTTCGTGAGTCGAGGAAGAGTTGTGGAGATTTCGGGTTTTAAACACCTTCATGAGTGGAGGAAGAGTTGTGGGGATTTCCGGTTTTAAACATCTTCATGAGTCGAGGAAGAGTTGTGGAGATTTCGGATTTTTAATATCTTCGTGAGTGGAGGAAGAGTTGTGGAGATTTCGAGTTTTAAACATATTCGTGAGTAGAGGAAGAGTTGTGGAGATTTCGGGTTTTATACATCTTCGTGAGTAGAGGAAGAGTTGTGGAGCTTTCGGGTTTTAAACATCTTCGCGAGTCGAGGAAGAGTTGTGGAGATTTTGGGTTTTAAACATCTTCATGATTGGAGGAAGAGTTGTGGAGTTTTCGGGTTTTAAACATCTTCGTGAGTAGAGGAAGAGTTATGGAGATTTCGTGTTTTAAACATCTTCGTGAGTCGAGGAAGAGTTATGGAGATTTCGGGTTTTAAACATCTTCATGAGTCGAGGAAGAGTTGTGGAGATTTCGGGTTTTAAACATCTTCGTGAGTCGAGGAAGAGTTGTGGAGATTTCGGGTTTTAAACATCTTCGTGAGTCGAGGAAGAGTTGTGGATATTTCGGGTTTTAAACATCTTCGTGAGTAGAGGAAGAGTTGTGGAGATTTCGGGTTTTAAACATCTTCGTGAGTCGAGGAAGAGTTGTGGAGATTTCGGGTTTTAAACATCTTCGTGATTAGAGGAAGAGTTGTGGAGATTTCGGGTTTTAAACATCTTCGTGAGTAGAGGAAGAGTTGTGGAGATTTCGGGTTTTAAACGTCTTCATGAGTAGAGGAAGAGTTGTGGAGATTTGGGGTTTTAAACATCTTCGTGAGTCGAGGAAGAGTTGTGGAGATTTCGGGTTTTAAACATCTTTGTGAGTCGAGGAAGAGTTGTGGAGATTTCGGGTTTTAAACATCTTCGTGAGTCGAGGAAGAGTTGTGGAGATTTCGGGTTTTAAACATCTTCGTGAGTAGAAGAAGAGTTGTGGAGATTTGAGGTTTTAAACATCTTTGTGAGTAGAGGAAGAGTTGTGGAGATTTCGGGTTTTAAACATCTTCGTGAGTCGAGGAAGAGTTATGGAGATTTCGGGTTTTAAACATCTTCGTGAGTCGAGGAAGAGTTGTGGAGATTTCGGGTTTTAAACATCTTCATGAGTCGAGGAAGAGTTGTGGAGATTTGGGTGTTTTAAACATCTTCGTGAGTCGAGGAAGAGTTGTGGAGATTTCGGGTTTTAAACATCTTCGTGAGTAGAGGAAGAGTTGTGGAGATTTGAGGTTTTAAACATCTTTGTGAGTAGAGGAAGAGTTGTGGAGATTTGGGGTTTTAAACATCTTCGTGAGTCGAGGAAGAGTTGTGGAGATTTCGGGTTTTAAACATCTTCGTGAGTGGAGGAAGAGTTGTGGAGATTTCGGGTTTGAAACATCTTCGTGAGTGGAGAAAGAGTTGTGGAGATTTCGGGTTTGAAACATCTTCGTGAGTGGAGGAAGAGTTCTGGAGATTTCGGGTTTTAAACATCTTCGTGAGTAGAGGAAGAGTTGTGGAGATTTCGGGTTTGAAACATCTCCGTGAGTGGAGGAAGAGTTGTGGCAATTTCGGGTTTTAAACATCTTCGTGAGTAGAGGAAGAGTTGTGGAGATTTCGGGTTTTAAACACCTTCATGAGTAGAGGAAGAGTTGTGGAGATTTCGGGTGTTAAACCTCTTAATGAGTGGAGGAAGAGTTGTGGAGATTTCGGATTTTAAACATCTTCGTGAGTAGAGGAAGAGTTGTGGCGATTTCGGGTTTTAAACATCTTTGTGAGTAGAGGAAGAGTTGTGGAGATTTCGGGTTTTAAACATCTTCGTGAGTCGAGGAAGAGTTGTGGATATTTGGGGTTTTAAACATCTTTGTGAGTGGAGGAAGAGTTGTGGAGATTTGAGGTTTTAAACATCTTTGTGAGTAGAGGAAGAGTTGTGGAGATTTCGGGTTTTAAACATCTTCATGAGTCGAGGAAGAGTTGTGGAGATTTCGGATTTTAAACATCTTCGTGAGTGGAGGAAGAGTTGTGGAGATTTCGGGTTTGAAACATCTTCGTGAGTCGAGGAAGAGTTGTGGCGATTTCGGGTTTTAAACATATTCGTGAGTAGAGGAAGAGTTGTGGCGATTTCGGGTTTTAAACATCTTCGTGAGTAGAGGAAGAGTTGTGGAGATTTCGGGTTTTAAACATCTTCGTGAGTAGAGGAAGAGTTGTGGAGATTTCGGGTTTTAAACATCTTTGTGAGTCGAGGAAGAGTTGTGGAGATTTCGGGTTTGAAACATCTTCGTGAGTCGAGGAAGAGTTGTGGAGATTTCGGGTTTTAAACATCTTCATGAGTAGAGGAAGAGTTGTGGAGATTTCGGGTTTTAAACACCTTCATGAGTGGAGGAAGATTTGTGGGGATTTCCGGTTTTAAACATCTTCATGAGTCGAGGAAGAGTTGTGGAGATTTCGGATTTTTAATATCTTCGTGAGTGGAGGAAGAGTTGTGGAGATTTCGAGTTTTAAACATATTCGTGAGTAGAGGAAGAGTTGTGGAGATTTCGGGTTTTATACATCTTCGTGAGTAGAGGAAGAGTTGTGGAGCTTTCGGGTTTTAAACATCTTCGCGAGTCGAGGAAGAGTTGTGGAGATTTCGGGTTTTAAACATCTTCATGATTGGAGGAAGAGTTGTGGAGTTTTCGGGTTTTAAACATCTTCGTGAGTAGAGGAAGAGTTGTGGAGATTTCGGATTTTAAACATCTTCGTGAGTGGAGGAAGAGTTGTGGAGATTTCGGATTTAAAATATCTTTGTGAGTGGAGGAAGAGTTGTGGAGATTTCGGGTTTTAAACATCTTCGTGGGTAGAGGAAGAGTTGTGGAGATTTGGGGTTTTAAACATCTTCGTGAGTAGAGGAAGAGTTGTGGAGATTTGGGGTTTTTAACATCTTCGTGAGTAGAGGAAGAGTTGTGGAGATTTGGGGTTTTAAACATCTTCGTGAGCAGAGGAAGAGTTGTGGAGATTTGGGGTTTTAAACATCTTCGTGAGTAGAGGAAGAGTTGTGGAGATTTGAGGTTTTAAACATCTTCGTGAGTCGAGGAAGAGTTGTGGAGATTTGGGGTTAAAAACATCTTCATGAGTGGAGGAAGAGTTGTGGAGATTTGGGGATTTAAACATCTTCGTGAGTCGAGGAAGAGTTGTGGAGATTTGGGGTTTTAAACATCTTCGTGAGTCGAGGAAGAGTTGTGGAGATTTGGGGTTTTAAACATCTTCGTGAGAATAGGAAGAGTTGTGGAGATTTGGGGATTTAAACATCTTCGTGAGTCGAGGAAGAGTTCTGGAGATTTCGGGTTTTAAACATCTTTGTAAGTGGAGGAAGAGTTGTGGAGATTTTGGATTTAAAATATCTTCGTGAGTGGAGGAAGAGTTGTGGAGATTTCGGGTTTTAAACATCTTCGTGAGTAGAGGAAGAGTTGTGGAGATTTGGGGTTTTAAACATCTTCGTGAGTAGAGGAAGAGTTGTGGAGATTTGGGGTTTTAAACATCTTCTTGAGTAGAGGAAGAGTTGTGGAGATTTGGGGTTTTCAACATCTTCGTGAGTAGAGGAAGAGTTGTGGAGATTTGGGGTTTTCAACATCTTTGTGAGTGGAGGAAGAGTTGTGGAGATTTCGGATTTAAAATATCTTCGTGAGTGGAGGAAGAGTTGTGGAGATTTCGGGTTTTAAACATCTTCGTGAGTAGAGGAAGAGTTGTGGAGATTTCGGGTTTGAAACATCTTCATGAGTGGAGGAAGAGTTGTGGAGATTTCGGGTTTTAAACATCTTCGTGAGTAGAGGAAGAGTTGTGGAGATTTCGGGTTTTAAACATCTTCGTGAGTAGAGGAAGAGTTGTGGAGATTTGGGGTTTTAAACATCTTCGTGAGTAGAGGAAGAGTTGTGGAGATTTGGGGTTTTAAACATCTTCTTGAGTAGAGGAAGAGTTGTGGAGATTTGGGGTTTTAAACATCTTCGTGAGTAGAGGAAGAGTTGTGGAGATTTGGGGTTTTCAACATCTTCGAGAGTGGAGGAAGAGTTGTGGAGATTTCGGATTTAAAATATCTTCGTGTGTAGAGGAAGAGTTGTGGAGATTTCGGGTTTTAAACATCTTCGTGAGTCGAGGAAGAGTTGTGGAGATTTGGGGTTTTAAACATCGTGAGTAGAGGAAGAGTTGTGGAGATTTGGGGTTTTAAACATCTTTGTGAGTAGAGGAAGAGTTGTGGAGATTTGGGGTTTTAAACATCTTTGTGAGTAGAGGAAGAGTTGTGGAGATTTGGGGTTTTAAACATATTCGTGAGTAGAGGAAGAGTTGTGGAGATTTGGGGTTTTAAACATCTTCGTGAGTAGAGGAAGAGTTGTGGAGATTTGGGGTTTTAAACATCTTCGTGAGTAGAGGAAGAGTTGTGGAGATTTGGGGTTTAAAACATCTTCATGAGTGGAGGAAGAGTTGTGGAGATTTGGGGTTTTAAACATCTTCGTGAGTAGAGGAAGAGTTGTGGAGATTTGGGGTTTTAAACATCTTCGTGAGTAGAGGGAAGAGTTGTGGAGATTTGGGGTTTTAAACATCTTCGTGAGTCGAGGAAGAGTTGTGGAGATTTGGGGTTTTAAACATCTTCATGAGTCGAGGAAGCGTTGTGGAGATTTGGGGTTTTCAACATCTTCGTGAGTGGAGGAAGAGTTGTGGAGATTTCAGATTTAAAATATCTTCGTGAGTGGAGGAAGAGTTGTGGAGATTTGGGGTTTTCAACATCTTCGTGAGTGGAGGAAGAGTTGTGGAGATTTCGGATTTAAAATATCTTCGTGAGTAGAGGAAGAGTTGTGGAGATTTGGGGTTTTAAACATCTTCATGAGTAGAGGAAGAGTTGTGGAGATTTGGGGTTTTAAACATCTTCGTGAGTAGAGGAAGAGTTGTGGAGATTTCGGGTTTGAAACATCTTCGTGAGTCGAGGAAGAGTTGTGGCGATTTCGGGTTTTAAACATATTCGTGAGTAGAGGAAGAGTTGTGGCGATTTCGGGTTTTAAACATCTTCGTGAGTAGAGGAAGAGTTGTGGAGATTTCGGGTTTTAAACATCTTCGTGAGTAGAGGAAGAGTTGTGGAGATTTCGGGTTTTAAACATCTTTGTGAGTCGAGGAAGAGTTGTGGAGATTTCGGGTTTGAAACATCTTCGTGAGTCGAGGAAGAGTTGTGGAGATTTCGGGTTTTAAACATCTTCATGAGTAGAGGAAGAGTTGTGGAGATTTCGGGTTTTAAACACCTTCATGAGTGGAGGAAGATTTGTGGGGATTTCCGGTTTTAAACATCTTCATGAGTCGAGGAAGAGTTGTGGAGATTTCGGATTTTTAATATCTTCGTGAGTGGAGGAAGAGTTGTGGAGATTTCGAGTTTTAAACATATTCGTGAGTAGAGGAAGAGTTGTGGAGATTTCGGGTTTTATACATCTTCGTGAGTAGAGGAAGAGTTGTGGAGCTTTCGGGTTTTAAACATCTTCGCGAGTCGAGGAAGAGTTGTGGAGATTTCGGGTTTTAAACATCTTCATGATTGGAGGAAGAGTTGTGGAGTTTTCGGGTTTTAAACATCTTCGTGAGTAGAGGAAGAGTTGTGGAGATTTCGTGTTTTAAACATCTTTGTGAGTCGAGGAAGAGTTATGGAGATTTCGGGTTTTAAACATCTTCATGAGTCGAGGAAGAGTTGTGGAGATTTGGGGTTTTAAACATCTTCTTGAGTAGAGGAAGAGTTGTGGAGATTTGGGGTTTTAAACATCTTCGTGAGTCGAGGAAGAGTTGTGGAGATTTGGGGTTTTAAACATCTTCTTGAGTAGAGGAAGAGTTGTGGAGATTTGGGGTTTTAAACATCTTCGTGAGTGGAGGAAGAGTTGTGGAGATTTCGGATTTAAAATATCTTCGTGAGTGGAGGAAGAGTTGTGGAGATTTCGGGTTTTAAACATCTTCGTGGGTAGAGGAAGAGTTGTGGAGATTTGGGGTTTTAAACATCTTCGTGAGTAGAGGAAGAGTTGTGGAGATTTGGGGGTTTAAACATCTTCGTGAGAAGAGGAAGAGTTGTGGAGATTTGGGGTTTTAAACATCTTCGTGAGTAGAGGAAGAGTTGTGGAGATTTGGGGTTTTAAACATCTTCGTGAGTAGAGGAAGAGTTGTGGAGATTTGGGGTTTTAAACATCTTCCTGAGTCGAGGAAGAGTTGTGGAGATTTGGGGTTTTAAACATCTTCGTGAGTCGAGGAAGAGTTGTGGAGATTTGGGGTTTAAAACATCTTCATGAGTGGAGGAAGAGTTGTGGAGATTTGGGTGTTTTAAACATCTTTGTGAGAATAGGAAGAGTTGTGGAGATTTGGGGATTTAAACATCTTCGTGAGTCGAGGAAGAGTTGTGGAGATTTCGGGTTTTAAACATCTTCGTGAGTCGAGGAAGAATTGTGGAGATTTGCTGTTTTAAACATCTTCGTGAGGAGAGATAAGAATTTTGGAGATTTCGAGTTTTAAACATCTTCGTGAGTAGAGGAAGAGTTGTGGAGATTTCCCGTTTTGAACATCTTCATGTGAAGAGGAAGAGTTGTGGAGATTTCGGGTTTTAAACATCTTCGTGAGTAGAGGAAGAATTGTGGAGATTTCGGGTTTTAAACATTTTCATGAGTAGAGGAAGAGTTGTGGAGATTTGGGGTTTTAAACATCTTCGTGAGTCGAGGAAGAGTTGTCGAGGTTTGGGGTTTTAAACATCTTCGTGAGAATAGGAAGAGTTGTGGAGATTTGGGGATTTAAACATCTTCGTGAGTCGAGGAAGAGTTGTGGAGATATGGGGTTTTAAACATCTTCGTGAGTCGAGGAAGAGTTGTGGAGATTTGGGGTTTTAAACATCTTCTTGAGTAGAGGAAGAGTTGTGGAGATTTGGGGTTTTAAACATCTTCGTGAGTAGAGGAAGAGTTGTGGAGATTTGGGGTTTTCAACATCTTCGTGAGTGGAGGAAGAGTTGTGGAGATTTCGGATTTAAAATATCTTCGTGAGTGGAGGAAGAGTTGTGGAGATTTCCGGTTTTAAACATCTTCGTGAGTCGAGGAAGAGTTGTGGAGATTTGGAGTTTTAAACATCGTGAGTAGAGGAAGAGTTGTGAAGATTTGGGGTTTTAAACATCTTCGTGAGTAGAGGAAGAGTTGTGGAGATTTGGGGTTTTAAACATCTTCATGAGTGGAGGAAGAGTTGTGAAGATTTGGGGTTTTAAACATCTTCGTGAGTAGAGGAAGAGTTGTGGAGATTTGGGGTTTTAAACATCTTCATGAGTGGAGGAAGAGTTGTGGAGATTTGGAGTTTTAAACATCGTGAGTAGAGGAAGAGTTGTGAAGATTTGGGGTTTTAAACATCTTCGTGAGTAGAGGAAGAGTTGTGGAGATTTGGGGTTTTAAACATCTTCATGAGTGGAGGAAGAGTTGTGGAGATTTGGGGTTTTAAACATCTTCGTGAGTAGAGGAAGAGTTGTGGAGATTTGGGGGTTTAAACATCTTCGTGAGAAGAGGAAGAGTTGTGGAGATTTCGGATTTAAAATATCTTTGTGAGTGGAGGAAGAGTTGTGGAGATTTCGGGTTTTAAACATCTTCGTGGGTAGAGGAAGAGTTGTGGAGATTTCGGGTTTTATACATCTTCGTGAGTAGAGGAAGAGTTGTGGAGCTTTCGGGTTTTAAACATCTTCGCGAGTCGAGGAAGAGTTGTGGAGATTTCGGGTTTTAAACATCTTCATGATTGGAGGAAGAGTTGTGGAGTTTTCGGGTTTTAAACATCTTCGTGAGTAGAGGAAGAGTTGTGGAGATTTCGGATTTTAAACATCTTCGTGAGTGGAGGAAGAGTTGTGGAGATTTCGGATTTAAAATATCTTTGTGAGTGGAGGAAGAGTTGTGGAGATTTCGGGTTTTAAACATCTTCGTGGGTAGAGGAAGAGTTGTGGAGATTTGGGGTTTTAAACATCTTCGTGAGTAGAGGAAGAGTTGTGGAGATTTGGGGTTTTTAACATCTTCGTGAGTAGAGGAAGAGTTGTGGAGATTTGGGGTTTTAAACATCTTCGTGAGCAGAGGAAGAGTTGTGGAGATTTGGGGTTTTAAACATCTTCGTGAGTAGAGGAAGAGTTGTGGAGATTTGAGGTTTTAAACATCTTCGTGAGTCGAGGAAGAGTTGTGGAGATTTGGGGTTAAAAACATCTTCATGAGTGGAGGAAGAGTTGTGGAGATTTGGGGATTTAAACATCTTCGTGAGTCGAGGAAGAGTTGTGGAGATTTGGGGTTTTAAACATCTTCGTGAGTCGAGGAAGAGTTGTGGAGATTTGGGGTTTTAAACATCTTCGTGAGAATAGGAAGAGTTGTGGAGATTTGGGGATTTAAACATCTTCGTGAGTCGAGGAAGAGTTCTGGAGATTTCGGGTTTTAAACATCTTTGTAAGTGGAGGAAGAGTTGTGGAGATTTTGGATTTAAAATATCTTCGTGAGTGGAGGAAGAGTTGTGGAGATTTCGGGTTTTAAACATCTTCGTGAGTAGAGGAAGAGTTGTGGAGATTTGGGGTTTTAAACATCTTCGTGAGTAGAGGAAGAGTTGTGGAGATTTGGGGTTTTAAACATCTTCTTGAGTAGAGGAAGAGTTGTGGAGATTTGGGGTTTTCAACATCTTCGTGAGTAGAGGAAGAGTTGTGGAGATTTGGGGTTTTCAACATCTTTGTGAGTGGAGGAAGAGTTGTGGAGATTTCGGATTTAAAATATCTTCGTGAGTGGAGGAAGAGTTGTGGAGATTTCGGGTTTTAAACATCTTCGTGAGTAGAGGAAGAGTTGTGGAGATTTCGGGTTTGAAACATCTTCATGAGTGGAGGAAGAGTTGTGGAGATTTCGGGTTTTAAACATCTTCGTGAGTAGAGGAAGAGTTGTGGAGATTTCGGGTTTTAAACATCTTCCTGAGTCGAGGAAGAGTTGTGGAGATTTGGGGTTTTAAACATCTTCGTGAGTCGAGGAAGAGTTGTGGAGATTTGGGGTTTAAAACATCTTCATGAGTGGAGGAAGAGTTGTGGAGATTTGGGTGTTTTAAACATCTTTGTGAGAATAGGAAGAGTTGTGGAGATTTGGGGATTTAAACATCTTCGTGAGTCGAGGAAGAGTTGTGGAGATTTCGGGTTTTAAACATCTTCGTGAGTCGAGGAAGAATTGTGGAGATTTGCTGTTTTAAACATCTTCGTGAGGAGAGATAAGAATTTTGGAGATTTCGAGTTTTAAACATCTTCGTGAGTAGAGGAAGAGTTGTGGAGATTTCCCGTTTTGAACATCTTCATGTGAAGAGGAAGAGTTGTGGAGATTTCGGGTTTAAAACATCTTCGTGAGTAGAGGAAGAATTGTGGAGATTTCGGGTTTTAAACATTTTCATGAGTAGAGGAAGAGTTGTGGAGATTTGGGGTTTTAAACATCTTCGTGAGTCGAGGAAGAGTTGTCGAGGTTTGGGGTTTTAAACATCTTCGTGAGAATAGGAAGAGTTGTGGAGATTTGGGGATTTAAACATCTTCGTGAGTCGAGGAAGAGTTGTGGAGATATGGGGTTTTAAACATCTTCGTGAGTCGAGGAAGAGTTGTGGAGATTTGGGGTTTTAAACATCTTCTTGAGTAGAGGAAGAGTTGTGGAGATTTGGGGTTTTAAACATCTTCGTGAGTAGAGGAAGAGTTGTGGAGATTTGGGGTTTTCAACATCTTCGTGAGTGGAGGAAGAGTTGTGGAGATTTCGGATTTAAAATATCTTCGTGAGTGGAGGAAGAGTTGTGGAGATTTCCGGTTTTAAACATCTTCGTGAGTCGAGGAAGAGTTGTGGAGATTTGGAGTTTTAAACATCGTGAGTAGAGGAAGAGTTGTGAAGATTTGGGGTTTTAAACATCTTCGTGAGTAGAGGAAGAGTTGTGGAGATTTGGGGTTTTAAACATCTTCATGAGTGGAGGAAGAGTTGTGAAGATTTGGGGTTTTAAACATCTTCGTGAGTAGAGGAAGAGTTGTGGAGATTTGGGGTTTTAAACATCTTCATGAGTGGAGGAAGAGTTGTGGAGATTTGGAGTTTTAAACATCGTGAGTAGAGGAAGAGTTGTGAAGATTTGGGGTTTTAAACATCTTCGTGAGTAGAGGAAGAGTTGTGGAGATTTGGGGTTTTAAACATCTTCATGAGTGGAGGAAGAGTTGTGGAGATTTGGGGTTTTAAACATCTTCGTGAGTAGAGGAAGAGTTGTGGAGATTTGGGGGTTTAAACATCTTCGTGAGAAGAGGAAGAGTTGTGGAGATTTCGGATTTAAAATATCTTTGTGAGTGGAGGAAGAGTTGTGGAGATTTCGGGTTTTAAACATCTTCGTGGGTAGAGGAAGAGTTGTGGAGATTTCGGGTTTTATACATCTTCGTGAGTAGAGGAAGAGTTGTGGAGCTTTCGGGTTTTAAACATCTTCGCGAGTCGAGGAAGAGTTGTGGAGATTTCGGGTTTTAAACATCTTCATGATTGGAGGAAGAGTTGTGGAGTTTTCGGGTTTTAAACATCTTCGTGAGTAGAGGAAGAGTTGTGGAGATTTCGGATTTTAAACATCTTCGTGAGTGGAGGAAGAGTTGTGGAGATTTCGGATTTAAAATATCTTTGTGAGTGGAGGAAGAGTTGTGGAGATTTCGGGTTTTAAACATCTTCGTGGGTAGAGGAAGAGTTGTGGAGATTTCGGGTTTTAAACGTCTTCGTGAGTAGAGGAAGAGTTGTGGAGATTTCGGGTTTTAAACATCTTCGTGAGTGGAGGAAGAGTTGTGGAGATTTCGAGTTTTAAACATATTCGTGAGTAGAGGAAGAGTTGTGGAGATTTCGGGTTTTATACATCTTCGTGAGTAGAGGAAGAGTTGTGGAGCTTTCGGGTTTTAAACATCTTCGCGAGTCGAGGAAGAGTTGTGGAGATTTCGGGTTTTAAACATCTTCATGATTGGAGGAAGAGTTGTGGAGTTTTCGGGTTTTAAACATCTTCGTGAGTAGAGGAAGAGTTGTGGAGATTTCGGATTTTAAACATCTTCGTGAGTGGAGGAAGAGTTGTGGAGATTTCGGATTTAAAATATCTTTGTGAGTGGAGGAAGAGTTGTGGAGATTTCGGGTTTTAAACATCTTCGTGGGTAGAGGAAGAGTTGTGGAGATTTGGGGTTTTAAACATCTTCGTGAGTAGAGGAAGAGTTGTGGAGATTTGGGGTTTTTAACATCTTCGTGAGTAGAGGAAGAGTTGTGGAGATTTGGGGTTTTAAACATCTTCGTGAGCAGAGGAAGAGTTGTGGAGATTTGGGGTTTTAAACATCTTCGTGAGTAGAGGAAGAGTTGTGGAGATTTGAGGTTTTAAACATCTTCGTGAGTCGAGGAAGAGTTGTGGAGATTTGGGGTTAAAAACATCTTCATGAGTGGAGGAAGAGTTGTGGAGATTTGGGGATTTAAACATCTTCGTGAGTCGAGGAAGAGTTGTGGAGATTTGGGGTTTTAAACATCTTCGTGAGTCGAGGAAGAGTTGTGGAGATTTGGGGTTTTAAACATCTTCGTGAGAATAGGAAGAGTTGTGGAGATTTGGGGATTTAAACATCTTCGTGAGTCGAGGAAGAATTGTGGAGATTTGCTGTTTTAAACATCTTCGTGAGGAGAGATAAGAATTTTGGAGATTTCGAGTTTTAAACATCTTCGTGAGTCGAGGAAGAGTTGTGGAGATTTGGGGATTTAAACATCTTCGTGAGTCGAGGAAGAGTTGTGGAGATTTCGGGTTTTAAACATCTTCGTGAGTCGAGGAAGAATTGTGGAGATTTGCTGTTTTAAACATCTTCGTGAGGAGAGATAAGAATTTTGGAGATTTCGAGTTTTAAACATCTTCGTGAGTAGAGGAAGAGTTGTGGAGATTTCCCGTTTTGAACATCTTCATGTGAAGAGGAAGAGTTGTGGAGATTTCGGGTTTTAAACATCTTCGTGAGTAGAGGAAGAATTGTGGAGATTTCGGGTTTTAAACATTTTCATGAGTAGAGGAAGAGTTGTGGAGATTTGGGGTTTTAAACATCTTCGTGAGTCGAGGAAGAGTTGTCGAGGTTTGGGGTTTTAAACATCTTCGTGAGAATAGGAAGAGTTGTGGAGATTTGGGGATTTAAACATCTTCGTGAGTCGAGGAAGAGTTGTGGAGATATGGGGTTTTAAACATCTTCGTGAGTCGAGGAAGAGTTGTGGAGATTTGGGGTTTTAAACATCTTCTTGAGTAGAGGAAGAGTTGTGGAGATTTGGGGTTTTAAACATCTTCGTGAGTAGAGGAAGAGTTGTGGAGATTTGGGGTTTTCAACATCTTCGTGAGTGGAGGAAGAGTTGTGGAGATTTCGGATTTAAAATATCTTCGTGAGTGGAGGAAGAGTTGTGGAGATTTCCGGTTTTAAACATCTTCGTGAGTCGAGGAAGAGTTGTGGAGATTTGGAGTTTTAAACATCGTGAGTAGAGGAAGAGTTGTGAAGATTTGGGGTTTTAAACATCTTCGTGAGTAGAGGAAGAGTTGTGGAGATTTGGGGTTTTAAACATCTTCATGAGTGGAGGAAGAGTTGTGAAGATTTGGGGTTTTAAACATCTTCGTGAGTAGAGGAAGAGTTGTGGAGATTTGGGGTTTTAAACATCTTCATGAGTGGAGGAAGAGTTGTGGAGATTTGGAGTTTTAAACATCGTGAGTAGAGGAAGAGTTGTGAAGATTTGGGGTTTTAAACATCTTCGTGAGTAGAGGAAGAGTTGTGGAGATTTGGGGTTTTAAACATCTTCATGAGTGGAGGAAGAGTTGTGGAGATTTGGGGTTTTAAACATCTTCGTGAGTAGAGGAAGAGTTGTGGAGATTTGGGGGTTTAAACATCTTCGTGAGAAGAGGAAGAGTTGTGGAGATTTCGGATTTAAAATATCTTTGTGAGTGGAGGAAGAGTTGTGGAGATTTCGGGTTTTAAACATCTTCGTGGGTAGAGGAAGAGTTGTGGAGATTTCGGGTTTTATACATCTTCGTGAGTAGAGGAAGAGTTGTGGAGCTTTCGGGTTTTAAACATCTTCGCGAGTCGAGGAAGAGTTGTGGAGATTTCGGGTTTTAAACATCTTCATGATTGGAGGAAGAGTTGTGGAGTTTTCGGGTTTTAAACATCTTCGTGAGTAGAGGAAGAGTTGTGGAGATTTCGGATTTTAAACATCTTCGTGAGTGGAGGAAGAGTTGTGGAGATTTCGGATTTAAAATATCTTTGTGAGTGGAGGAAGAGTTGTGGAGATTTCGGGTTTTAAACATCTTCGTGGGTAGAGGAAGAGTTGTGGAGATTTCGGGTTTTAAACGTCTTCGTGAGTAGAGGAAGAGTTGTGGAGATTTCGGGTTTTAAACATCTTCGTGAGTGGAGGAAGAGTTGTGGAGATTTCGAGTTTTAAACATATTCGTGAGTAGAGGAAGAGTTGTGGAGATTTCGGGTTTTATACATCTTCGTGAGTAGAGGAAGAGTTGTGGAGCTTTCGGGTTTTAAACATCTTCGCGAGTCGAGGAAGAGTTGTGGAGATTTCGGGTTTTAAACATCTTCATGATTGGAGGAAGAGTTGTGGAGTTTTCGGGTTTTAAACATCTTCGTGAGTAGAGGAAGAGTTGTGGAGATTTCGGATTTTAAACATCTTCGTGAGTGGAGGAAGAGTTGTGGAGATTTCGGATTTAAAATATCTTTGTGAGTGGAGGAAGAGTTGTGGAGATTTCGGGTTTTAAACATCTTCGTGGGTAGAGGAAGAGTTGTGGAGATTTGGGGTTTTAAACATCTTCGTGAGTAGAGGAAGAGTTGTGGAGATTTGGGGTTTTTAACATCTTCGTGAGTAGAGGAAGAGTTGTGGAGATTTGGGGTTTTAAACATCTTCGTGAGCAGAGGAAGAGTTGTGGAGATTTGGGGTTTTAAACATCTTCGTGAGTAGAGGAAGAGTTGTGGAGATTTGAGGTTTTAAACATCTTCGTGAGTCGAGGAAGAGTTGTGGAGATTTGGGGTTAAAAACATCTTCATGAGTGGAGGAAGAGTTGTGGAGATTTGGGGATTTAAACATCTTCGTGAGTCGAGGAAGAGTTGTGGAGATTTGGGGTTTTAAACATCTTCGTGAGTCGAGGAAGAGTTGTGGAGATTTGGGGTTTTAAACATCTTCGTGAGAATAGGAAGAGTTGTGGAGATTTGAGGTTTTAAACATCTTCGTGAGTCGAGGAAGAGTTGTGGAGATTTGGGGTTAAAAACATCTTCATGAGTGGAGGAAGAGTTGTGGAGATTTGGGGATTTAAACATCTTCGTGAGTAGAGGAAGAGTTGTGGAGATTTGAGGTTTTAAACATCTTCGTGAGTCGAGGAAGAGTTGTGGAGATTTGGGGTTAAAAACATCTTCATGAGTGGAGGAAGAGTTGTGGAGATTTGGGGATTTAAACATCTTCGTGAGTCGAGGAAGAGTTGTGGAGATTTGGGGTTTTAAACATCTTCGTGAGTCGAGGAAGAGTTGTGGAGATTTGGGGTTTTAAACATCTTCGTGAGAATAGGAAGAGTTGTGGAGATTTGGGGATTTAAACATCTTCGTGAGTCGAGGAAGAGTTCTGGAGATTTCGGGTTTTAAACATCTTTGTAAGTGGAGGAAGAGTTGTGGAGATTTTGGATTTAAAATATCTTCGTGAGTGGAGGAAGAGTTGTGGAGATTTCGGGTTTTAAACATCTTCGTGAGTAGAGGAAGAGTTGTGGAGATTTGGGGTTTTAAACATCTTCGTGAGTAGAGGAAGAGTTGTGGAGATTTGGGGTTTTAAACATCTTCTTGAGTAGAGGAAGAGTTGTGGAGATTTGGGGTTTTCAACATCTTCGTGAGTAGAGGAAGAGTTGTGGAGATTTGGGGTTTTCAACATCTTTGTGAGTGGAGGAAGAGTTGTGGAGATTTCGGATTTAAAATATCTTCGTGAGTGGAGGAAGAGTTGTGGAGATTTCGGGTTTTAAACATCTTCGTGAGTAGAGGAAGAGTTGTGGAGATTTCGGGTTTGAAACATCTTCATGAGTGGAGGAAGAGTTGTGGAGATTTCGGGTTTTAAACATCTTCGTGAGTAGAGGAAGAGTTGTGGAGATTTCGGGTTTTAAACATCTTCCTGAGTCGAGGAAGAGTTGTGGAGATTTGGGGTTTTAAACATCTTCGTGAGTCGAGGAAGAGTTGTGGAGATTTGGGGTTTAAAACATCTTCATGAGTGGAGGAAGAGTTGTGGAGATTTGGGTGTTTTAAACATCTTTGTGAGAATAGGAAGAGTTGTGGAGATTTGGGGATTTAAACATCTTCGTGAGTCGAGGAAGAGTTGTGGAGATTTCGGGTTTTAAACATCTTCGTGAGTCGAGGAAGAATTGTGGAGATTTGCTGTTTTAAACATCTTCGTGAGGAGAGATAAGAATTTTGGAGATTTCGAGTTTTAAACATCTTCGTGAGTAGAGGAAGAGTTGTGGAGATTTCCCGTTTTGAACATCTTCATGTGAAGAGGAAGAGTTGTGGAGATTTCGGGTTTTAAACATCTTCGTGAGTAGAGGAAGAATTGTGGAGATTTCGGGTTTTAAACATTTTCATGAGTAGAGGAAGAGTTGTGGAGATTTGGGGTTTTAAACATCTTCGTGAGTCGAGGAAGAGTTGTCGAGGTTTGGGGTTTTAAACATCTTCGTGAGAATAGGAAGAGTTGTGGAGATTTGGGGATTTAAACATCTTCGTGAGTCGAGGAAGAGTTGTGGAGATATGGGGTTTTAAACATCTTCGTGAGTCGAGGAAGAGTTGTGGAGATTTGGGGTTTTAAACATCTTCTTGAGTAGAGGAAGAGTTGTGGAGATTTGGGGTTTTAAACATCTTCGTGAGTAGAGGAAGAGTTGTGGAGATTTGGGGTTTTCAACATCTTCGTGAGTGGAGGAAGAGTTGTGGAGATTTCGGATTTAAAATATCTTCGTGAGTGGAGGAAGAGTTGTGGAGATTTCCGGTTTTAAACATCTTCGTGAGTCGAGGAAGAGTTGTGGAGATTTGGAGTTTTAAACATCGTGAGTAGAGGAAGAGTTGTGAAGATTTGGGGTTTTAAACATCTTCGTGAGTAGAGGAAGAGTTGTGGAGATTTGGGGTTTTAAACATCTTCATGAGTGGAGGAAGAGTTGTGAAGATTTGGGGTTTTAAACATCTTCGTGAGTAGAGGAAGAGTTGTGGAGATTTGGGGTTTTAAACATCTTCATGAGTGGAGGAAGAGTTGTGGAGATTTGGAGTTTTAAACATCGTGAGTAGAGGAAGAGTTGTGAAGATTTGGGGTTTTAAACATCTTCGTGAGTAGAGGAAGAGTTGTGGAGATTTGGGGTTTTAAACATCTTCATGAGTGGAGGAAGAGTTGTGGAGATTTGGGGTTTTAAACATCTTCGTGAGTAGAGGAAGAGTTGTGGAGATTTGGGGGTTTAAACATCTTCGTGAGAAGAGGAAGAGTTGTGGAGATTTCGGATTTAAAATATCTTTGTGAGTGGAGGAAGAGTTGTGGAGATTTCGGGTTTTAAACATCTTCGTGGGTAGAGGAAGAGTTGTGGAGATTTCGGGTTTTATACATCTTCGTGAGTAGAGGAAGAGTTGTGGAGCTTTCGGGTTTTAAACATCTTCGCGAGTCGAGGAAGAGTTGTGGAGATTTCGGGTTTTAAACATCTTCATGATTGGAGGAAGAGTTGTGGAGTTTTCGGGTTTTAAACATCTTCGTGAGTAGAGGAAGAGTTGTGGAGATTTCGGATTTTAAACATCTTCGTGAGTGGAGGAAGAGTTGTGGAGATTTCGGATTTAAAATATCTTTGTGAGTGGAGGAAGAGTTGTGGAGATTTCGGGTTTTAAACATCTTCGTGGGTAGAGGAAGAGTTGTGGAGATTTGGGGTTTTAAACATCTTCGTGAGTAGAGGAAGAGTTGTGGAGATTTGGGGTTTTTAACATCTTCGTGAGTAGAGGAAGAGTTGTGGAGATTTGGGGTTTTAAACATCTTCGTGAGCAGAGGAAGAGTTGTGGAGATTTGGGGTTTTAAACATCTTCGTGAGTAGAGGAAGAGTTGTGGAGATTTGAGGTTTTAAACATCTTCGTGAGTCGAGGAAGAGTTGTGGAGATTTGGGGTTAAAAACATCTTCATGAGTGGAGGAAGAGTTGTGGAGATTTGGGGATTTAAACATCTTCGTGAGTAGAGGAAGAGTTGTGGAGCTTTCGGGTTTTAAACATCTTCGCGAGTCGAGGAAGAGTTGTGGAGATTTCGGGTTTTAAACATCTTCATGATTGGAGGAAGAGTTGTGGAGTTTTCGGATTTTAAACATCTTCGTGAGTGGAGGAAGAGTTGTGGAGATTTCGGATTTAAAATATCTTTGTGAGTGGAGGAAGAGTTGTGGAGATTTCGGGTTTTAAACATCTTCGTGGGTAGAGGAAGAGTTGTGGAGATTTGGGGTTTTAAACATCTTCGTGAGTAGAGGAAGAGTTGTGGAGATTTGGGGTTTTTAACATCTTCGTGAGTAGAGGAAGAGTTGTGGAGATTTGGGGTTTTAAACATCTTCGTGAGCAGAGGAAGAGTTGTGGAGATTTGGGGTTTTAAACATCTTCGTGAGTAGAGGAAGAGTTGTGGAGATTTGAGGTTTTAAACATCTTCGTGAGTCGAGGAAGAGTTGTGGAGATTTGGGGTTAAAAACATCTTCATGAGTGGAGGAAGAGTTGTGGAGATTTGGGGATTTAAACATCTTCGTGAGTAGAGGAAGAGTTGTGGAGCTTTCGGGTTTTAAACATCTTCGCGAGTCGAGGAAGAGTTGTGGAGATTTCGGGTTTTAAACATCTTCATGATTGGAGGAAGAGTTGTGGAGTTTTCGGGTTTTAAACATCTTCGTGAGTAGAGGAAGAGTTGTGGAGATTTCGGATTTTAAACATCTTCGTGAGTGGAGGAAGAGTTGTGGAGATTTCGGATTTAAAATATCTTTGTGAGTGGAGGAAGAGTTGTGGAGATTTCGGGTTTTAAACATCTTCGTGGGTAGAGGAAGAGTTGTGGAGATTTCGGGTTTTAAACGTCTTCGTGAGTAGAGGAAGAGTTGTGGAGATTTCGGGTTTTAAACATCTTCGTGAGTGGAGGAAGAGTTGTGGAGATTTCGAGTTTTAAACATATTCGTGAGTAGAGGAAGAGTTGTGGAGATTTCGGGTTTTATACATCTTCGTGAGTAGAGGAAGAGTTGTGGAGCTTTCGGGTTTTAAACATCTTCGCGAGTCGAGGAAGAGTTGTGGAGATTTCGGGTTTTAAACATCTTCATGATTGGAGGAAGAGTTGTGGAGTTTTCGGGTTTTAAACATCTTCGTGAGTAGAGGAAGAGTTGTGGAGATTTCGGATTTTAAACATCTTCGTGAGTGGAGGAAGAGTTGTGGAGATTTCGGATTTAAAATATCTTTGTGAGTGGAGGAAGAGTTGTGGAGATTTCGGGTTTTAAACATCTTCGTGGGTAGAGGAAGAGTTGTGGAGATTTGGGGTTTTAAACATCTTCGTGAGTAGAGGAAGAGTTGTGGAGATTTGGGGTTTTTAACATCTTCGTGAGTAGAGGAAGAGTTGTGGAGATTTGGGGTTTTAAACATCTTCGTGAGCAGAGGAAGAGTTGTGGAGATTTGGGGTTTTAAACATCTTCGTGAGTAGAGGAAGAGTTGTGGAGATTTGAGGTTTTAAACATCTTCGTGAGTCGAGGAAGAGTTGTGGAGATTTGGGGTTAAAAACATCTTCATGAGTGGAGGAAGAGTTGTGGAGATTTGGGGATTTAAACATCTTCGTGAGTCGAGGAAGAGTTGTGGAGATTTGGGGTTTTAAACATCTTCGTGAGTCGAGGAAGAGTTGTGGAGATTTGGGGTTTTAAACATCTTCGTGAGAATAGGAAGAGTTGTGGAGATTTGAGGTTTTAAACATCTTCGTGAGTCGAGGAAGAGTTGTGGAGATTTGGGGTTAAAAACATCTTCATGAGTGGAGGAAGAGTTGTGGAGATTTGGGGATTTAAACATCTTCGTGAGTAGAGGAAGAGTTGTGGAGATTTGAGGTTTTAAACATCTTCGTGAGTCGAGGAAGAGTTGTGGAGATTTGGGGTTAAAAACATCTTCATGAGTGGAGGAAGAGTTGTGGAGATTTGGGGATTTAAACATCTTCGTGAGTCGAGGAAGAGTTGTGGAGATTTGGGGTTTTAAACATCTTCGTGAGTCGAGGAAGAGTTGTGGAGATTTGGGGTTTTAAACATCTTCATGAGTGGAGGAAGAGTTGTGGAGATTTGGAGTTTTAAACATCGTGAGTAGAGGAAGAGTTGTGAAGATTTGGGGTTTTAAACATCTTCGTGAGTAGAGGAAGAGTTGTGGAGATTTGGGGTTTTAAACATCTTCATGAGTGGAGGAAGAGTTGTGGAGATTTGGGGTTTTAAACATCTTCGTGAGTAGAGGAAGAGTTGTGGAGATTTGGGGGTTTAAACATCTTCGTGAGAAGAGGAAGAGTTGTGGAGATTTCGGATTTAAAATATCTTTGTGAGTGGAGGAAGAGTTGTGGAGATTTCGGGTTTTAAACATCTTCGTGGGTAGAGGAAGAGTTGTGGAGATTTCGGGTTTTATACATCTTCGTGAGTAGAGGAAGAGTTGTGGAGCTTTCGGGTTTTAAACATCTTCGCGAGTCGAGGAAGAGTTGTGGAGATTTCGGGTTTTAAACATCTTCATGATTGGAGGAAGAGTTGTGGAGTTTTCGGGTTTTAAACATCTTCGTGAGTAGAGGAAGAGTTGTGGAGATTTCGGATTTTAAACATCTTCGTGAGTGGAGGAAGAGTTGTGGAGATTTCGGATTTAAAATATCTTTGTGAGTGGAGGAAGAGTTGTGGAGATTTCGGGTTTTAAACATCTTCGTGGGTAGAGGAAGAGTTGTGGAGATTTGGGGTTTTAAACATCTTCGTGAGTAGAGGAAGAGTTGTGGAGATTTGGGGTTAAAAACATCTTCATGAGTGGAGGAAGAGTTGTGGAGATTTGGGGATTTAAACATCTTCGTGAGTCGAGGAAGAGTTGTGGAGATTTGGGGTTTTAAACATCTTCGTGAGTCGAGGAAGAGTTGTGGAGATTTGGGGTTTTAAACATCTTCATGAGTGGAGGAAGAGTTGTGGAGATTTGGAGTTTTAAACATCGTGAGTAGAGGAAGAGTTGTGAAGATTTGGGGTTTTAAACATCTTCGTGAGTAGAGGAAGAGTTGTGGAGATTTGGGGTTTTAAACATCTTCATGAGTGGAGGAAGAGTTGTGGAGATTTGGGGTTTTAAACATCTTCGTGAGTAGAGGAAGAGTTGTGGAGATTTGGGGGTTTAAACATCTTCGTGAGAAGAGGAAGAGTTGTGGAGATTTCGGATTTAAAATATCTTTGTGAGTGGAGGAAGAGTTGTGGAGATTTCGGGTTTTAAACATCTTCGTGGGTAGAGGAAGAGTTGTGGAGATTTCGGGTTTTATACATCTTCGTGAGTAGAGGAAGAGTTGTGGAGCTTTCGGGTTTTAAACATCTTCGCGAGTCGAGGAAGAGTTGTGGAGATTTCGGGTTTTAAACATCTTCATGATTGGAGGAAGAGTTGTGGAGTTTTCGGGTTTTAAACATCTTCGTGAGTAGAGGAAGAGTTGTGGAGATTTCGGATTTTAAACATCTTCGTGAGTGGAGGAAGAGTTGTGGAGATTTCGGATTTAAAATATCTTTGTGAGTGGAGGAAGAGTTGTGGAGATTTCGGGTTTTAAACATCTTCGTGGGTAGAGGAAGAGTTGTGGAGATTTGGGGTTTTAAACATCTTCGTGAGTAGAGGAAGAGTTGTGGAGATTTGGGGTTTTTAACATCTTCGTGAGTAGAGGAAGAGTTGTGGAGATTTGGGGTTTTAAACATCTTCGTGAGCAGAGGAAGAGTTGTGGAGATTTGGGGTTTTAAACATCTTCGTGAGTAGAGGAAGAGTTGTGGAGATTTGAGGTTTTAAACATCTTCGTGAGTCGAGGAAGAGTTGTGGAGATTTGGGGTTAAAAACATCTTCATGAGTGGAGGAAGAGTTGTGGAGATTTGGGGATTTAAACATCTTCGTGAGTAGAGGAAGAGTTGTGGAGCTTTCGGGTTTTAAACATCTTCGCGAGTCGAGGAAGAGTTGTGGAGATTTCGGGTTTTAAACATCTTCATGATTGGAGGAAGAGTTGTGGAGTTTTCGGATTTTAAACATCTTCGTGAGTGGAGGAAGAGTTGTGGAGATTTCGGATTTAAAATATCTTTGTGAGTGGAGGAAGAGTTGTGGAGATTTCGGGTTTTAAACATCTTCGTGGGTAGAGGAAGAGTTGTGGAGATTTGGGGTTTTAAACATCTTCGTGAGTAGAGGAAGAGTTGTGGAGATTTGGGGTTTTTAACATCTTCGTGAGTAGAGGAAGAGTTGTGGAGATTTGGGGTTTTAAACATCTTCGTGAGCAGAGGAAGAGTTGTGGAGATTTGGGGTTTTAAACATCTTCGTGAGTAGAGGAAGAGTTGTGGAGATTTGAGGTTTTAAACATCTTCGTGAGTCGAGGAAGAGTTGTGGAGATTTGGGGTTAAAAACATCTTCATGAGTGGAGGAAGAGTTGTGGAGATTTGGGGATTTAAACATCTTCGTGAGTAGAGGAAGAGTTGTGGAGCTTTCGGGTTTTAAACATCTTCGCGAGTCGAGGAAGAGTTGTGGAGATTTCGGGTTTTAAACATCTTCATGATTGGAGGAAGAGTTGTGGAGTTTTCGGGTTTTAAACATCTTCGTGAGTAGAGGAAGAGTTGTGGAGATTTCGGATTTTAAACATCTTCGTGAGTGGAGGAAGAGTTGTGGAGATTTCGGATTTAAAATATCTTTGTGAGTGGAGGAAGAGTTGTGGAGATTTCGGGTTTTAAACATCTTCGTGGGTAGAGGAAGAGTTGTGGAGATTTCGGGTTTTAAACGTCTTCGTGAGTAGAGGAAGAGTTGTGGAGATTTCGGGTTTTAAACATCTTCGTGAGTGGAGGAAGAGTTGTGGAGATTTCGAGTTTTAAACATATTCGTGAGTAGAGGAAGAGTTGTGGAGATTTCGGGTTTTATACATCTTCGTGAGTAGAGGAAGAGTTGTGGAGCTTTCGGGTTTTAAACATCTTCGCGAGTCGAGGAAGAGTTGTGGAGATTTCGGGTTTTAAACATCTTCATGATTGGAGGAAGAGTTGTGGAGTTTTCGGGTTTTAAACATCTTCGTGAGTAGAGGAAGAGTTGTGGAGATTTCGGATTTTAAACATCTTCGTGAGTGGAGGAAGAGTTGTGGAGATTTCGGATTTAAAATATCTTTGTGAGTGGAGGAAGAGTTGTGGAGATTTCGGGTTTTAAACATCTTCGTGGGTAGAGGAAGAGTTGTGGAGATTTGGGGTTTTAAACATCTTCGTGAGTAGAGGAAGAGTTGTGGAGATTTGGGGTTTTTAACATCTTCGTGAGTAGAGGAAGAGTTGTGGAGATTTGGGGTTTTAAACATCTTCGTGAGCAGAGGAAGAGTTGTGGAGATTTGGGGTTTTAAATATCTTCGTGAGTAGAGGAAGAGTTGTGGAGATTTGAGGTTTTAAACATCTTCGTGAGTCGAGGAAGAGTTGTGGAGATTTGGGGTTAAAAACATCTTCATGAGTGGAGGAAGAGTTGTGGAGATTTGGGGATTTAAACATCTTCGTGAGTCGAGGAAGAGTTGTGGAGATTTGGGGTTTTAAACATCTTCGTGAGTCGAGGAAGAGTTGTGGAGATTTGGGGTTTTAAACATCTTCGTGAGAATAGGAAGAGTTGTGGAGATTTGAGGTTTTAAACATCTTCGTGAGTCGAGGAAGAGTTGTGGAGATTTGGGGTTAAAAACATCTTCATGAGTGGAGGAAGAGTTGTGGAGATTTGGGGATTTAAACATCTTCGTGAGTAGAGGAAGAGTTGTGGAGATTTGAGGTTTTAAACATCTTCGTGAGTCGAGGAAGAGTTGTGGAGATTTGGGGTTAAAAACATCTTCATGAGTGGAGGAAGAGTTGTGGAGATTTGGGGATTTAAACATCTTCGTGAGTCGAGGAAGAGTTGTGGAGATTTGGGGTTTTAAACATCTTCGTGAGTCGAGGAAGAGTTGTGGAGATTTGGGGTTTTAAACATCTTCGTGAGAATAGGAAGAGTTGTGGAGATTTGGGGATTTAAACATCTTCGTGAGTCGAGGAAGAGTTCTGGAGATTTCGGGTTTTAAACATCTTTGTAAGTGGAGGAAGAGTTGTGGAGATTTTGGATTTAAAATATCTTCGTGAGTGGAGGAAGAGTTGTGGAGATTTCGGGTTTTAAACATCTTCGTGGGTAGAGGAAGAGTTGTGGAGATTTCGGGTTTTATACATCTTCGTGAGTAGAGGAAGAGTTGTGGAGCTTTCGGGTTTTAAACATCTTCGCGAGTCGAGGAAGAGTTGTGGAGATTTCGGGTTTTAAACATCTTCATGATTGGAGGAAGAGTTGTGGAGTTTTCGGGTTTTAAACATCTTCGTGAGTAGAGGAAGAGTTGTGGAGATTTCGGATTTTAAACATCTTCGTGAGTGGAGGAAGAGTTGTGGAGATTTCGGATTTAAAATATCTTTGTGAGTGGAGGAAGAGTTGTGGAGATTTCGGGTTTTAAACATCTTCGTGGGTAGAGGAAGAGTTGTGGAGATTTGGGGTTTTAAACATCTTCGTGAGTAGAGGAAGAGTTGTGGAGATTTGGGGTTTTTAACATCTTCGTGAGTAGAGGAAGAGTTGTGGAGATTTGGGGTTTTAAACATCTTCGTGAGCAGAGGAAGAGTTGTGGAGATTTGGGGTTTTAAACATCTTCGTGAGTAGAGGAAGAGTTGTGGAGATTTGAGGTTTTAAACATCTTCGTGAGTCGAGGAAGAGTTGTGGAGATTTGGGGTTAAAAACATCTTCATGAGTGGAGGAAGAGTTGTGGAGATTTGGGGATTTAAACATCTTCGTGAGTCGAGGAAGAGTTGTGGAGATTTGGGGTTTTAAACATCTTCGTGAGTCGAGGAAGAGTTGTGGAGATTTGGGGTTTTAAACATCTTCGTGAGAATAGGAAGAGTTGTGGAGATTTGAGGTTTTAAACATCTTCGTGAGTCGAGGAAGAGTTGTGGAGATTTGGGGTTAAAAACATCTTCATGAGTGGAGGAAGAGTTGTGGAGATTTGGGGATTTAAACATCTTCGTGAGTAGAGGAAGAGTTGTGGAGATTTGAGGTTTTAAACATCTTCGTGAGTCGAGGAAGAGTTGTGGAGATTTGGGGTTAAAAACATCTTCATGAGTGGAGGAAGAGTTGTGGAGATTTGGGGATTTAAACATCTTCGTGAGTCGAGGAAGAGTTGTGGAGATTTGGGGTTTTAAACATCTTCGTGAGTCGAGGAAGAGTTGTGGAGATTTGGGGTTTTAAACATCTTCGTGAGAATAGGAAGAGTTGTGGAGATTTGGGGATTTAAACATCTTCGTGAGTCGAGGAAGAGTTCTGGAGATTTCGGGTTTTAAACATCTTTGTAAGTGGAGGAAGAGTTGTGGAGATTTTGGATTTAAAATATCTTTGTGAGTGGAGGAAGAGTTGTGGAGATTTCGGGTTTTAAACATCTTCGTGGGTAGAGGAAGAGTTGTGGAGATTTCGGGTTTTATACATCTTCGTGAGTAGAGGAAGAGTTGTGGAGCTTTCGGGTTTTAAACATCTTCGCGAGTCGAGGAAGAGTTGTGGAGATTTCGGGTTTTAAACATCTTCATGATTGGAGGAAGAGTTGTGGAGTTTTCGGGTTTTAAACATCTTCGTGAGTAGAGGAAGAGTTGTGGAGATTTCGGATTTTAAACATCTTCGTGAGTGGAGGAAGAGTTGTGGAGATTTCGGATTTAAAATATCTTTGTGAGTGGAGGAAGAGTTGTGGAGATTTCGGGTTTTAAACATCTTCGTGGGTAGAGGAAGAGTTGTGGAGATTTGGGGTTTTAAACATCTTCGTGAGTAGAGGAAGAGTTGTGGAGATTTGGGGTTTTTAACATCTTCGTGAGTAGAGGAAGAGTTGTGGAGATTTGGGGTTTTAAACATCTTCTTGAGTAGAGGAAGAGTTGTGGAGATTTGGGGTTTTAAACATCTTCGTGAGTAGAGGAAGAGTTGTGGAGATTTGGGGTTTTCAACATCTTCGTGAGTGGAGGAAGAGTTGTGGAGATTTCGGATTTAAAATATCTTCGTGAGTGGAGGAAGAGTTGTGGAGATTTGGGGATTTAAACATCTTCGTGGGTAGAGGAAGAGTTGTGGAGATTTGGGGTTTTCAACATCTTCGTGAGTGGAGGAAGAGTTGTGGAGATTTCGGGTTTTAAACATCTTCGTGGGTAGAGGAAGAGTTGTGGAGATTTGGGGATTTAAACATCTTCGTGAGTCGAGGAAGAGTTGTGGAGATATGGGGTTTTAAACATCTTCGTGAGTCGAGGAAGAGTTGTGGAGATTTGGGGTTTTAAACATCTTCTTGAGTAGAGGAAGAGTTGTGGAGATTTGGGGTTTTAAACATCTTCGTGAGTAGAGGAAGAGTTGTGGAGATTTGGGGTTTTCAACATCTTCGTGAGTGGAGGAAGAGTTGTGGAGATTTCGGATTTAAAATATCTTCGTGAGTGGAGGAAGAGTTGTGGAGATTTCCGGTTTTAAACATCTTCGTGAGTCGAGGAAGAGTTGTGGAGATTTGGAGTTTTAAACATCGTGAGTAGAGGAAGAGTTGTGAAGATTTGGGGTTTTAAACATCTTCGTGAGTAGAGGAAGAGTTGTGGAGATTTGGGGTTTTAAACATCTTCATGAGTGGAGGAAGAGTTGTGAAGATTTGGGGTTTTAAACATCTTCGTGAGTAGAGGAAGAGTTGTGGAGATTTGGGGTTTTAAACATCTTCATGAGTGGAGGAAGAGTTGTGGAGATTTGGAGTTTTAAACATCGTGAGTAGAGGAAGAGTTGTGAAGATTTGGGGTTTTAAACATCTTCGTGAGTAGAGGAAGAGTTGTGGAGATTTGGGGTTTTAAACATCTTCATGAGTGGAGGAAGAGTTGTGGAGATTTGGGGTTTTAAACATCTTCGTGAGTAGAGGAAGAGTTGTGGAGATTTGGGGGTTTAAACATCTTCGTGAGAAGAGGAAGAGTTGTGGAGATTTCGGATTTAAAATATCTTTGTGAGTGGAGGAAGAGTTGTGGAGATTTCGGGTTTTAAACATCTTCGTGGGTAGAGGAAGAGTTGTGGAGATTTCGGGTTTTATACATCTTCGTGAGTAGAGGAAGAGTTGTGGAGCTTTCGGGTTTTAAACATCTTCGCGAGTCGAGGAAGAGTTGTGGAGATTTCGGGTTTTAAACATCTTCATGATTGGAGGAAGAGTTGTGGAGATTTGGGGTTAAAAACATCTTCATGAGTGGAGGAAGAGTTGTGGAGATTTGGGGATTTAAACATCTTCGTGAGTCGAGGAAGAGTTGTGGAGATTTGGGGTTTTAAACATCTTCGTGAGTCGAGGAAGAGTTGTGGAGATTTGGGGTTTTAAACATCTTCGTGAGAATAGGAAGAGTTGTGGAGATTTGAGGTTTTAAACATCTTCGTGAGTCGAGGAAGAGTTGTGGAGATTTGGGGTTAAAAACATCTTCGTGAGTAGAGGAAGAGTTGTGGAGATTTGGGGTTTTAAACATCTTCGTGAGTAGAGGAAGAGTTGTGGAGATTTGGGGTTTTCAACATCTTCGTGAGTGGAGGAAGAGTTGTGGAGATTTCGGATTTAAAATATCTTCGTGAGTGGAGGAAGAGTTGTGGAGATTTCCGGTTTTAAACATCTTCGTGAGTCGAGGAAGAGTTGTGGAGATTTGGAGTTTTAAACATCGTGAGTAGAGGAAGAGTTGTGAAGATTTGGGGTTTTAAACATCTTCGTGAGTCGAGGAAGAGTTGTGGAGATTTGGAGTTTTAAACATCGTGAGTAGAGGAAGAGTTGTGAAGATTTGGGGTTTTAAACATCTTCGTGAGTAGAGGAAGAGTTGTGGAGATTTGGGGTTTTAAACATCTTCATGAGTGGAGGAAGAGTTGTGAAGATTTGGGGTTTTAAACATCTTCGTGAGTAGAGGAAGAGTTGTGGAGATTTGGGGTTTTAAACATCTTCATGAGTGGAGGAAGAGTTGTGGAGATTTGGAGTTTTAAACATCGTGAGTAGAGGAAGAGTTGTGAAGATTTGGGGTTTTAAACATCTTCGTGAGTAGAGGAAGAGTTGTGGAGATTTGGAGTTTTAAACATCGTGAGTAGAGGAAGAGTTGTGAAGATTTGGGGTTTTAAACATCTTCGTGAGTAGAGGAAGAGTTGTGGAGATTTGGGGTTTTAAACATCTTCATGAGTGGAGGAAGAGTTGTGAAGATTTGGGGTTTTAAACATCTTCGTGAGTAGAGGAAGAGTTGTGGAGATTTGGGGTTTTAAACATCTTCATGAGTGGAGGAAGAGTTGTGGAGATTTGGAGTTTTAAACATCGTGAGTAGAGGAAGAGTTGTGAAGATTTGGGGTTTTAAACATCTTCGTGAGTAGAGGAAGAGTTGTGGAGATTTGGGGTTTTAAACATCTTCATGAGTGGAGGAAGAGTTGTGGAGATTTGGGGTTTTAAACATCTTCGTGAGTAGAGGAAGAGTTGTGGAGATTTGGGGTTTTAAACATCTTCATGAGTGGAGGAAGAGTTGTGGAGATTTGGAGTTTTAAACATCGTGAGTAGAGGAAGAGTTGTGAAGATTTGGGGTTTTAAACATCTTCGTGAGTAGAGGAAGAGTTGTGGAGATTTGGGGTTTTAAACATCTTCATGAGTGGAGGAAGAGTTGTGGAGATTTGGGGTTTTAAACATCTTCGTGAGTAGAGGAAGAGTTGTGGAGCTTTCGGGTTTTAAACATCTTCGTGAGTGGAGGAAGAGTTGTGGAGATTTCGGGTTTTAAACATCTTCGTGGGTAGAGGAAGAGTTGTGGAGATTTGGGGATTTAAACATCTTCGTGAGTCGAGGAAGAGTTGTGGAGATATGGGGTTTTAAACATCTTCGTGAGTCGAGGAAGAGTTGTGGAGATTTGGGGTTTTAAACATCTTCTTGAGTAGAGGAAGAGTTGTGGAGATTTGGGGTTTTAAACATCTTCGTGAGTAGAGGAAGAGTTGTGGAGATTTGGGGTTTTCAACATCTTCGTGAGTGGAGGAAGAGTTGTGGAGATTTCGGATTTAAAATATCTTCGTGAGTGGAGGAAGAGTTGTGGAGATTTCCGGTTTTAAACATCTTCGTGAGTCGAGGAAGAGTTGTGGAGATTTGGAGTTTTAAACATCGTGAGTAGAGGAAGAGTTGTGAAGATTTGGGGTTTTAAACATCTTCGTGAGTAGAGGAAGAGTTGTGGAGATTTGGGGTTTTAAACATCTTCATGAGTGGAGGAAGAGTTGTGAAGATTTGGGGTTTTAAACATCTTCGTGAGTAGAGGAAGAGTTGTGGAGATTTGGGGTTTTAAACATCTTCATGAGTGGAGGAAGAGTTGTGGAGATTTGGAGTTTTAAACATCGTGAGTAGAGGAAGAGTTGTGAAGATTTGGGGTTTTAAACATCTTCGTGAGTAGAGGAAGAGTTGTGGAGATTTGGGGTTTTAAACATCTTCATGAGTGGAGGAAGAGTTGTGGAGATTTGGGGTTTTAAACATCTTCGTGAGTAGAGGAAGAGTTGTGGAGATTTGGGGGTTTAAACATCTTCGTGAGAAGAGGAAGAGTTGTGGAGATTTCGGATTTAAAATATCTTTGTGAGTGGAGGAAGAGTTGTGGAGATTTCGGGTTTTAAACATCTTCGTGGGTAGAGGAAGAGTTGTGGAGATTTCGGGTTTTATACATCTTCGTGAGTAGAGGAAGAGTTGTGGAGCTTTCGGGTTTTAAACATCTTCGCGAGTCGAGGAAGAGTTGTGGAGATTTCGGGTTTTAAACATCTTCATGATTGGAGGAAGAGTTGTGGAGATTTGGGGTTAAAAACATCTTCATGAGTGGAGGAAGAGTTGTGGAGATTTGGGGATTTAAACATCTTCGTGAGTCGAGGAAGAGTTGTGGAGATTTGGGGTTTTAAACATCTTCGTGAGTCGAGGAAGAGTTGTGGAGATTTGGGGTTTTAAACATCTTCGTGAGAATAGGAAGAGTTGTGGAGATTTGAGGTTTTAAACATCTTCGTGAGTCGAGGAAGAGTTGTGGAGATTTGGGGTTAAAAACATCTTCGTGAGTAGAGGAAGAGTTGTGGAGATTTGGGGTTTTAAACATCTTCGTGAGTAGAGGAAGAGTTGTGGAGATTTGGGGTTTTCAACATCTTCGTGAGTGGAGGAAGAGTTGTGGAGATTTCGGATTTAAAATATCTTCGTGAGTGGAGGAAGAGTTGTGGAGATTTCCGGTTTTAAACATCTTCGTGAGTCGAGGAAGAGTTGTGGAGATTTGGAGTTTTAAACATCGTGAGTAGAGGAAGAGTTGTGAAGATTTGGGGTTTTAAACATCTTCGTGAGTCGAGGAAGAGTTGTGGAGATTTGGAGTTTTAAACATCGTGAGTAGAGGAAGAGTTGTGAAGATTTGGGGTTTTAAACATCTTCGTGAGTAGAGGAAGAGTTGTGGAGATTTGGGGTTTTAAACATCTTCATGAGTGGAGGAAGAGTTGTGAAGATTTGGGGTTTTAAACATCTTCGTGAGTAGAGGAAGAGTTGTGGAGATTTCGGGTTTTAAACATCTTCGTGATTAGAGGAAGAGTTGTGGAGATTTCGGGTTTTAAACATCTTCGTGAGTAGAGGAAGAGTTGTGGAGATTTCGGGTTTTAAACGTCTTCGTGAGTAGAGGAAGAGTTGTGGAGATTTGGGGTTTTAAACATCTTCGTGAGTCGAGGAAGAGTTGTGGAGATTTCGGGTTTTAAACATCTTCGTGAGTCGAGGAAGAGTTGTGGAGATTTGGGGTTTTAAACATCTTCGTGAGTCGAGGAAGAGTTGTGGAGATTTCGGGTTTTAAACATCTTCGTGAGTAGAAGAAGAGTTGTGGAGATTTGAGGTTTTAAACATCTTTGTGAGTAGAGGAAGAGTTGTGGAGATTTCGGGTTTTAAACATCTTCGTGAGTCGAGGAAGAGTTATGGAGATTTCGGGTTTTAAACATCTTCGTGAGTCGAGGAAGAGTTGTGGAGATTTCGGGTTTTAAACATCTTCATGAGTCGAGGAAGAGTTGTGGAGATTTGGGTGTTTTAAACATCTTCGTGAGTCGAGGAAGAGTTGTGGAGATTTCGGGTTTTAAACATCTTCGTGAGTAGAGGAAGAGTTGTGGAGATTTGAGGTTTTAAACATCTTTGTGAGTAGAGGAAGAGTTGTGGAGATTTGGGGTTTTAAACATCTTCGTGAGTCGAGGAAGAGTTGTGGAGATTTCGGGTTTTAAACATCTTCGTGAGTGGAGGAAGAGTTGTGGAGATTTCGGGTTTGAAACATCTTCGTGAGTGGAGAAAGAGTTGTGGAGATTTCGGGTTTGAAACATCTTCGTGAGTGGAGGAAGAGTTCTGGAGATTTCGGGTTTTAAACATCTTCGTGAGTAGAGGAAGAGTTGTGGAGATTTCGGGTTTGAAACATCTCCGTGAGTGGAGGAAGAGTTGTGGCAATTTCGGGTTTTAAACATCTTCGTGAGTAGAGGAAGAGTTGTGGAGATTTCGGGTTTTAAACACCTTCATGAGCAGAGGAAGAGTTGTGGAGATTTCGGGTGTTAAACCTCTTCATGAGTGGAGGAAGAGTTGTGGAGATTTCGGATTTTAAACATCTTCGTGAGTAGAGGAAGAGTTGTGGCGATTTCGGGTTTTAAACATCTTTGTGAGTAGAGGAAGAGTTGTGGAGATTTCGGGTTTTAAACATCTTCGTGAGTCGAGGAAGAGTTGTGGATATTTGGGGTTTTAAACATCTTTGTGAGTGGAGGAAGAGTTGTGGAGATTTGAGGTTTTAAACATCTTTGTGAGTAGAGGAAGAGTTGTGGAGATTTCGGGTTTTAAACATCTTCATGAGTCGAGGAAGAGTTGTGGAGATTTCGGATTTTAAACATCTTCGTGAGTGGAGGAAGAGTTGTGGAGATTTCGGGTTTGAAACATCTTCGTGAGTCGAGGAAGAGTTGTGGCGATTTCGGGTTTTAAACATCTTCGTGAGTAGAGGAAGAGTTGTGGCGATTTCGGGTTTTAAACATCTTCGTGAGTAGAGGAAGAGTTGTGGAGATTTCGGGTTTTAAACATCTTCGTGAGTAGAGGAAGAGTTGTGGAGATTTCGGGTTTTAAACATCTTTGTGAGTCGAGGAAGAGTTGTGGAGATTTCGGGTTTGAAACATCTTCGTGAGTCGAGGAAGAGTTGTGGAGATTTCGGGTTTTAAACATCTTCGTGAGTAGAGGAAGAGTTGTGGAGATTTCGGGTTTTAAACACCTTCATGAGTGGAGGAAGATTTGTGGGGATTTCCGGTTTTAAACATCTTCATGAGTCGAGGAAGAGTTGTGGAGATTTCGGATTTTTAATATCTTCGTGAGTGGAGGAAGAGTTGTGGAGATTTCGAGTTTAAAACATATTCGTGAGTAGAGGAAGAGTTGTGGAGATTTCGGGTTTTATACATCTTCGTGAGTAGAGGAAGAGTTGTGGAGCTTTCGGGTTTTAAACATCTTCGCGAGTCGAGGAAGAGTTGTGGAGATTTCGGGTTTTAAACATCTTCATGATTGGAGGAAGAGTTGTGGAGTTTTCGGGTTTTAAACATCTTCGTGAGTAGAGGAAGAGTTGTGGAGATTTCGTGTTTTAAACATCTTTGTGAGTCGAGGAAGAGTTATGGAGATTTCGGGTTTTAAACATCTTCATGAGTCGAGGAAGAGTTGTGGAGATTTCGGGTTTTAAACATATTCGTGAGTCGAGGAAGAGTTGTGGAGATTTCGGGTTTTAAACATCTTCGTGAGTCGAGGAAGAGTTGTGGAGATTTGGGGTTTTAAACATCTTCTTGAGTAGAGGAAGAGTTGTGGAGATTTGGGGTTTTAAACATCTTCGTGAGTCGAGGAAGAGTTGTGGAGATTTGGGGTTTTAAACATCTTCTTGAGTAGAGGAAGAGTTGTGGAGATTTGGGGTTTTAAACATCTTCGCGAGTGGAGGAAGAGTTGTGGAGATTTCGGATTTAAAATATCTTCGTGAGTGGAGGAAGAGTTGTGGAGATTTCGGGTTTTAAACATCTTCGTGGGTAGAGGAAGAGTTGTGGAGATTTGGGGTTTTAAACATCTTCGTGAGTAGAGGAAGAGTTGTGGAGATTTGGGGGTTTAAACATCTTCGTGAGAAGAGGAAGAGTTGTGGAGATTTGGGGTTTTAAACATCTTCGTGAGTAGAGGAAGAGTTGTGGAGATTTGGGGTTTTAAACATCTTCGTGAGTAGAGGAAGAGTTGTGGAGATTTGGGGTTTTAAACATCTTCCTGAGTCGAGGAAGAGTTGTGGAGATTTGGGGTTTGAAACATCTTCGTGAGTCGAGGAAGAGTTGTGGAGATTTGGGGTTTAAAACATCTTCATGAGTGGAGGAAGAGTTGTGGAGATTTGGGTGTTTTAAACATCTTTGTGAGAATAGGAAGAGTTGTGGAGATTTGGGGATTTAAACATCTTCGTGAGTCGAGGAAGAGTTGTGGAGATTTCGGGTTTTAAACATCTTCGTGAGTCGAGGAAGAATTGTGGAGATTTGCTGTTTTAAACATCTTCGTGAGGAGAGATAAGAATTTTGGAGATTTCGAGTTTTAAACATCTTCGTGAGTAGAGGAAGAGTTGTGGAGATTTCCCGTTTTGAACATCTTCATGTGAAGAGGAAGAGTTGTGGAGATTTCGGGTTTTAAACATCTTCGTGAGTAGAGGAAGAATTGTGGAGATTTCGGGTTTTAAACATTTTCATGAGTAGAGGAAGAGTTGTGGAGATTTGGGGTTTTAAACATCTTCGTGAGTCGAGGAAGAGTTGTCGAGGTTTGGGGTTTTAAACATCTTCGTGAGAATAGGAAGAGTTGTGGAGATTTGGGGATTTAAACATCTTCGTGAGTCGAGGAAGAGTTGTGGAGATATGGGGTTTTAAACATCTTCGTGAGTCGAGGAAGAGTTGTGGAGATTTGGGGTTTTAAACATCTTCTTGAGTTTAGGAAGAGTTGTGGAGATTTTGGGTTTTAAACATCTTCGTGAGTAGAGGAAGAGTTGTGGAGATTTGGGGTTTTCAACATCTTCGTGAGTGGAGGAAGAGTTGTGGAGATTTCGGATTTAAAATATCTTCGTGAGTGGAGGAAGAGTTGTGGAGATTTCCGGTTTTAAACATCTTCATGAGAATAGGAAGAGTTGTGGAGATTTGAGGATTTAAACATCTTCGTGAGTCGAGGAAGAGTTGTGGAGATTTCGGATTTAAAATATCTTCGTGAGTGGAGGAAGAGTTGTGGAGATTTCGCGTTTTAAACATCTTCGTGAGTAGAGGAAGAGTTGTGGAGATTTGGGGTTTTAAACATCTTCGTGAGTCGAGGAAGAGTTGTGGAGGTTTGGGGTTTTAAACATCTTCGTGAGAATAGGAATAGTTGTGGAGATTTGGGGATTTAAACATCTTCGTGAGTCGAGGAAGAGTTGTGGAGATTTGGGGTTTTAAACATCTTCGTGAGTCAAGGAAGAGTTGTGGAGATTTGGGGTTTTAAACATCTTCGTGAGTCGAGGAAGAGTTGTGGAGATTTGGGGATTTAAACATCTTCGTGAGTCGAGGAAGAGTTGTGGAGATTTGGGGTTTTAAACATCTTCGTGAGTCAAGGAAGAGTTGTGGAGATTTGGGGTTTTAAACATCTTCGTGAGTCGAGGAAGAGTTGTGGAGATTTCGGGTTTTAAACATCTTCGTAAGTGGAGGAAGAGTTGTGGAGATTTCGGATTTAAAATATCTTCGTGAGTGGAGGAAGAGTTGTGGGGATTTCGGGTTTTAAACATCTTTGTGAGTAGAGGAAGAGTTGTGGAGATTTGGGGTTTTAAACATCTTCGTGAGTCGAGGAAGAGTTGTGGAGATTTGGGGTTTTAAACATCTTCTTGAGTAGAGGAAGAGTTGTGGAGATTTGGGGTTTTAAACATCTTCGTGAGTCGAGGAAGAGTTGTGGAGATTTGGGGTTTTAAACATCTTCTTGAGTAGAGGAAGAGTTGTGCAGATTTGGGGTTTTAAACATCTTCGCGAGTGGAGGAAGAGTTGTGGAGATTTCGGATTTAAAATATCTTCGTGAGTGGAGGAAGAGTTGTGGAGATTTCGGGTTTTAAACATCTTCGTGGGTAGAGGAAGAGTTGTGGAGATTTGGGGTTTTAAACATCTTCGTGAGTAGAGGAAGAGTTGTGGAGATTTGGGGGTTTAAACATCTTCGTGAGAAGAGGAAGAGTTGTGGAGATTTGGGGTTTTAAACATCTTCGTGAGTAGAGGAAGAGTTGTGGAGATTTGGGGTTTTAAACATCTTCGTGAGTAGAGGAAGAGTTGTGGAGATTTGGGGTTTTAAACGTCTTCCTGAGTCGAGGAAGAGTTGTGGAGATTTGGGGTTTGAAACATCTTTGTGAGTCGAGGAAGAGTTGTGGAGATTTGGGGTTTAAAACATCTTCATGAGTGGAGGAAGAGTTGTGGAGATTTGGGTGTTTTAAACATCTTTGTGAGAATAGGAAGAGTTGTGGAGATTTGGGGATTTAAACATCTTCGTGAGTCGAGGAAGAGTTGTGGAGATTTCGGGTTTTAAACATCTTCGTGAGTCGAGGAAGAATTGTGGAGATTTGCTGTTTTAAACATCTTCGTGAGGAGAGATAAGAATTTTGGAGATTTCGAGTTTTAAACATCTTCGTGAGTAGAGGAAGAGTTGTGGAGATTTCCCGTTTTGAACATCTTCATGTGAAGAGGAAGAGTTGTGGAGATTTCGGGTTTTAAACATCTTCGTGAGTAGAGGAAGAATTGTGGAGATTTCGGGTTTTAAACATTTTCATGAGTAGAGGAAGAGTTGTGGAGATTTGGGGTTTTAAACATCTTCGTGAGTCGAGGAAGAGTTGTCGAGGTTTGGGGTTTTAAACATCTTCGTGAGAATAGGAAGAGTTGTGGAGATTTGGGGATTTAAACATCTTCGTGAGTCGAGGAAGAGTTGTGGAGATATGGGGTTTTAAACATCTTCGTGAGTCGAGGAAGAGTTGTGGAGATTTGGGGTTTTAAACATCTTCTTGAGTTTAGGAAGAGTTGTGGAGATTTGGGGTTTTAAACATCTTCGTGAGTAGAGGAAGAGTTGTGGAGATTTGGGGTTTTCAACATCTTCGTGAGTGGAGGAAGAGTTGTGGAGATTTCGGATTTAAAATATCTTCGTGAGTGGAGGAAGAGTTGTGGAGATTTCCGGTTTTAAACATCTTCATGAGAATAGGAAGAGTTGTGGAGATTTGAGGATTTAAACATGTTCGTGAGTCGAGGAAGAGTTGTGGAGATTTCGGATTTAAAATATCTTCGTGAGTGGAGGAAGAGTTGTGGAGATTTCGCGTTTTAAACATCTTCGTGAGTAGAGGAAGAGTTGTGGAGATTTGGGGTTTTAAACATCTTTGTGAGTCGAGGAAGAGTTGTGGAGGTTTGGGGTTTTAAACATCTTCGTGAGAATAGGAATAGTTGTGGAGATTTGGGGATTTAAACATCTTCGTGAGTCGAGGAAGAGTTGTGGAGATTTGGGGTTTTAAACATCTTCGTGAGTCAAGGAAGAGTTGTGGAGATTTGGGGTTTTAAACATCTTCGTGAGTCGAGGAAGAGTTGTGGAGATTTGGGGATTTAAACATCTTCGTGAGTCGAGGAAGAGTTGTGGAGATTTGGGGTTTTAAACATCTTCGTGAGTCAAGGAAGAGTTGTGGAGATTTGGGGTTTTAAACATCTTCGTGAGTCGAGGAAGAGTTGTGGAGATTTCGGGTTTTAAACATCTTCGTAAGTGGAGGAAGAGTTGTGGAGATTTCGGATTTAAAATATCTTCGTGAGTGGAGGAAGAGTTGTGGGGATTTCGGGTTTTAAACATCTTTGTGAGTAGAGGAAGAGTTGTGGAGATTTGGGGTTTTAAACATCTTCGTGAGTCGAGGAAGAGTTGTGGAGATTTGGGGTTTTAAACATCTTCGTGAGTAGAGGAAGAGTTGTGGAGATTTGGGGTTTTAAACATCTTCGTGAGTAGAGGAAGAGTTGTGGAGATTTGGGGTTTTCAACATCTTCGTGAGTGGAGGAAGAGTTGTGGAGATTTCGGATTTAAAATATCTTCGTGAGTGGAGGAAGATTTGTGGAGATTTCGGGTTTTAAACATCTTCGTGGGTAGAGGAAGAGTTGTGGAGATTTGGGGTTTTAAACATTTTCGTGAGTAGAGGAAGAGTTGTGGAGATTTGGGGTTTTAAACATCTTTGTGAGTAGAGGAAGAGTTATGGAGATTTGGGGTTTTTAACATCTTCGTGAGTAGAGGAAGAGTTGTGGAGATTTGGGGTTTTAAACATCTTTGTGAGTAGAGGAAGAGTTGTGGAGATTTGGGGTTTTAAACATCTTCCTGAGTCGAGGAAGAGTTGTGGAGATTTGGGGTTTTAAACATCTTTGTGTGTCGAGGAAGAGTTGTGGAGATTTGGGGTTTAAAACATCTTCATGAGTGGAGGAAGAGTTGTGGAGATTTGGGTGTTTTAAACATCTTCGTGAGAATAGGAAGGGTTGTGGAGATTTGTGGATTTAAACATCTTCGTGAGTCGAGGAAGAGTTGTGGAGATTTCGGGTTTTAAACATATTCGTGAGTCGAGGAAGAGTTGTGGAGATTTCCCGTTTTGAACATCTTCGTGTGTAGAGGAAGAGTTGTGGAGATTTCGGGTTTTAAACATCTTCGTGAGTAGAGGAAGAATTGTGGAGATTTCGGGTTTGAAACATTTTCATGAGTAGAGGAAGAGTTGTGGAGATTTGGGGTTTTAAACATCTTCGTGAGTCGAGGAAGAGTTGTGGAGGTTTGGGGTTTTAAACATCTTCGTGAGAATAGGAAGAGTTGTGGAGATTTGGGGATTTAAACATCTTCGTGAGTCGAGGAAGAGTTGTGGAGATTTGGGGTTTTAAACATCTTCGTGAGTCGAGGAAGAGTTGTGGAGATTTGGGGTTTTAAACATCTTCGTGAGAATAGGAAGAGTTGTGGAGATTTGGGGATTTAAACATCTTCGTGAGTCGAGGAAGAGTTGTGGAGATTTCGGGTTTTAAACATCTTTGTAAGTGGAGGAAGAGTTGTGGAGATTTTGGATTTAAAATATCTTCGTGAGTGGAGGAAGAGTTGTGGAGATTTCGGGTTTTAAACATCTTCGTGAGTAGAGGAAGAGTTGTGGAGATTTGGGGTTTTAAACATCTTCGTGAGTAGAGGAAGAGTTGTGGAGATTTGGGGTTTTAAACATCTTCTTGAGTAGAGGAAGAGTTGTGGAGATTTGGGGTTTTAAACATCTTAGTGAGTAGAGGAAGAGTTGTGGAGATTTGGGGTTTTCAACATCTTCGTGAGTGGAGGAAGAGTTGTGGAGATTTCGGATTTAAAATATCTTCGTGAGTGGAGGAAGAGTTGTGGAGATTTCGGGTTTTAAACATCTTCGTGAGTAGAGGAAGGGTTGTGGAGATTTCGGGTTTGAAACATCTTCGTGAGTGGAGGAAGAGTTGTGGAGATTTCGGGTTTTAAACATCTTCGTGAGTAGAGGAAGAATTGTGGAGATTTGGGGTTTTAAACATCTTCGTGAGTAGAGGAAGAGTTGTGGAGATTTGGGGTTTTAAACATCTTCTTGAGTCGTGGAAGAGTTGTGGAGATTTGGGGTTTTAAACATCTTCGTGAGTAGAGGAAGAGTTGTGGAGATTTGGGGTTTTCAACATCTTCGTGAGTGGAGGAAGAGTTGTGGAGATTTCGGATTTAAAATATCTTCGTGTGTAGAGGAAGAATTGTGGAGATTTGCTGTTTTAAACATCTTTGTGAGGAGAGATAAGAATTTTGGAGATTTCCCGTTTTGAACATCTTCGTGTGTAGAGGAAGAGTTGTGGATATTTCGGGTTTTAAACATCTTCGTGAGTAGAAGAAGAATTGTGGAGATTTCGGGTTTTAAACATTTTCATGAGTAGAGGAGGAGTTGTGGAGATTTGGGGTTTTAAACATCTTCGTGAGTCGAGGAAGAGTTGTGGAGGTTTGGGGTTTTAAACATCTTCGTGAGAATAGGAAGAGTTGTGGAGATTTGGGGATTTAAACATCTTCGTGAGTCGAGGAAGAGTTGTGGAGATGTGGGGTTTTAAACATCTTCGTGAGTCGAGGAAGAGTTGTGGAGATTTGGGGTTTTAAACATCTTCGTGAGTCGAGGAAGAGTTGTGGAGATTTGGGGTTTTAAACATCTTCGTGAGAATAGGAAGAGTTGTGGAGATTTGGGGTTTTAAACATATTCATGAGTAGAGGAAGAGTTGTGGAGATTTGGGGTTTAAAACATCTTCATGAGTGGAGGAAGAGTTGTAGAGATTTGGGGTTTTAAACATCTTCGTGAGTAGAGGAAGAGTTGTGGAGATTTGGGGTTTTAAACATCTTCGTGAGTAGAGGAAGAGTTGTGGAGATTTGGGGTTTTAAACATCTTCGTGAGTAGAGGAAGAGTTGTGGAGATTTGGGGTTTTCAACATCTTCGTGAGTGGAGGAAGAGTTGTGGAGATTTCGGATTTAAAATATCTTTGTGAGTGGAGGAAGAGTTGTGGAGATTTCGGGTTTTAAACATCTTCGTGGGTAGAGGAAGAGTTGTGGAGATTTGGGGTTTTAAACATCTTCGTGAGTAGAGGAAGAGTTGTGGAGATTTGGGGTTTTTAACATCTTCGTGAGTAGAGGAAGAGTTGTGGAGATTTGGGGTTTTAAACATCTTCGTGAGCAGAGGAAGAGTTGTGGAGATTTGGGGTTTTAAACATCTTCGTGAGTAGAGGAAGAGTTGTGGAGATTTGAGGTTTTAAACATCTTCGTGAGTCGAGGAAGAGTTGTGGAGATTTGGGGTTAAAAACATCTTCATGAGTGGAGGAAGAGTTGTGGAGATTTGGGGATTTAAACATCTTCGTGAGTCGAGGAAGAGTTGTGGAGATTTGGGGTTTTAAACATCTTCGTGAGTCGAGGAAGAGTTGTGGAGATTTGGGGTTTTAAACATCTTCGTGAGAATAGGAAGAGTTGTGGAGATTTGGGGATTTAAACATCTTCGTGAGTCGAGGAAGAGTTCTGGAGATTTCGGGTTTTAAACATCTTTGTAAGTGGAGGAAGAGTTGTGGAGATTTTGGATTTAAAATATCTTCGTGAGTGGAGGAAGAGTTGTGGAGATTTCGGGTTTTAAACATCTTCGTGAGTAGAGGAAGAGTTGTGGAGATTTGGGGTTTTAAACATCTTCGTGAGTAGAGGAAGAGTTGTGGAGATTTGGGGTTTTAAACATCTTCTTGAGTAGAGGAAGAGTTGTGGAGATTTGGGGTTTTCAACATCTTCGTGAGTAGAGGAAGAGTTGTGGAGATTTGGGGTTTTCAACATCTTTGTGAGTGGAGGAAGAGTTGTGGAGATTTCGGATTTAAAATATCTTCGTGAGTGGAGGAAGAGTTGTGGAGATTTCGGGTTTTAAACATCTTCGTGAGTAGAGGAAGAGTTGTGGAGATTTCGGGTTTGAAACATCTTCATGAGTGGAGGAAGAGTTGTGGAGATTTCGGGTTTTAAACATCTTCGTGAGTAGAGGAAGAGTTGTGGAGATTTCGGGTTTTAAACATCTTCGTGAGTAGAGGAAGAGTTGTGGAGATTTGGGGTTTTAAACATCTTCGTGAGTAGAGGAAGAGTTGTGGAGATTTGGGGTTTTAAACATCTTCTTGAGTAGAGGAAGAGTTGTGGAGATTTGGGGTTTTAAACATCTTCGTGAGTAGAGGAAGAGTTGTGGAGATTTGGGGTTTTCAACATCTTCGAGAGTGGAGGAAGAGTTGTGGAGATTTCGGATTTAAAATATCTTCGTGTGTAGAGGAAGAGTTGTGGAGATTTCGGGTTTTAAACATCTTCGTGAGTCGAGGAAGAGTTGTGGAGATTTGGGGTTTTAAACATCGTGAGTAGAGGAAGAGTTGTGGAGATTTGGGGTTTTAAACATCTTTGTGAGTAGAGGAAGAGTTGTGGAGATTTGGGGTTTTAAACATCTTTGTGAGTAGAGGAAGAGTTGTGGAGATTTGGGGTTTTAAACATATTCGTGAGTAGAGGAAGAGTTGTGGAGATTTGGGGTTTTAAACATCTTCGTGAGTAGAGGAAGAGTTGTGGAGATTTGGGGTTTTAAACATCTTCGTGAGTAGAGGAAGAGTTGTGGAGATTTGGGGTTTAAAACATCTTCATGAGTGGAGGAAGAGTTGTGGAGATTTGGGGTTTTAAACATCTTCGTGAGTAGAGGAAGAGTTGTGGAGATTTGGGGTTTTAAACATCTTCGTGAGTAGAGGGAAGAGTTGTGGAGATTTGGGGTTTTAAACATCTTCGTGAGTAGAGGAAGAGTTGTGGAGATTTGGGGTTTTAAACATCTTCATGAGTCGAGGAAGCGTTGTGGAGATTTGGGGTTTTCAACATCTTCGTGAGTGGAGGAAGAGTTGTGGAGATTTCAGATTTAAAATATCTTCGTGAGTGGAGGAAGAGTTGTGGAGATTTGGGGTTTTCAACATCTTCGTGAGTGGAGGAAGAGTTGTGGAGATTTCGGATTTAAAATATCTTCGTGAGTAGAGGAAGAGTTGTGGAGATTTGGGGTTTTAAACATCTTCATGAGTAGAGGAAGAGTTGTGGAGATTTGGGGTTTTAAACATCTTCGTGAGTAGAGGAAGAGTTGTGGAGATTTGGGGTTTTAAACATCTTCGTGAGTAGAGGAAGAGTTGTGGAGATTTGGGGTTTTAAACATCTTCGTGAGTCGAGGAAGAATTGTGGAGATTTGGGGTTAAAAACATCTTCATGAGTGGAGGAAGAGTTGTGGAGATTTGGGGTTTTAAACATCTTCATGAGAATAGGAAGAGTTGTGGAGATTTGGGGATTTAAACATCTTCGTGAGTCGAGGAAGAGTTGTGGAGATTTCGGGTTTTAAACATCTTCGTGAGTCGAGGAAGAATTGTGGAGATTTGCTGTTTTAAACATCTTCGTGAGGAGAGATAAGAATTTTGGAGATTTCGAGTTTTAAACATCTTCGTGAGTAGAGGAAGAGTTGTGGAGATTTCCCGTTTTGAACATCTTCGTGTGTAGAGGAAGAGTTGTGGAGATTTCGGGTTTTAAACATCTTCGTGAGTAGAGGAAGAATTATGGAGATTTCGGGTTTTAAACATTTTCATGAGTAGAGGAGGAGTTGTGGAGATTTGGGGTTTTAAACATCTTCGTGAGTCGAGGAAGAGTTGTGGAGGTTTGGGGTTTTAAACATCTTCGTGAGAATAGGAAGAGTTGTGGAGATTTGGGGATTTAAACATCTTCGTGAGTCGAGGAAGAGTTGTGGAGATATGGGGTTTTAAACATCTTCGTGAGTCGAGGAAGAGTTGTGGAGATTTGGGGTTTTAAACATCTTCGTGAGTCGAGGAAGAGTTGTGGAGATTTTGGGTTTTAAACATCTTCGTGAGAATAGGAAGAGTTGTGGAGATTTCGTGTTTGAAACATCTTCGTGAGTGGAGGAAGAGTTGTGGAGAGTTTGGGTTTTAAACATCTTCATGAGTAGAGGAAGAGTTGTGGAGATTTCCGGTTTTAAACATCTTCGTGAGTCGAGGAAGAGTTGTGGAGATTTCGGATTTTAAACATCTTCGTGAGTGGAGGAAGAGTTGTGGAGATTTCGGGTTTGAAACATCTTCGTGAGTGGAAGAAGAGTTGTGGAGATTTCGGGTTTGAAACATCTTCGTGAGTGGAGGAACAGTTGTGGAGATTTCGGGTTTGAAACATCTTCGTGAGTGGAGGAAGAGTTGTGGAGATTTGGGGTTTAAAACATCTTCATGAGTGGAGGAAGAGTTGTAGAGATTTGGGGTTTTAAACATCTTCGTGAGTAGAGGAAGAGTTGTGGAGATTTGGGGTTTTAACCATCTTCGTGAGTAGAGGAAGAGTTGTGGAGATTTGGGGTTTTAAACATCTTCGTGAGTAGAGAAAGAGTTGTGGAGATTTGGGGTTTTAAACATCTTCGTGAGTGGAGGAAGAGTTGTGGAGATTTCGGATTTAAAATATCTTCGTGAGTGGAGGAAGAGTTGTGGAGATTTCGGGTTTTAAACATCTTCGTGAGTAGAGGAAGAGTTGTGGAGATTTGGGGTTTTCAACATCTTCGTGAGTGGAGGAAGAGTTCTGGAGATTTCGGGTTTTCAACATCTTCGTGAGTAGAGGAAGAGTTGTGGAGATTTCGGGTTTGAAACATCTCCGTGAGTGGAGGAAGAGTTGTGGCAATTTCGGGTTTTAAACATCTTCGTGAGTAGAGGAAGAGTTGTGGAGATTTCGGGTTTTAAACACCTTCATGAGTAGAGGAAGAGTTGTGGAGATTTCGGGTGTTAAACCTCTTCATGAGTGGAGGAAGAGTTGTGGAGATTTCGGATTTTAAACATCTTCGTGAGTAGAGGAAGAGTTGTGGCGATTTCGGGTTTTAAACATCTTTGTGAGTAGAGGAAGAGTTGTGGAGATTTCGGGTTTTAAACATCTTCGTGAGTCGAGGAAGAGTTGTGGATATTTGGGGTTTTAAACATCTTTGTGAGTGGAGGAAGAGTTGTGGAGATTTGAGGTTTTAAACATCTTTGTGAGTAGAGGAAGAGTTGTGGAGATTTCGGGTTTTAAACATCTTCATGAGTCGAGGAAGAGTTGTGGAGATTTCGGATTTTAAACATCTTCGTGAGTGGAGGAAGAGTTGTGGAGATTTCGGGTTTGAAACATCTTCGTGAGTCGAGGAAGAGTTGTGGCGATTTCGGGTTTTAAACATCTTCGTGAGTAGAGGAAGAGTTGTGGCGATTTCGGGTTTTAAACATCTTCGTGAGTAGAGGAAGAGTTGTGGAGATTTCGGGTTTTAAACATCTTCGTGAGTAGAGGAAGAGTTGTGGAGATTTCGGGTTTTAAACATCTTTGTGAGTCGAGGTAGAGTTGTGGAGATTTCGGGTTTGAAACATCTTCGTGAGTCGAGGAAGAGTTGTGGAGATTTCGGGTTTTAAACATCTTCGTGAGTAGAGGAAGAGTTGTGGAGATTTCGGGTTTTAAACACCTTCATGGGTGGAGGAAGATTTGTGGGGATTTCCGGTTTTAAACATCTTCATGAGTCGAGGAAGAGTTGTGGAGATTTCGGATTTTTAATATCTTCGTGAGTGGAGGAAGAGTTGTGGAGATTTCGAGTTTTAAACATATTCGTGAGTAGAGGAAGAGTTGTGGAGATTTCGGGTTTTATACATCTTCGTGAGTAGAGGAAGAGTTGTGGAGCTTTCGGGTTTTAAACATCTTCGCGAGTCGAGGAAGAGTTGTGGAGATTTCGGGTTTTAAACATCTTCATGATTGGAGGAAGAGTTGTGGAGTTTTCGGGTTTTAAACATCTTCGTGAGTAGAGGAAGAGTTGTGGAGATTTCGTGTTTTAAACATCTTTGTGAGTCGAGGAAGAGTTATGGAGATTTCGGGTTTTAAACATCTTCATGAGTCGAGGAAGAGTTGTGGAGATTTCGGGTTTTAAACATCTTCGTGAGTCGAGGAAGAGTTGTGGAGATTTCGGGTTTTAAACATCTTCGTGAGTCGAGGAAGAGTTGTGGAGATTTGGGGTTTTAAACATCTTCTTGAGTAGAGGAAGAGTTGTGGAGATTTGGGGTTTTAAACATCTTCGTGAGTCGAGGAAGAGTTGTGGAGATTTGGGGTTTTAAACATCTTCTTGAGTAGAGGAAGAGTTGTGGAGATTTGGGGTTTTAAACATCTTCGTGAGTGGAGGAAGAGTTGTGGAGATTTCGGATTTAAAATATCTTCATGAGTGGAGGAAGAGTTGTGGAGATTTCGGGTTTTAAACATCTTCGTGGGTAGAGGAAGAGTTGTGGAGATTTGGGGTTTTAAACATCTTCGTGAGTAGAGGAAGAGTTGTGGAGATTTGGGGGTTTAAACATCTTCGTGAGAAGAGGAAGAGTTGTGGAGATTTGGGGTTTTAAACATCTTCGTGAGTAGAGGAAGAGTTGTGGAGATTTGGGGTTTTAAACATCTTCGTGAGTAGAGGAAGAGTTGTGGAGATTTGGGGTTTTAAACATCTTCCTGAGTCGAAGAAGAGTTGTGGAGATTTGGGGTTTAAAACATCTTCATGAGTGGAGGAAGAGTTGTGGAGATTTGGGTGTTTTAAACATCTTTGTGAGAATAGGAAGAGTTGTGGAGATTTGGGGATTTAAACATCTTCGTGAGTTGAGGAAGAGTTGTGGAGATTTCGGGTTTTGAACATCTTCGAGAGTGGAGGAAGAGTTGTGGAGATTTCGGATTTAAAATATCTTCGTGTGTAGAGGAAGAGTTGTGGAGATTTCGGGTTTTAAACATCTTCGTGAGTCGAGGAAGAGTTGTGGAGATTTGGGGTTTTAAACATCGTGAGTAGAGGAAGAGTTGTGGAGATTTGGGGTTTTAAACATCTTTGTGAGTAGAGGAAGAGTTGTGGAGATTTGGGGTTTTAAACATCTTTGTGAGTAGAGGAAGAGTTGTGGAGATTTGGGGTTTTAAACATATTCGTGAGTAGAGGAAGAGTTGTGGAGATTTGGGGTTTTAAACATCTTCGTGAGTAGAGGAAGAGTTGTGGAGATTTGGGGTTTTAAACATCTTCGTGAGTAGAGGAAGAGTTGTGGAGATTTGGGGTTTAAAACATCTTCATGAGTGGAGGAAGAGTTGTGGAGATTTGGGGTTTTAAACATCTTCGTGAGTAGAGGAAGAGTTGTGGAGATTTGGGGTTTTAAACATCTTCGTGAGTAGAGGGAAGAGTTGTGGAGATTTGGGGTTTTAAACATCTTCGTGAGTAGAGGAAGAGTTGTGGCGATTTGGGGTTTTAAACATCTTCATGAGTCGAGGAAGCGTTGTGGAGATTTGGGGTTTTCAACATCTTCGTGAGTGGAGGAAGAGTTGTGGAGATTTCAGATTTAAAATATCTTCGTGAGTGGAGGAAGAGTTGTGGAGATTTGGGGTTTTCAACATCTTCGTGAGTGGAGGAAGAGTTGTGGAGATTTCGGATTTAAAATATCTTCGTGAGTAGAGGAAGAGTTGTGGAGATTTGGGGTTTTAAACATCTTCATGAGTAGAGGAAGAGTTGTGGAGATTTGGGGTTTTAAACATCTTCGTGAGTAGAGGAAGAGTTGTGGAGATTTGGGGTTTTAAACATCTTCGTGAGTAGAGGAAGAGTTGTGGAGATTTGGGGTTTTAAACATCTTCGTGAGTCGAGGAAGAATTGTGGAGATTTGGGGTTAAAAACATCTTCATGAGTGGAGGAAGAGTTGTGGAGATTTGGGGTTTTAAACATCTTCATGAGAATAGGAAGAGTTGTGGAGATTTGGGGATTTAAACATCTTCGTGAGTCGAGGAAGAGTTGTGGAGATTTCGGGTTTTAAACATCTTCGTGAGTCGAGGAAGAATTGTGGAGATTTGCTGTTTTAAACATCTTCGTGAGGAGAGATAAGAATTTTGGAGATTTCGAGTTTTAAACATCTTCGTGAGTAGAGGAAGAGTTGTGGAGATTTCCCGTTTTGAACATCTTCGTGTGTAGAGGAAGAGTTGTGGAGATTTCGGGTTTTAAACATCTTCGTGAGTAGAGGAAGAATTATGGAGATTTCGGGTTTTAAACATTTTCATGAGTAGAGGAGGAGTTGTGGAGATTTGGGGTTTTAAACATCTTCGTGAGTCGAGGAAGAGTTGTGGAGGTTTGGGGTTTTAAACATCTTCGTGAGAATAGGAAGAGTTGTGGAGATTTGGGGATTTAAACATCTTCGTGAGTCGAGGAAGAGTTGTGGAGATATGGGGTTTTAAACATCTTCGTGAGTCGAGGAAGAGTTGTGGAGATTTGGGGTTTTAAACATCTTCGTGAGTCGAGGAAGAGTTGTGGAGATTTGGGGTTTTAAACATCTTCGTGAGAATAGGAAGAGTTGTGGAGATTTCGTGTTTGAAACATCTTCGTGAGTGGAGGAAGAGTTGTGGAGAGTTTGGGTTTTAAACATCTTCATGAGTAGAGGAAGAGTTGTGGAGATTTCCGGTTTTAAACATCTTCGTGAGTCGAGGAAGAGTTGTGGAGATTTCGGATTTTAAACATCTTCGTGAGTGGAGGAAGAGTTGTGGAGATTTCGGGTTTGAAACATCTTCGTGAGTGGAAGAAGAGTTGTGGAGATTTCGGGTTTGAAACATCTTCGTGAGTGGAGGAACAGTTGTGGAGATTTCGGGTTTGAAACATCTTCGTGAGTGGAGGAAGAGTTGTGGAGATTTGGGGTTTAAAACATCTTCATGAGTGGAGGAAGAGTTGTAGAGATTTGGGGTTTTAAACATCTTCGTGAGTAGAGGAAGAGTTGTGGAGATTTGGGGTTTTAACCATCTTCGTGAGTAGAGGAAGAGTTGTGGAGATTTGGGGTTTTAAACATCTTCGTGAGTAGAGAAAGAGTTGTGGAGATTTGGGGTTTTAAACATCTTCGTGAGTGGAGGAAGAGTTGTGGAGATTTCGGATTTAAAATATCTTCGTGAGTGGAGGAAGAGTTGTGGAGATTTCGGGTTTTAAACATCTTCGTGAGTAGAGGAAGAGTTGTGGAGATTTGGGGTTTTCAACATCTTCGTGAGTGGAGGAAGAGTTCTGGAGATTTCGGGTTTTCAACATCTTCGTGAGTAGAGGAAGAGTTGTGGAGATTTCGGGTTTGAAACATCTCCGTGAGTGGAGGAAGAGTTGTGGCAATTTCGGGTTTTAAACATCTTCGTGAGTAGAGGAAGAGTTGTGGAGATTTCGGGTTTTAAACACCTTCATGAGTAGAGGAAGAGTTGTGGAGATTTCGGGTGTTAAACCTCTTCATGAGTGGAGGAAGAGTTGTGGAGATTTCGGATTTTAAACATCTTCGTGAGTAGAGGAAGAGTTGTGGCGATTTCGGGTTTTAAACATCTTTGTGAGTAGAGGAAGAGTTGTGGAGATTTCGGGTTTTAAACATCTTCGTGAGTCGAGGAAGAGTTGTGGATATTTGGGGTTTTAAACATCTTTGTGAGTGGAGGAAGAGTTGTGGAGATTTGAGGTTTTAAACATCTTTGTGAGTAGAGGAAGAGTTGTGGAGATTTCGGGTTTTAAACATCTTCATGAGTCGAGGAAGAGTTGTGGAGATTTCGGATTTTAAACATCTTCGTGAGTGGAGGAAGAGTTGTGGAGATTTCGGGTTTGAAACATCTTCGTGAGTCGAGGAAGAGTTGTGGCGATTTCGGGTTTTAAACATCTTCGTGAGTAGAGGAAGAGTTGTGGCGATTTCGGGTTTTAAACATCTTCGTGAGTAGAGGAAGAGTTGTGGAGATTTCGGGTTTTAAACATCTTCGTGAGTAGAGGAAGAGTTGTGGAGATTTCGGGTTTTAAACATCTTTGTGAGTCGAGGAAGAGTTGTGGAGATTTCGGGTTTGAAACATCTTCGTGAGTCGAGGAAGAGTTGTGGAGATTTCGGGTTTTAAACATCTTCGTGAGTAGAGGAAGAGTTGTGGAGATTTCGGGTTTTAAACACCTTCATGAGTGGAGGAAGATTTGTGGGGATTTCCGGTTTTAAACATCTTCATGAGTCGAGGAAGAGTTGTGGAGATTTCGGATTTTTAATATCTTCGTGAGTGGAGGAAGAGTTGTGGAGATTTCGAGTTTTAAACATATTCGTGAGTAGAGGAAGAGTTGTGGAGATTTCGGGTTTTATACATCTTCGTGAGTAGAGGAAGAGTTGTGGAGCTTTCGGGTTTTAAACATCTTCGCGAGTCGAGGAAGAGTTGTGGAGATTTCGGGTTTTAAACATCTTCATGATTGGAGGAAGAGTTGTGGAGTTTTCGGGTTTTAAACATCTTCGTGAGTAGAGGAAGAGTTGTGGAGCTTTCGGGTTTTAAACATCTTCGCGAGTCGAGGAAGAGTTATGGAGATTTCGGGTTTTAAACATCTTCATGAGTCGAGGAAGAGTTGTGGAGATTTCGGGTTTTAAACATCTTCGTGAGTCGAGGAAGAGTTGTGGAGATTTCGGGTTTTAAACATCTTCGTGAGTCGAGGAAGAGTTGTGGAGATTTGGGGTTTTAAACATCTTCTTGAGTAGAGGAAGAGTTGTGGAGATTTGGGGTTTTAAACATCTTCGTGAGTCGAGGAAGAGTTGTGGAGATTTGGGGTTTTAAACATCTTCTTGAGTAGAGGAAGAGTTGTGGAGATTTGGGGTTTTAAACATCTTCGTGAGTGGAGGAAGAGTTGTGGAGATTTCGGATTTAAAATATCTTCGTGAGTGGAGGAAGAGTTGTGGAGATTTCGGGTTTTAAACATCTTCGTGGGTAGAGGAAGAGTTGTGGAGATTTGGGGTTTTAAACATCTTCGTGAGTAGAGGAAGAGTTGTGGAGATTTGGGGGTTTAAACATCTTCGTGAGAAGAGGAAGAGTTGTGGAGATTTGGGGTTTTAAACATCTTCGTGAGTAGAGGAAGAGTTGTGGAGATTTGGGGTTTTAAACATCTTCGTGAGTAGAGGAAGAGTTGTGGAGATTTGGGGTTTTAAACATCTTCCTGAGTCGAAGAAGAGTTGTGGAGATTTGGGGTTTAAAACATCTTCATGAGTGGAGGAAGAGTTGTGGAGATTTGGGTGTTTTAAACATCTTTGTGAGAATAGGAAGAGTTGTGGAGATTTGGGGATTTAAACATCTTCGTGAGTTGAGGAAGAGTTGTGGAGATTTCGGGTTTTAAACATCTTCGTGAGTCGAGGAAGAATTGTGGAGATTTGCTGTTTTAAACATCTTCGTGAGGAGAGATAAGAATTTTGGAGATTTCGAGTTTTAAACATCTTCGTGAGTAGAGGAAGAGTTGTGGAGATTTCCCGTTTTGAACATCTTCATGTGAAGAGGAAGAGTTGTGGAGATTTCGGGTTTTAAACATCTTCGTGAGTAGAGGAAGAATTGTGGAGATTTCGGGTTTTAAACATTTTCATGAGTAGAGGAAGAGTTGTGGAGATTTGGGGTTTTAAACATCTTCGTGAGTCGAGGAAGAGTTGTCGAGGTTTGGGGTTTTAAACATCTTCGTGAGAATAGGAAGAGTTGTGGAGATTTGGGGATTTAAACATCTTCGTGAGTCGAGGAAGAGTTGTGGAGATATGGGGTTTTAAACATCTTCGTGAGTCGAGGAAGAGTTGTGGAGATTTGGGGTTTTAAACATCTTCTTGAGTAGAGGAAGAGTTGTGGAGATTTGGGGTTTTAAACATCTTCGTGAGTAGAGGAAGAGTTGTGGAGATTTGGGGTTTTCAACATCTTCGTGAGTGGAGGAAGAGTTGTGGAGATTTCGGATTTAAAATATCTTCGTGAGTGGAGGAAGAGTTGTGGAGATTTCCGGTTTTAAACATCTTCGTGAGTCGAGGAAGAGTTGTGGAGATTTGGAGTTTTAAACATCGTGAGTAGAGGAAGAGTTGTGAAGATTTGGGGTTTTAAACATCTTCGTGAGTAGAGGAAGAGTTGTGGAGATTTGGGGTTTTAAACATCTTCATGAGTGGAGGAAGAGTTGTGGAGATTTGGGGTTTTAAACATCTTCGTGAGTATAGGAAGAGTTGTGGAGATTTGGGGTTTTAAACATCTTCGTGAGTAGAGGAAGAGTTGTGGAGATTTGGGGTTTTAAACATCTTTGTGAGTAGAGGAAGAGTTGTGGAGATTTGGGGTTTTAAACATCTTCGTGAGTAGAGGAAGAGTTGTGGAGATTTGGGGTTTTCAACATCTTCGTGAGTGGAGGAAGAGTTGTGGAGATTTCGGATTTAAAATATCTTCGTGAGTGGAGGAAGAGTTGTGGAGATTTCGGGTTTAAAACATCTTCGTGGGTAGAGGAAGAGTTGTGGAGATTTGGGGTTTTAAACATCTTCGTGAGTAGAGGAAGAGTTGTGGAGATTTGGGGTTTAAACATCTTCGTGAGTAGAGGAAGAGTTGTGGAGATTTGGGGTTTTAAACATCTTCGTGAGTAGAGAAAGAGTTGTGGAGATTTTGGGTTTTAAACATCTTCGTGAGTCGAGGAAGAGTTGTGGAGGTTTGGGGTTTTAAACATCTTCATGAGAATAGGAAGAGTTGTGGAGATTTGAGGATTTAAACATCTTCGTGAGTCGAGGAAGAGTTGTGGAGATTTCGGATTTAAAATATCTTCGTGAGTGGAGGAAGAGTTGTGGAGATTTCGCGTTTTAAACATCTTCGTGAGTAGAGGAAGAGTTGTGGAGATTTGGGGTTTTAAACATCTTCGTGAGTCGAGGAAGAGTTGTGGAGGTTTGGGGTTTTAAACATCTTCGTGAGAATAGGAATAGTTGTGGAGATTTGGGGATTTAAACATCTTCGTGAGTCGAGGAAGAGTTGTGGAGATTTGGGGTTTTAAACATCTTCGTGAGTCAAGGAAGAGTTGTGGAGATTTGGGGTTTTAAACATCTTCGTGAGTCGAGGAAGAGTTGTGGAGATTTGGGGTTTTAAACATCTTCGTGAGAATAGGAAGAGTTGTGGAGATTTGGGGATTTAAACATCTTCGTGAGTCGAGGAAGAGTTGTGGAGATTTCGGGTTTTAAACATCTTCGTAAGTGGAGGAAGAGTTGTGGAGATTTCGGATTTAAAATATCTTCGTGAGTGGAGGAAGAGTTGTGGGGATTTCGGGTTTTAAACATCTTTGTGAGTAGAGGAAGAGTTGTGGAGATTTGGGGTTTTAAACATCTTCGTGAGTCGAGGAAGAGTTGTGGAGATTTGGGGTTTTAAACATCTTCGTGAGTAGAGGAAGAGTTGTGGAGATTTGGGGTTTTAAACATCTTCGTGAGTAGAGGAAGAGTTGTGGAGATTTGGGGTTTTCAACATCTTCGTGAGTGGAGGAAGAGTTGTGGAGATTTCGGATTTAAAATATCTTCGTGAGTGGAGGAAGATTTGTGGAGATTTCGGGTTTTAAACATCTTCGTGGGTAGAGGAAGAGTTGTGGAGATTTGGGGTTTTAAACATTTTCGTGAGTAGAGGAAGAGTTGTGGAGATTTGGGGTTTTAAACATCTTTGTGAGTAGAGGAAGAGTTATGGAGATTTGGGGTTTTTAACATCTTCGTGAGTAAAGGAAGAGTTGTGGAGATTTGGGGTTTTAAACATCTTTGTGAGTAGAGGAAGAGTTGTGGAGATTTGGGGTTTTAAACATCTTCCTGAGTCGAGGAAGAGTTGTGGAGATTTGGGGTTTTAAACATCTTTGTGTGTCGAGGAAGAGTTGTGGAGATTTGGGGTTTAAAACATCTTGGTGAGTCGAGGAAGAGTTGTGGAGATTTCGGGTTTTAAACATATTCGTGAGTCGAGGAAGAGTTGTGGAGATTTCCCGTTTTGAACATCTTCGTGTGTAGAGGAAGAGTTGTGGAGATTTCGGGTTTTAAACATCTTCGTGAGTAGAGGAAGAATTGTGGAGATTTCGGGTTTGAAACATTTTCATGAGTAGAGGAAGAGTTGTGGAGATTTGGGGTTTTAAACATCTTCGTGAGTCGAGGAAGAGTTGTGGAGGTTTGGGGTTTTAAACATCTTCGTGAGAATAGGAAGAGTTGTGGAGATTTGGGGATTTAAACATCTTCGTGAGTCGAGGAAGAGTTGTGGAGATTTGGGGTTTTAAACATCTTCGTGAGTCGAGGAAGAGTTGTGGAGATTTGGGGTTTTAAACATCTTCGTGAGAATAGGAAGAGTTGTGGAGATTTGGGGATTTAAACATCTTCGTGAGTCGAGGAAGAGTTGTGGAGATTTCGGGTTTTAAACATCTTTGTAAGTGGAGGAAGAGTTGTGGAGATTTTGGATTTAAAATATCTTCGTGAGTGGAGGAAGAGTTGTGGAGATTTCGGGTTTTAAACATCTTCGTGAGTAGAGGAAGAGTTGTGGAGATTTGGGGTTTTAAACATCTTCGTGAGTAGAGGAAGAGTTGTGGAGATTTGGGGTTTTAAACATCTTCTTGAGTAGAGGAAGAGTTGTGGAGATTTGGGGTTTTAAACATCTTAGTGAGTAGAGGAAGAGTTGTGGAGATTTGGGGTTTTCAACATCTTCGTGAGTGGAGGAAGAGTTGTGGAGATTTCGGATTTAAAATATCTTCGTGAGTGGAGGAAGAGTTGTGGAGATTTCGGGTTTTAAACATCTTCGTGAGTAGAGGAAGGGTTGTGGAGATTTCGGGTTTGAAACATCTTCGTGAGTGGAGGAAGAGTTGTGGAGATTTCGGGTTTTAAACATCTTCGTGAGTAGAGGAAGAGTTGTGGAGATTTGGGGTTTTAAACATCTTCGTGAGTAGAGGAAGAGTTGTGGAGATTTGGGGTTTTAAACATCTTCTTGAGTAGTGGAAGAGTTGTGGAGATTTGGGGTTTTAAACATCTTCGTGAGTAGAGGAAGAGTTGTGGAGATTTGGGGTTTTCAACATCTTCGTGAGTGGAGGAAGAGTTGTGGAGATTTCGGATTTAAAATATCTTCGTGTGTAGAGGAAGAATTGTGGAGATTTGCTGTTTTAAACATCTTTGTGAGGAGAGATAAGAATTTTGGAGATTTCCCGTTTTGAACATCTTCGTGTGTAGAGGAAGAGTTGTGGATATTTCGGGTTTTAAACATCTTCGTGAGTAGAGGAAGAATTGTGGAGATTTCGGGTTTTAAACATTTTCATGAGTAGAGGAGGAGTTGTGGAGATTTGGGGTTTTAAACATCTTCGTGAGTCGAGGAAGAGTTGTGGAGGTTTGGGGTTTTAAACATCTTCGTGAGAATAGGAAGAGTTGTGGAGATTTGGGGATTTAAACATCTTCGTGAGTCGAGGAAGAGTTGTGGAGATGTGGGGTTTTAAACATCTTCGTGAGTCGAGGAAGAGTTGTGGAGATTTGGGGTTTTAAACATCTTCGTGAGTCGAGGAAGAGTTGTGGAGATTTGGGGTTTTAAACATCTTCGTGAGAATAGGAAGAGTTGTGGAGATTTGGGGATTTAAACAGCTTCGTGAGTCGAGGAAGAGTTGTGGAGATTTCGGGTTTTAAACATCTTCGTGAGTGGAGGAAGAGTTGTGGAGATTTCGGGTTTTAAACATCTTCGTGAGTCGAGGAAGAGTTGTGGAGATTTGGGCTTTTAAACATCGTGAGTAGAGGAAGAGTTGTGGAGATTTGGGGTTTTAAACATCTTTGTGAGTAGAGGAAGAGTTGTGGAGATTTGGGGTTTTAAACATATTCGTGAGTAGAGGAAGAGTTGTGGAGATTTGGGGTTTTAAACATCTTCGTGAGTAGAGGAAGAGTTGTGGAGATTTGGGGTTTTAAACATCTTCATGAGTAGAGGAAGAGTTGTGGAGATTTGGGGTTTAAAACATCTTCATGAGTGGAGGAAGAGTTGTAGAGATTTGGGGTTTTAAACATCTTCGTGAGTAGAGGAAGAGTTGTGGAGATTTGGGGTTTTAAACATCTTCGTGAGTAGAGGAAGAGTTGTGGAGATTTGGGGTTTTAAACATCTTCGTGAGTAGAGGAAGAGTTGTGGAGATTTGGGGTTTTCAACATCTTCGTGAGTGGAGGAAGAGTTGTGGAGATTTCGGATTTAAAATATCTTTGTGAGTGGAGGAAGAGTTGTGGAGATTTCGGGTTTTAAACATCTTCGTGGGTAGAGGAAGAGTTGTGGAGATTTGGGGTTTTAAACATCTTCGTGAGTAGAGGAAGAGTTGTGGAGATTTGGGGTTTTTAACATCTTCGTGAGTAGAGGAAGAGTTGTGGAGATTTGGGGTTTTAAACATCTTCGTGAGCAGAGGAAGAGTTGTGGAGATTTGGGGTTTTAAACATCTTCGTGAGTCGAGGAAGAGTTGTGGAGATTTGGGGTTAAAAACATCTTCATGAGTGGAGGAAGAGTTGTGGAGATTTGGGGATTTAAACATCTTCGTGAGTCGAGGAAGAGTTGTGGAGATTTGGGGTTTTAAACATCTTCGTGAGTCGAGGAAGAGTTGTGGAGATTTGGGGTTTTAAACATCTTCGTGAGAATAGGAAGAGTTGTGGAGATTTGGGGATTTAAACATCTTCGTGAGTCGAGGAAGAGTTCTGGAGATTTCGGGTTTTAAACATCTTTGTAAGTGGAGGAAGAGTTGTGGAGATTTTGGATTTAAAATATCTTCCTGAGTAGAGGAAGAGTTGTGGAGATTTGGGGTTTTAAACATCTTCTTGAGTAGAGGAAGAGTTGTGGAGATTTGGGGTTTTAAACATCTTCTTGAGTAGAGGAAGAGTTGTGGAGATTTGGGGTTTTCAACATCTTCGTGAGTAGAGGAAGAGTTGTGGAGATTTGGGGTTTTCAACATCTTTGTGAGTGGAGGAAGAGTTGTGGAGATTTCGGATTTAAAATATCTTCGTGAGTGGAGGAAGAGTTGTGGAGATTTCGGGTTTTAAACATCTTCGTGAGTAGAGGAAGAGTTGTGGAGATTTCGGGTTTGAAACATCTTCATGAGTGGAGGAAGAGTTGTGGAGATTTCGGGTTTTAAACATCTTCGTGAGTAGAGGAAGAGTTGTGGAGATTTCGGGTTTTAAACATCTTCGTGAGTAGAGGAAGAGTTGTGGAGATTTGGGGTTTTAAACATCTTCGTGAGTAGAGGAAGAGTTGTGGAGATTTGGGGTTTTAAACATCTTCGTGAGTAGAGGAAGAGTTGTGGAGATTTGGGGTTTTAAACATCTTCGTGAGTAGAGGAAGAGTTGTGGAGATTTGGGGTTTAAAACATCTTCATGAGTGGAGGAAGAGTTGTGGAGATTTGGGGTTTTAAACATCTTCGTGAGTAGAGGAAGAGTTGTGGAGATTTGGGGTTTTAAACATCTTCGTGAGTAGAGGGAAGAGTTGTGGAGATTTGGGGTTTTAAACATCTTCGTGAGTAGAGGAAGAGTTGTGGAGATTTGGGGTTTTAAACATCTTCATGAGTCGAGGAAGCGTTGTGGAGATTTGGGGTTTTCAACATCTTCGTGAGTGGAGGAAGAGTTGTGGAGATTTCAGATTTAAAATATCTTCGTGAGTGGAGGAAGAGTTGTGGAGATTTGGGGTTTTCAACATCTTCGTGAGTGGAGGAAGAGTTGTGGAGATTTCGGATTTAAAATATCTTCGTGAGTAGAGGAAGAGTTGTGGAGATTTGGGGTTTTAAACATCTTCATGAGTAGAGGAAGAGTTGTGGAGATTTGGGGTTTTAAACATCTTCGTGAGTAGAGGAAGAGTTGTGGAGATTTGGGGTTTTAAACATCTTCGTGAGTAGAGGAAGAGTTGTGGAGATTTGGGGTTTTAAACATCTTCGTGAGTCGAGGAAGAATTGTGGAGATTTGGGGTTAAAAACATCTTCATGAGTGGAGGAAGAGTTGTGGAGATTTGGGGTTTTAAACATCTTCATGAGAATAGGAAGAGTTGTGGAGATTTGGGGATTTAAACATCTTCGTGAGTCGAGGAAGAGTTGTGGAGATTTCGGGTTTTAAACATCTTCGTGAGTCGAGGAAGAATTGTGGAGATTTGCTGTTTTAAACATCTTCGTGAGGAGAGATAAGAATTTTGGAGATTTCGAGTTTTAAACATCTTCGTGAGTAGAGGAAGAGTTGTGGAGATTTCCCGTTTTGAACATCTTCGTGTGTAGAGGAAGAGTTGTGGAGATTTCGGGTTTTAAACATCTTCGTGAGTAGAGGAAGAATTATGGAGATTTCGGGTTTTAAACATTTTCATGAGTAGAGGAGGAGTTGTGGAGATTTGGGGTTTTAAACATCTTCGTGAGTCGAGGAAGAGTTGTGGAGGTTTGGGGTTTTAAACATCTTCGTGAGAATAGGAAGAGTTGTGGAGATTTGGGGATTTAAACATCTTCGTGAGTCGAGGAAGAGTTGTGGAGATATGGGGTTTTAAACATCTTCGTGAGTCGAGGAAGAGTTGTGGAGATTTGGGGTTTTAAACATCTTCGTGAGTCGAGGAAGAGTTGTGGAGATTTGGGGTTTTAAACATCTTCGTGAGTCGAGGAAGAGTTGTGGAGGTTTGGGGTTTTAAACATCTTCGTGAGAATAGGAAGAGTTGTGGAGATTTGGGGATTTAAACATCTTCGTGAGTCGAGGAAGAGTTGTGGAGATATGGGGTTTTAAACATCTTCGTGAGTCGAGGAAGAGTTGTGGAGATTTGGGGTTTTAAACATCTTCGTGAGTCGAGGAAGAGTTGTGGAGATTTGGGGTTTTAAACATCTTCGTGAGAATAGGAAGAGTTGTGGAGATTTCGTGTTTGAAACATCTTCGTGAGTGGAGGAAGAGTTGTGGAGAGTTTGGGTTTTAAACATCTTCATGAGTAGAGGAAGAGTTGTGGAGATTTCCGGTTTTAAACATCTTCGTGAGTCGAGGAAGAGTTGTGGAGATTTCGGATTTTAAACATCTTCGTGAGTGGAGGAAGAGTTGTGGAGATTTCGGGTTTGAAACATCTTCGTGAGTGGAAGAAGAGTTGTGGAGATTTCGGGTTTGAAACATCTTCGTGAGTGGAGGAACAGTTGTGGAGATTTCGGGTTTGAAACATCTTCGTGAGTGGAGGAAGAGTTGTGGAGATTTGGGGTTTAAAACATCTTCATGAGTGGAGGAAGAGTTGTAGAGATTTGGGGTTTTAAACATCTTCGTGAGTAGAGGAAGAGTTGTGGAGATTTGGGGTTTTAAACATCTTCGTGAGTAGAGAAAGAGTTGTGGAGATTTGGGGTTTTCAACATCTTCGTGAGTGGAGGAAGAGTTGTGGAGATTTCGGATTTAAAATATCTTCGTGAGTGGAGGAAGAGTTGTGGAGATTTCGGGTTTTAAACATCTTCGTGAGTAGAGGAAGAGTTGTGGAGATTTGGGGTTTTCAACATCTTCGTGAGTGGAGGAAGAGTTGTGGAGATTTCGGATTTAAAATATCTTCGTGTGTAGAGGAAGAGTTGTGGAGATTTCGGGTTTTAAACATCTTCGTGAGTCGAGGAAGAGTTGTGGAGATTTGGGGTTTTAAACATCGTGAGTAGAGGAAGAGTTGTGGAGATTTGGGGTTTTAAACATCTTTGTGAGTAGAGGAAGAGTTGTGGAGATTTGGGGTTTTAAACATATTCGTGAGTAGAGGAAGAGTTGTGGAGATTTGGGGTTTTAAACATCTTCGTGAGTAGAGGAAGAGTTGTGGAGATTTGGGGTTTTAAACATCTTCGTGAGTAGAGGAAGAGTTGTGGAGATTTGGGGTTTCAAACATCTTCATGAGTGGAGGAAGAGTTGTGGAGATTTGGGGTTTTAAACATCTTCGTGAGTAGAGGAAGAGTTGTGGAGATTTGGGGTTTTAAACATCTTCATGAGTCGAGGAAGCGTTGTGGAGATTTGGGGTTTTCAACATCTTCGTGAGTGGAGGAAGAATTGTGGAGATTTCAGAGTTAAAATATCTTCGTGAGTGGAGGAAGAATTGTGGAGATTTGGGGTTTTCAACATCTTCGTGAGTGGAGGAAGAGTTGTGGAGATTTCGGATTTAAAATATCTTCGTGAGTAGAGGAAGAGTTGTGGAGATTTGGGGTTTTAAACATCTTCATGAGTAGAGGAAGAGTTGTGGAGATTTGGGGTTTTAAACATCTTCGTGAGTAGAGGAAGAGTTGTGGAGATTTGGGGTTAAAAACATCTTCATGAGTGGAGGAAGAGTTGTGGAGATTTGGGGTTTTAAACATCTTCGTGAGAATAGGAAGAGTTGTGGAGATTTGGGGATTTAAACATCTTCGTGAGTCGAGGAAGAGTTGTGGAGATTTCGGGTTTTAAACATCTTCGTGAGTCGAGGAAGAATTGTGGAGATTTGCTGTTTTAAACATCTTCGTGAGGAGAGATAAGAATTTTGGAGATTTCGAGTTTTAAACATCTTCGTGAGTAGAGGAAGAATTGTGGAGATTTCGGGTTTTAAACATTTTCATGAGTAGAGGAGGAGTTGTGGAGATTTGGGGTTTTAAACATCTTCGTGAGTCGAGGAAGAGTTGTGGAGGTTTGGGGTTTTAAACATCTTCGTGAGAATAGGAAGAGTTGTGGAGATTTGGGGATTTAAACATCTTCGTGAGTCGAGGAAGAGTTGTGGAGATATGGGGTTTTAAACATCTTCGTGAGTGGAGGAAGAGTTGTCGAGATTTGGGGTTTTAAACATCTTCGTGAGAATAGGAAGAGTTGTGGAGATTTGGGGATTTAAACATCTTCGTGAGTCGAGGAAGAGTTGTGGAGATTTCGGGTTTTAAACATCTTCGTGAGTCGAGGAAGAATTGTGGAGATTTGCTGTTTTAAACATCTTCATGAGGAGAGATAAGAATTTTGGAGATTTCGAGTTTTAAACATCTTCGTGAGTAGAGGAAGAGTTGTGGAGATTTCCCGTTTTGAACATCTTCGTGTGTTGAGGAAGAGTTGTGGAGATTTCGGGTTTTAAACATCTTCATGAGTAGAGGAAGAATTGTGGAGATTTCGGGTTTTAAACATTTTCATGAGTAGAGGAAGAATTGTGGAGATTTGGGGTTTTAAACATCTTCGTGAGTCGAGGAAGAGTTGTGGAGGTTTGGGGTTTTAAACATCTTCGTGAGAATAGGAAGAGTTGTGGAGATTTGGGGATTTAAACATCTTCGTGAGTCGAGGAAGAGTTGTGGAGATTTGGGGTTTTAAACATCTTCGTGAGAATCGGAAGAGTTGTGGAGATTTGGGGATTTAAACATTTTCGTGAGTCGAGGAAGAGTTGTGGAGATTTCGGGTTTTAAACATCTTCGTAAGTGGAGGAAGAGTTGTGGAGATTTCGGATTTAAAATATCTTCGTGAGTGGAGGAAGAGTTGTGGAGATTTCGGGTTTTAAACATCTTTGTGAGTAGAGGAAGAGTTGTGGAGATTTGGGGTTTTAAACATCTTTGTGAGTAGAGGAAGAGTTGTGGAGATTTGGGGTTTTAAACATCTTTGTGAGTAGAGGAAGAGTTGTGGAGATTTGGGGTTTTAAACATCTTCGTGAGTAGAGGAAGAGTTGTGGAGATTTGGGGTTTTAAACATCTTCGTGAGTAGAGGAAGAGTTGTGGAGATTTGGGGTTTTAAACATCTTCGTGAGTAGAGGAAGAGTTGTGGAGATTTGGGGTTTTAAACATCTTTGTGAGTAGTGGAAGAGTTGTGGAGATTTGGGGTTTTAAACATCTTCGTGAGTAGAGGAAGAGTTGTGGAGATTTCCCGTTTTGAACATCTTCGTGTGTAGAGGAAGAATTGTGGAGATTTCGGGTTTTAAACATCTTCGTGAGTCGAGGAAGAGTTATGGAGATTTCGGGTTTTAAACATCTTCGTGAGTAGAGGAAGAGTTGTGAAGATTTCGGGTTGTCCACATCACCTTGAGGAGCATTGTAGCTCATGGTATCGGCGGTGTTGTGCACACAGTGGGCGTTTCAATGTTTCGATGGATAACCTTCATACATGAGACATATATCGTTCTAAAATAGGCAATTTATTGTATCTGTCTGTCTGACCATTTTTGACCTTGATACATTTGGTTGTTCCTCATCCAATCTCAACCAAAATGTCACATGATGGAGTTTGCAGCTACTTAATTTGTCCCCCTCCCCCCTCCCCCCCAAGGGGTTTCTCTCTGCCAATGGGATTGGGTGTTGAGGTCCATATCGTGTTGGGATAGATTTATTGTGGTGTTTTTTCAGGTCTAAACAAATCACAAACTGGTCAAACACTTGAAATATTTCCTTCAATCCTGACAAATCTTTCTCTCTATATCTGAAAGTACCGTCTGGCAACCTCTTCCCCCTCACGTTTTGAATTTTGGGATTTGCCGATTCTTCTTCCTCTTTCCTGTGTAAATCCGCTCATTTAATTTCCAAATAAACTTCACTTTCCTCGTGTTCAAACTATCTAATGATACAAATGCTCTTCTTCGAAACCTGTAATACAGGTGATTCAGTCCTACTTCCCAGTGTGATGAACATGAACTGAATTCCCACGGACATGTTCCAGAGGAATGTTGTTGTTCCATCCGATTTTATGTAAAGTGGTTTCTTATTTATTACCTGAAAGTTATTGATGTCCGGAAACTGTCTGCATATCAGCACACCTGTGGCATGGATTACCTGTGAGCACAAATACTCCTTTATACACATCCCCTGTGCTCGTGTTTGAGGCCTTCTCACCATTGAATGTCTTCATCATAAAATTGCAGAACAGGCCCAGATTTTACATAAATATCGAGGCTTTTTAATTTTTCAGATGCGGCCAAATCAACATTCACATGAATATGCAATTTACAGTGTTGTCTTCGGACATGCAATTTTGTTTTTTTTTGGGGGGGGGGGGGTCACTGGGTGTGGTGCGTTTGTGTGGTGTGCGTTGGTGTATGGTGAAAGTTTAATGTTCTGTAACTGATTTAAGCAGAAGATAAGGCCTCAAGTATGGAGGTACTTCACATATTGGCACTTTGTCAGATCAAGGTTCTCAGGGTGGACTAAACATGAGGAAGAGTGGTATGTTTCCCTCCTCTCTGAAGGTTCACCCACCATGGACGCTCAAGTTGGCTGTGAGAAGGATTCCTGTGATGTGCAGCCGGAATCGGAACAGCCGACAGTGCTCGTGTGTGGAATGAAGATTGAGGAGCTGGAAGGATTTCCTGAGATTCTGCAGATAAAAATCGAGGATGTGAACTCCTTTGGTCTGGAGGAGGAGGAGGAGGAGCAATGTGACAAGCCGAATGGTGAGTTGTGTGATTGGCATCACTTCCAATGAGGTCTGTGTTTGTATCATGTGATTTTTTGTGTGTTATTGAAAAAGGCTCCTGAAACACCTCGAGCAGAAAGGAAGGAATAAAATGGCAAGTTCCCCCAAATATTTCTGCAGGTCGCACAAGAACTGCCAGCAGCCCTCTTCTGGTGAAACTGCCGAAATCAAGACTCTGCTCACCTTCACTCCTTCATTCCTCTTTTCTCCTGCCTCTGAAATAACTCCATCACTCTCTTCAATCCCTCTCCTCTCTCCAGGTCTTAAAAACAGCTGTTCGCCACCATCTCTTTATCTTCCCCCATCCAAAACCTTGATCTTTTCTACCCCCATTAAAACACCCCAAATTCGCAATGATGGGGTCGCTTGGGGTGGAAAAGATCAGGGTTAGACAGAGCATGATCTGAGATTGTGATGAACAGCTGTCTTGAAGACTTGGAGGGAAGAATGAGATTGAAGAGAATGTGGAAGTTGTTTCCACAAGTGGTTGAAGAAAGGGAATGAAAGGGTGAAGGTGAACAGGTTTCCTGTATTTTGGGAATTTCACCAGTGGGGTGTTGCTGTGGGACGTGTTCCCTGCACAACTGCAGAAACCTGGGGGGAGGAGGGGAGAGAGGGTGATGGGGGGGGGGGGGGGGGGAGGCAAAACGCATGGAAAGAGCAGACCAGAAAGGAGACAGTATAAGAAAGTCACACCACTCACCTCTCTGTGTAGTGAATGTGATAGGCCCAAACAGGGGCGTTGATCGCTCTTCAAAAGTGGGGAAGACATTTTCTGGGAAAATTATTTTGAAGTTGCTGTGAAGAAGGTGACCATGTTTTTTTTGTCATTTTCATGAATTTGATATAATCTAATACATAGTGGCCAATTTGAAATGTGATATAAAATTTAAAATTGAATTGACGATATATCACAAAGTCGGAAGACTTCCTATGTGGGAATGACACACAATTCCTCAAAAAAGAAAATCGACCAAGATACAACCTGTGAAGGTACCTGCCAATCCATCACCTGTGGAGGATTGCACATCACATAACACTCATTAATCCTTTGTGTGCTGCATCTTGTTTGTTTGTTTTCAAAACTTTCATTTTAAAACTACATTTTTTTTGGTCGTTTTCCAAAAAAAAAAAGAAGTTTCATCTTGTGATAAATCTGCGAAAGCAGCACGCAAGGGTTAAACATTTGGGCAGCATCGCTGACCTACAAAATTGACCGAACAAAAATAGCCCGTTTGTAATTATTCTTTTCAGACAATAACTGAAAACTGAGTGAAGCTCCTTACTTTGTTCAAACATGAATGGTGCTGCATTTCACAGTGGGAAGGTCCATGACACCTCAAATTTTTCACATCCAGAAAGGATTCCATGAAAAGTAAGCGTAACTGCATGTTACGTTTGTGGGGAGGGGGGGAGGGGGACGGTAGGTCATGAAATGCCTTCGTCCAGATATAATTGTATCGATTAGTGTGCCCGAAGAAGAAGAAGAAGAGCCTTCTTGCAACTAAGTAGGGAATCCATGAGGCCGCAACTCCGGGAAGATCGTATATGTGTCTCCAAGCGAGGGGTGGAGCTATGCTAATTAGGTAGGGCGAAAGAATAATCCCCAGTGTGTGATTGCCCTTGTGATTTTCCCTTCGTTCTTGTGAAGCACACTTGGCCAACCTTGACCTCGGCATATAACAACACCCACAGGCCCGACAGAAACCCAGCACATTTTCCGATTGTGGATTTTGTGTGTGTGGAAGGTGTGTGTGTCTGCAGCAATGGATCAAGCTCTGGAGGAGCGGTGACTGTGGCCCCCCCGAGGTTATTTGGCCCTGGCAGCCAGGGGTGTCTGGAATTTAGAAACCCGTCGGTGGGGGGGGGGGGGGGGGTTCTGGTCGGGCACCTCGAGTTATGGATACCCCTGGCGAACCTGAGGCTATGTGAGCCTGAGTCAGAGGAGCCTGGTGTGGAGACCTTCCCGGTGGGACAACAGCTAAGGAGCTGTTTGGCTGTCACCGAGAATTGAAAAGGGGGGTGGGGTGAAGAAGTCGCAAGTCAGGCACTTGCTTTTGGGACTGTGAGCATGTTTTGGGACATGAATGATATGTGATTTGTGTGAATGAAAGGGGGGGGGGAGGGGGGAAATATACCGAGCCATGCCACTCACCTGCAGCACCAGGACAGGGCCCGTGGAAATTTGGCTACATTGGGATGGCTCTGCAGGCAACGTTAGGTATTGTGGCATATCCTCCGGGGGATGTGGTCTTTCAAGGGATCCAGGAGTTGCACAAACCTTTTGAGTTTTGGCATAAGGTTTTGTGGTTAAGATAGTTTTGTGTTGCTGACCTTTTCCACCTGCCCCAGGAGTAAGGAGCGAGGATTTCAAGCTTTGTAAATATTTGAAATGTTGCTTAAGGTGTGCAGAACGGTAAGCAGGCCATGTAAGTTAGCTACGGCTCGCTTCCCACAGCCCCTCCAAATTTATTTCATAGGCCAATTAAGTGTGAGTCAGTGTGTGTTTTGGTCAGGAAGTCGGAAAGTTGCAGGAGCTGCGGTTCCAGGCGGAGGGGCTGTCTGTGTTACGTTTGTGGGGGGTACCAATGAAATACCTTGGTGCAGGTTGAACTGTATAGATTACCATGCTCCTCGTGTCGTGTAAGAACACCTTGATGTAAATAAGTCAGCTCCGTGTGTTCGGATTAAGTGTGACGTGTGGCCATACGGAGGGTGGCTCTTGTCCTATGTAGCTTAGGGAAGAAGAATATATCCCCCTGTCTGTCCTACCTTTTGTGATCTGACCTTTGTGGTTATAATAAATCGGCCTGCGATAAGACGAGGGCCATCAGGAAAGGAATTCAGGCACATTACAACACCGACAAGCCCGACAGAAACCCAGCACTTTTGCCGATCGGCAAGGGAGCCCCGCCCCCCTATGGTGTTGATGGGTGTCCACAAGGGCCGTGAGGCCCTGTCCCGAAAGGAATGATTGGTCATGGTCATGGCCATGGACTGAAGTGGTGAGGTGTGGGGATTGGTTCGAGTGTTTGACGTCAGCGAGAAGAGGGGAGGGTGCGTTTTCCGCTCTCGCGCGCTCTCTCACGCTCTCTCACTCTCTTGGTCCTGGCTTTGGTCGTGGGCGGTCACGCTTTGTCTCGGGTGCGCTCGTGAGGAGAACTTGTGGAGCTCGGGAAACCTTTGCAACGTCGGAGGAGGGGCTGTTGGTTGACGGTGGTGCTCTTCGGAGAAAGGAGAAAGGAGAGGAAAGAAAGAAAGGAGAAAGGGAGCAAACAAAAGGAGGCTATCTTGTTTGCTTGCCTCACGCCGGCGGCTGGCTGCGGGAGCGAATCTGCACCATCTTGTGTGCTTCCCGTGCGGGGTGGCTGTACTGCGGATACGACCATCAAACTTCTGAAAGCGTCGTCGACCAGAGCTGAGTGCCGGCCATAACAAATACAAAGAACATTATTTTATTTATTTATCATTCCCTTGTCTAATTGTGTCTGAGTGGAGGATCCCCATTTAGGAATTTTACTTTTACCTCGCCTTTCATTTTTCATCGTCTTGCAGTTATTTTTTATTGAACCCTTTATTGGTTGCGTTTTAAATCCGTGTCGGTCTTGCTCGATTATCTTGGTTCGAGGACGCTCCAGTGGATACCCGTCCAGGTAAGTAACTCCCCCCGCTCCCGTGGCGCATGTGAAGAAGAGCCGCCATTGTTTGATTGAACGCCTTGGAGTTTAAGCTGATTGGCCACCCATCACCTTGGAGGATCTTAAACCCCCGGTGAACGTGACAGTATCTTGAAAGTCCAGTCCTTCAATACAATTAGCCATCAACACGTGATTTTTCCAAATCGCTCCTGAGCCTTTCTCCACTTCCTGACTCTTTTGATCCTTTCCACTCCCCTTATCATATGGTCACATGTCATGGCTTAAGCCTATTCATTCCATTCTCTGTATTTGTCAATCTGTTAACCTGCCACACTCTGCCATTTAGTTTTCCATCAGGGTTCTTTCAAGTCAAAAAAAATCGACCAGTCGCATGTTGGATCACTTGTCCATGTATTTTGACAATAAAAGTAGTTTGGGGAGGAAACCTTCTCTATTTCGCCTTCTGTACATTTTTCTTACCTTCTCTATTTTGTTGGTTGTGAAATTCCCACTGAATTTGTGGTCGGGAAAAAAGCATCTTGTAACATTTGTACAGAAACAGAAGCAGTTTGTGCAGAACGTAATGCTTTGGTATCGTGATGTTTTGACACGATGCTATTCCTGTGGGGAAATGTTTTATTTTCTCTCTTCAAGGAAGACCTCAAATCAACGATTTTAATGATTTATTTATTTATCTATTTTAAGAGTATTAAAACCTCTGCATGTGACACAAGATGCCTGCATTTAATAAAAGTTACTTTTTCCAGATTTCTTTGTGAAAGTGGAAGTGAAAGCTGAGCATGACATTGATGTCCATCTGGATCGACCCGAACCCAAAGATGCCAAAGGTTCTTTACTCAAAAACCATCCTCATGAAGGTTTCTGTCAATGTCGATACATTTTGATTCAAACAGTTTGATGATGAACTCTGGTGTTAAGAAAAAAAACATGACGTTATGATTTAATTGCTTTAAGAAATAACCACGATGGTAAATCAATTTCTCAAACATCAATTATCACCTTTATCATTATATATAAAATATTTTAACCAACAATAATATACCTTGTTGTATCCTACTATCCTTAATTTGTACTATCGTCAATTCCGATTTAATTTTAATTGGACACCTTTTATTAGCACCTATTATTATTTCATTAGTGGGGTCACACGTGGGAATCCCATGGGCATGGACGTCTGTGACATTTGGACATATTGAGTTACATGCTGCTCTGCACATTCAGTTTTACAAAATGATTCCTGGCAATTTATCAGATCCACAAATGATGTAATCTACACAATGTATTTACTTCTGATAATATGTGAATGCATGTGTGTGCACATCGGAAATACAGTTTGAAATATGTAATTACATCTCATGTAAAATGTGGCTTCAAGAGCTCAAATCCTCTACTTCCCCGCCCCCATCCCTCCCACATCACGCACACTGCACCGGGGAGTGGGTCACACATGGGGGAGTGTGGGGTCACACACGGGGGAGAGTGGGGGTCGCTTCACTCATCTCCCTTCATTCTTTTCCAACTCCTTCTCACCCCTCTCCCCCTCCTCCAGTCTCCTCTCCCCTTCCCCCAGTCTCCTCTCCCCCTCTCCCAGTCTTCTCTCCCCCTCCCCAGTCTCTTCTCCCCCCTCACTCCGGCAGTTGTTCCAATCGAGCAGGTGCGGCAAATATTAGAGGTAATTGAACTTTTCTCTTGGAGCAACACAGTGTAAATCTGCCCCCTTGTCCTGTTCATTAATTAGTGAATTGTTTTGCAGAACAGTACACGCATGGTGACATCATCGTAATTGGCACCGCAATGATTATCTTCAACATTATTATCCGATACTTCATCCGTTTTCGTTACAGTTGCTCTTGTATATGTTTGCTGAGCACACATTACCTTCCAATGTCTTTGTTGCTCAGCATCCCGTGCAAGTCTGCATACCTCTGCCAGGCTGAACAATTTAAGTTTTGTATCCCACTTGAAGGTCAGATCTGGATCCGAACCTGACTCAAAATTGAATCGGCTTGTTCTTGTCGCCCAACCAACACATCCAACTTGTTTATGTCGAAAATCGTCCACAACTTTAAATATCTTGCTGCATATATAGTTTTTGGCCCTGTCACTCATTTGTGAAAAATCACTTAAAAGTGATCCGATCTTGATCCAGATTCAAATCAAATTGAATTCATTTATCCTTGTCACACACCCAACCTGTCCACCAAGTTTCGTCCAAATCCGTACCTAACTTTTTGAGATATCCTGCTATAAATCGGTTTTAGCCCCATCTTTCAATGGTGAAGAAACATTTTAAAATATTCTCCGATCTGGATCTGCACAAAATCTAATCATTTATTTCTTATCATATTCCCAACTTCTCCTCCAAATTTGGTCTCGAACTGTCCACACCTTCTTGAGACATCCTGTTCAAAAACAGACAGACAAAGCCAGACAAACAGTCATGGCTGAAAACATGACCTCCATCCACCTTTGGTGTCAGAGGTAAAAATGATCTCCAATATACAGACTCAGCATTTAATATGGAATTTTTTTTTCTCTTGACTTGGGTTTACTTTCTGCACTCAGTATATCAATCTGGTGAGTTTCTTTTACCCTTCGGTGATGTCTTTGTTGAAAGAACCATGTCACTGATTGTCTTTCGCAGCAAGAAGTCAATAACAGGATTATATCACAGGTGGCGTGACAAAATGTAAGGACAGGTACATTTGACGATTGGCTTCACAATCGGGTATATAAGGGTTGTTGCATTCTGTATTAGTGGAAAACAACTGCTGCACGTTTACAAAAGTTATTGCCGCTTCCTCTGGAGATGGTCCGCCAACTTGACAATGCTGTTTGTCATGGAGTGGTGGCTTTATGAAATTCTGGCATGAAACAGCGTGCTATTGTTCGGCAGTATGGCAGCACTCAAGGTCAGGTGTCAAAGATCCTGAAACAAAATGCTCAGCGGGGTGTCCCTACTCCAATACCGAGGCCAGGACGTCCACGCAGAACCACAAGGGGAGATGATCGCCAGCTGCACCGGTTAGTCTGCAATAGCCGTACCAAGTCAGCTCATCGGCTTCGGGCTGAGTGGCAGCATCTGACAAATGTGCCTGTATCCAGAAGGCTAGTCAACCAACGACTGGTTCAAGCAGGCTATCGTGCCAGGCGTCCCCTGAGAAAGCCACGCCTGACCAGACAACACAGCCAGCACCGATTGCAGTGGGCCAGAGAGCATCGTCAATGGCAGCCAGGACACTGGAATCACGTGACCTTCAGAGAGGAGTCTAGATTTCTGGTCTATCGTCAAGATGGCCGTGTCCGAGGGCATAGACAAGTGCATGAAGCCCTCAACGAAGATTGTATAGTGCCAAGAGTCCAAGCTGGAGGTGGTGGGGTGACCGTTTGGGCTGCTTTTCATGCAGGGGGCAAAACTGACCTGGTTGTTCTGAATGGAAACCTGAACCAGTTCAAGTACAGGGTCATTCTGGAAGAAACATTGCTTCCATTTGCTCGTGCAGCCTTTCGAGGAAACTTTGTCTTCCAAGATGACAATGCACGGCCTCATCGTGCTCGCATGATCCAACACATTATTGCTGACCGTGGTGTAGAGCATATGAAGTGGCCTTCCATGTCCCCGGATATGAATCCGATAGATACTTGTGGGCAGAATTAACGCATCAAATCGACAACTTGGACCAGCAGCCTACCTCTGTGCGTGAATTACAGCAGACTATTGTCACTGCATGGCAAGCGATTCCTGTCCAAACCTTGGCACATCTCGTGAGCAGCATACCTCGATGTGTACGTGCTCTCCTGAATGCTCGTGGGGGTTACACAAAGTACTGAACTGTAATTTTACTGTCCGTAATCCCAGTCATAATTTAGCTTTTGTTTTTGTTGAAATTTTTTTTGGCTAATGTGCAAAATAAAGAGATACTTCTGGAAAACGTACAGAAGTTTAACACAGTACTGTCCGTGAATTGAGTTCGATATCGGTTTACATCACTTTCAAGGATCAATTTATTTGCTTTGAAATGTCAAATGTGGTTTTTGTTTCTTTTAAAGGTCACATTAACAAAATCTAGAATAATTTCAACATAATTCCAATGAACTTTTGGTTCCAAGTCATCTTGAAAAGTTCGCCCCCACAAAGAAAATATTCCATATTAAATGCTTAGTCTGTATGTGTATATATATATATATATATATATATATATATATATATATACATACAGTGATCCCTCGTTTATCGCGGGGGTTACGTTCCAGAACCCCCCGCGATCGACGAAAATCCGCGAAGTAGCGACCATATTTTAATTTTATTATTTATATATATTTTAAAGCTTTATGACCCTCCCCACACTCTTATTAACCTTTCCCATACGTAATTTTAACAACATATAAAATTCTAATGGGTACTCACCATTGAAGATACTGTAGCTACCCATGGGTCCCCCAAGCAAGACCAGCATCAGAATCTCCTTGCTCCAGCCGGTGCCGTCACCGGCGGGGATCCCCGGCGCGAGAGTGGCTGGTCACGTGACCGCTAAAGCGTGCCGCGCTTTGCGGGTATAATCAGCTACACCTGTTGATCACGTGACCACCGAAGCACGCCACGCTTGAGAGGCGTGGCTTTCGGTTTCTGGTTGGGCTTTATATTATGCAGCCCGATAAACGGGCTTTTCAGTGTTCCCGAGTTGGTTTTGAGAATAAATATCTTCTCGGACGAGTTTGTGTCTTGCCCGTCATTTCGTCCGTATCAAGCAAGAGCCCCGGCTCTTCAATACTACAACTTGCGTGATGAAGATGATGATGAATTAGCTGTGCAGTACTGATGACGATGAAGGTGATGACGATGATGAATGTACTGCACAGCCAGAAAGAGAATTAGTTACCCATTACGTGGGTAACTAGCGCAAGTGGAAGCTGCCGCATCTGCGTTTTCCATACGCACGACTCTTTGTCTACCCTTCTACTGTACACTATGTACAGTATTTTATTTCTTGTAATATGTTTTAATTACTGTATTTTTCTTATTTCTTTACGTTTTTTAATTTTTTAGGCTAGAAAATGCTTATTTTACCACAAAAATATTTAAAATAATAGTATATAAAAATACATTTATACCGCAAAATCCCGCGATATAGCGAAAAATCGGCGATATAATTTTACATATACAGTGGAACCTTGACTTACGAGTTTAATCCGTTCCGTGACCGAGCTCGTAACTCAAATTGCTCGTATCTCAAATCAAATTTCCCCATTGAAATGCATTGAAATGCTATTAATCCGTTCCAGCCCGCCAAAAACCACACCAATTTTTTTTTAAATATACAGTATATATAAAAATATCTCGCGCTTTATATTTCACCTGTATGCAGCATACAAGTTGGCAGGATGGCCTAGACTGGAGGTACGCACACTTGACTCTAAAGTCTAAACTGTCCAGCCTGGGTTTGAATCCCGACCCAGCTATAACCTGTCATGGGTGAATCACAGGCAGGGTGATTCATCAATGTGTGTACCGCTAAACTGGGCGCCCCGTTTGCGTCCCATTAGTTGTTGGATGTTAAGGATCTCACCGTGTTTTCCACAAAGAGAAGGCGAGCTATCGCCGGCACTCTGAACAAGTTGACGGCAGAGATACTGTACTTGCACGGCATGATAACCACGTGTCGCACGATCTCTTGTCATGGTCCACAAGATTATCACAGAGAGGTGCAGCTTCCAGCGTTTCGAGATCTGATCCAGGCCTATCCAACGAGACCGGTCCCAGCGTTCTAGGCCCGGTGGTTGTCTCAGACGGACCCGACAACGGCAGTGTTCGTTTTAACTCGATTCGATTCGAGCGCCGACGTGCCGGCGAACAAAACCGGTCATATCTTTTGAACGCGTGGCTCGATTTTTACAAAATAAACTTTTTCTTGAAGGTCTGAACCGTGCGCTCAAAACGATACCGAGTTTGACCCTGAGAGAGCCGTTTTGCGCCGGCAAAGGCGCCTTGTGTGACGTGAGGACCACGTCGTGCTGCATAGATTATCATAAATTATCATATCATTATCGGCGGCGTTATATATCATTAGCGCTATACGACAGAGATACTGTACGTGCACGTCAAGATAACCACGTGACCGGAGCCCACCTGGCGGCGGAAACTCAAAATAACCGAAATGCGTAAACTAAAATGCAGCGCTATACGATAGAGATACTGTACGTACACGGCAAGATAACCACGTGACCAGAACCCACCTGGCGGCAAAACTCAAAATAACCGAAATGCGTAAACTAAAATGCAGCGCTATACGATAGAGATACTGTACGTACACGGCAAGATAACCACGTGACCAGAACCCACCTGGCGGCAAAACTCAAAATAACCGAAATGCGTCAACTAAAATGCAGCGCTATACGATAGAGATACTGTACGTACACGGCAAGATAACCACGTGACCAGAACCCACCTGGCGGCAAAACTCAAAATAACCGAAATGCGAAAACTAAAACGCAGCGCTATACGACAAAGATACTGTACTTGAACGGCAAGATAACCACGTGACCGGGTGGCGAAAGCTCGTAACTCGGATCTCGGCTCGCATCTCAAAGCAATAAACTGCCAGAGTGACGGCTCGTATCTCGAAAAACTCGTAAGTTGGGCACTCGTAAGTCGAGGTTCCACTGTACTAGCGAGAAAAACCCGCGATGTACCGAAGCCGCGAAAAGTGAACCGCGATGTTGCGAGGGATGACTGTATATATGTATATATATATATATATATATATATATATATATTGTTACGGACGCGGTTAAGATGTTATTTTGACCGAGCGGTGGTGTATTACCGTGACCGAACAGTTATTCCCCGATTTGCCCCAAACTTTGGCCGGATCGCGCCACCGCTATTGAATCGGGAAAATTATAAAGCGACCGAATGCAAAGAGGAAAACGAAGGCAAAGAAAGGTTTGGAAATACTACTAAATTTATTTCCTATTCACACACATAAGCAAAAAGACAGCAGTCACGTTTATTTACAAGCACATGAGACGCAGGTGACACAGTGAAAATACTAGCTTATACAGACTTATTGTTACTACCCAGGGAGAAGACAAAAGACAGACTACGAGCACACTTACACGGGGAATGATGATAGGGATGGCAGGTGGGTGGCTGGTGGATGGCTGGCGGGATAGGGAGGTCCAACTAGTTCTGCAGCTGATCGACTCGTGGGCAGCCGCCGCTCCTTCGCGGCCCTGCTCCAAACTGCCGTCCAGGCCTCACGCTGCTGTGGCTGCAGTTTCGGTGGCTCCAGCTGCAGCAAATGCAGTTTCAGTGGCTCGAGCTGCAGCGAGTGCAGTTTCGGTGGCTCGAGCTGCAGTTCAACCCTGGACTTCTTTCGCAGTTTCTCTGTCGTCAAAGCTCATCTCCCTTGTCTGCCTTGGGAACGCCCTGCCTGCGGGTTATATAGGCCCCGCCCCTCAACCTTCGCGAACCTCCTCGATGTTTCTCTCCACACCCTCTCCAAGTCCAACCCCTTGTTCGTGGTTGGTTGAGTTGGGCTGACTCACTCCTACCCTCTATGACGAGGTGGGGACCCGCCTTTCTTCCCCAACCCTGCCTCGTGGTCAATGGCGGATGAAGGGAAAACCGCCCAAAATGCAGTTGTCAATTGACGAAAAGGGGGAATGGAAGTTTTGGGAGTGGGAATGAAGGGAATCTATCTCTTTCACTGGTGCAATGGAGTATTTCAATTAATGGGAGACACAGCCTTACCCTAAAACACATAATGAGATATAACTGTTGAACAGGGGTATTCTATGATTAGCTGTGGTGTGGGTGCTCAATGGACTAATTATGGGACGCCCTTTGACCTTTCCACAGCTCCGGAGGCAGGAGGCGCAGAATAACAATAATAATAATAATAATAAAGCACACAATCAAAAAAAAACAGTCCTCATATCCGCAACACTGCACCCTCCTCCTCTTAGGCACGGTCCAGGCCTACAACTTTTATTTAGTGTGACACGTAGGTGTAGTTCCCTCTACTTTTAACCTGACCCTGAGTGCGACAGTTTTAAAACATAAATAAATGTGTCCCGCTGCTCCATTGCACCCTGCCTAACAGACTTATGCCCACAGTTAACCGAATTGCGGAATGGTCTTCAAACTATACACTGACGGTGGGGAGCATTATTTACAATGACTCTACTTTTATTTACAAAACTAACCCAGGACCTGTAATTGTTCTTTCTGGGGGGGGGGAGACAGTCTGCTCTGCATCGACGCACCATGAAAACACCCAAAAACGCACCAATACACCCCCAAGCACCAATCGGTGCAGTCACCACAGTTCATCAGTGTTCAATGCATGTTCAATAATAAAAATAAATCAACAACCCCTAACCCTGCAGGTGGTCTCTTGCTCTTCGGCTCCCTCTGCTGGCTATTATTATCTCTTCCAGTTGTTGTCATTACCTTCGCAAAAGCGGAAGGTTATGTTTTGATCGCTGTGTATTTATTTGTATGTCTGTGTGTGTGTGTGTGTGTGTGTGTATGTTATTCGCATAACTCAAAAAGTATTCAACCGAATTGCATGAAATTTGGTGGGATGATTGGTTATTATACGGGACACATTTGATTAGATTTTGGGAGCAATCGGGTCAAAGGTCAAGGTCAAGGTCACGAAAAGGTCAAAATCGTATTTTTACCATAGCGCGGTCAATTTTTATCCAATTGGCATGCAACTAATGCCAAAATGTTCAGAATTCAATGCCCGATCTTGTGATATACGACATGACCCAGTGAAGACATTACCCTTGTTAGCGGTTGGGGGTCAAAGGTCAGGGGGGTCACGACCTTGCAAAATGTGCGTTTTTTGTCATAACTCGGTCAATTCTTATCCGATTTGCATGAAATCAGCACCAAACTGTTCACTGTTCTGTTCCCTACACTCCCATGCCAAGTACAGAACAGTAGCTGCGGCGAAGGTATGCGCTCTACCGAGTGCCCGTTCTAGTTTTTCTTTGCTTTCTTACTGGCGGCCTATTTGCAATAAAGTGTGCCCAATGTGTCCTTTTTATTTTATTTTATTTATGGCCCACAGGGCCGACTAGTGTGGTTCACCTGTGGGGCATCGGTGCCCTGTGGCCAAGGTCCGCCATCAAGATTTCGGGCCCTCATGGCCGATTCCAGCAGAGGGGCCATGCCCCAACCCATGGGGTCCATACGTGGTGCTCGGCCACAGGCATGTGGTCCATAATGTGGTGCATCGATGCAGACAGCTGGTTCTGAGAGTTCCGGGCGCACAATGGCCGACTCACGCACGCTCCCCTCGGCGCCCAATGGCGCACAGGTCATGTGGGAGACAAAAGAGACAAATGAGCGAGGGGTAAGGTCACAAGGGTACACATCAATAAGGCAATGCAAGGCGAAATGCGTACGGAGGGCGAAGTGAGAAAGCTCGTCCCTACCGTACGTCACCCCCCTGTCACCTACACTACCCTTGCCCTTACCCCATATGTACAAAATCTCCACATTTACAAATTCGTCGCTAATGTCTCGTCTCTCCATATTTCCCTTATACCAAATTCGTCTTCACTCCCCCACTATCCAAAATTTGCCATCATCAATTCATCATCAATCCTCATAAGGAGGAAGAGATGGAACACAAAGCACAATGTCACACCCACGTCATGATGCGTCTCACAATCCAAAACATTTGCATCAAAAATAATTAAACATGGCATGGTGTGGAGTACCTGTCACCTCAGGCGAGTGGATGCAGATGGTGTGAGGAGATCCTTCATCCTAACTACTTTCTAAATGACATTAACACACGTTACACTACCCGGGGTCTTTCCCTGCCAATCCATTGGCCAACTTACACTATGGGTTCTAAAAACCAATTCCCATTGACCAAACTGTGGTGCTTCTCAATTTGGGGTCTCACTCCCCCGATTAATCTCCCGATGCCCTTGCACAATTTCTGGGCTGTGACGTGTAGCTCTCCCAGCAGGTCTACCCACCTGCACACCTCCACCACTGCAGTTGCCACCCGAGCTTACCTAGCTCCTCACCCTAACCTAACTAACTGGGGAAGGCCCCTCCTGGCTCTGTCACCCCACTCGGTGCCCTCTGGCACTGGGCTACCCGGGTCCGTCCTCCGGATCCTCAGGCCCCATCCACCACAACTACCGGCTCCCAGAGCCCACCTGCGGCCTCACCTGGCCGACATCCTCACAGTGGTGGAGTGCCCAAACCAACTACACACACGAACAGGCTACACGCCCAGCCATTTCCACAACACTAATGCACCCATCCGAACATCATTCTTCCACCCGCACCACAGATGCCAATATCCAACCACAATTTACCTATACCCTCTACCTAACACTTACACTACCCGCCCCGGGCATTTGTGATGGGGGTCCATCCTTCCCCCATTCACACCTTCGCACCATCCACTCCACTCCACCACTTCCACCATACTCACTCCACAACCATCCATTCCAATACTCCAGATATTCCACACTACCATTTATTCCACATAGCCACATACACCTGTTGTTGCACACCTGTGCAATCACCTGGTGCCACCTGCACCCTCCTTCCTTCCTGGACCATTTGGTCATCACAATACACATCACCTTCTCTCCCTCATACACTGCTCCACACACCTGTTCAGTTGCACACCTGTGCAATCACGCCTGTTCAATCACACCTGTTCAATCCTCACACACACGGCATCATCTCAGCTAACTACTCCCCTCTGAAACTTGCGCTTCCCAGTCGCCCCTTTAAACTATTGCGCTCCCACGTCATTATCATCCACTCTACTCTACCTGCGTCCCCACTACAGGTGTCATTGTCACTAACTAATCTTAACGTTACCTAATGTCATCTTCTAGGGCCCTACACACAATATCCTAACCCACCCGGGCTAGTTTTCACTGCCATAAACCCCATAAATCTAGTGCTCCTTTGCCCCCCCTGTGAGGGATGGTGGATTGCCCATCCCACCACATCGGGGAGGTCCCACTATCAATTTTGCTCACCAAATTTCAGCCAATCAAAAATTTGCCAATCATCTGCCAATCACTGTACCATTACCAATCACTCTGCCAATCCTTTGCCAATCATCAAATTTTGTTTTTCTAATTTCGGGGCCAAAACACTATCCTCGTCATCAGTCTACTTACTAGTGCCTCTCGGTGCGCCAATTCACTTCCAGAGCTCGGCTTCGTACAGCCGAGCAATGAATGCGGGTTCTTTGGTACCGGCGGTTGGATGCGTCCGACATTCGGTGCAGGGAAGGAGGCTTACCATATTAAAACCTGCCGGTTCGAGGGCAGGTAAGAGGGATCGGAACGGCGCCCCCTTGTGGTTGCGGTGTTCCGGCCGGGCGAGATCAAGCCGGAGACCGCAAGGATCCGCGCCGAGATGGTGCGTGGAATCTCGGGCTGAGCATGCCGCCTCCGTTGAACCGAATGCCGGACGGACTCGACCTGCAGGCGACCAAAACACCCAAATTCATTGCTCGGCTTTGCGAAGCCGAGTTTTAATTATGTCATGACGTACCGAGAGGCTCAGTTATAGCATCCGAAATGCTGCATCTCCTGTGATGATAATAGTGTTTTGATCCGAAATTTAGAATAGTGAATAGGATTGGCAGAAATGATTGGCAAATTGATGATTGGTAAAATGATTGGCAGTGATTGTCAAATTTTGATTTGCAGGAAATTTGATGGCAAAATTAATAGTAGGAGATGCCCGATGTGCACGGATGGTAAATCCACCATCCCTCCCACTCATGGGGCACATGAGCACTAGTTATGGGGTTTATGGCAGTGTAAGCTCGCCGAGGGAGGGTTAGGATAATGTATAGTGACCTAGAGATGACCATAGGCAACTGGAGATTTAAGTAGCGACATTGTACAGGTAGTCGGGGACATAGAGAGGTTAGAATGGTTGTTAATGACGGTATGTGCTTAGTTTAAAGGGAAGACGGGGAGCACCAAGTTAGAAGGGCACCAGGTAGATCAGATGATGCCGTGTGTGTGAGAATCTTTGCCGGTGAGCATGTTGAGCAAATGAGGCAATGCTCGTGAATGGTGCCGTGTGAGTGTTGAAAGTGCATTCGGAAGTGTATTGTGAAAAGTGTGAGGTGATTGTGAGTTGTATTGAGCGTGGAAGTGTATGGAGCAGTGTATGAGGAATAATTGTGATTGTGATTGTGCATTGTATTGAATGAATGAAGAAGCCTGGGAGGAAGGAGGGTGCAGGAGGCACCAGGTGTGATTGCACAGGTGTGCAAGTGAACAGGTGTATGGAGCAGTGTATGCATGAGTAATGGTGATTGTGTGTTGTGTTGACCGAATGGTCCTGGAGGAAGGAGGGTGCAGGAAGCACCAGGTGTAGGAGTGATTGCACACTGCACAGGTGTGCCAATACAGGTGAGCATGGTTGTATGGAATAAATGGTCTGGAATATATGGAGTATGGAATGGATGGTGTGGAGTGAGTATGGTGGAAACTGTGGAGTGGAGTCGAGTGGATGGTGCGAAGGAGTGTATGGGGAGGATGGACCCCATCACGAATACCCGGGGTGGGTAGTTTAAGAGTTAGGTAGAGGGTATAGGTAAATTGTGGTTGGACATTGGCATCTGTGGTGCGTGTGGAAGAATGGTGTTTGGATGGGTGCATTAGTGACATGGAAAAGACAGGGCATCTGGCCTGTTAGAGGGATGGTTGGTTGAGCACTCCGCCACTGTGAGGATGTCGGCCAGGTGAGGCCGCAGGTGGGCTCTGGGAGCCATTAGTGTTGTGGATGGGGCCCGAGGATCCGGAGGACGGACCCGGGTAGCCCAGTGCGCGAGAGGGCACCGAGTGGGGAGAGCGCCAGAGGGCCTTCCCCAGGTAGATAGGTTAGGGTAAGGAGCAGGTAAGCTCGGAGGCAACTGCAGTGGTGGAGGTGTGCAGGTGGGTAGACCTGCCGGGAGAGCCACACGACCCAGTCCTGAAATTGTGCAAAGGCACAGGGAGTTGAATCGGGGGAGTGAGACCCCAAATTGATGAAGCACCACAGTTTGGTCAATGGGAAGTTGGTTCTTAGAACCGCATAGAGTAAGATGGCCAATGGATTGGCAGGGAAAGACCCCGAGTAGTGTAAAGTGTGTTAGTCATTTAGAAGGTATATAGGATTGAAATCTCCTCGCACCATCTACATCCACTCGCCTGAGGTGACAGAACTCCACACCATGCCATGTTTTTATTATTTTTGTGCAAATGTTTTGGAAATGTGAGACGCATCACGACGTGGGTGTGACATTGTGCTGATGTTCCATCTCTCCCTCCTTATGAGGATTGATGAGAAATTTGGGTGATGGCAAATTTATACAATGGGATTGTGACGAATTTGGTATTAGGAGATATGGGGAAGACGTGACATTAGTGACGAATTGGTAAGTGTGTAGATTTTGTAAATACGGGGGTAAGGGGCAAGGGTGGAACAGGTGACGGGTGGGGTGACGTCCGATAGGGACGAGCTTTTCTCCGCTCAGTCTCCAGACGCACCTCACCTTGCATTGCCTTCGTTGATGTGTACCCTTGTGACCTTACCCCTCGCTAACCTGTCATCTCTGTCTTCCTTCCCCGACCCGAGGATCGTGCTCTCTGGGCACTGAGGGGGAGCGTGCGGGGGGCCATGTCTGTGTGCCTGAAATTCTCGCAACCAGCTGCCTGCATCCACGCACCACTTATGGAGCACAGTCTGTGGCCAAGCACCACTTATGGACCACAAGTTTTGTGGCATGGCCCCTCTGCTGGGACCAGCCAGGTTGGCCAGAGCCAGATCTTGCTTGCAGACCTCGGTGACGTGGCACTTATGCCATACAGGTGAACCACCCATCGTTGGCCCTGTGGGCTCGAAAAAAAAAAATAATGGACACGTTTTGTGCTTTTTATTATTATGTCCAAATAGGCCGCAAGCAAGAAGATCAAGAAGAACAACAAGTTGAGAACATCAAGAACGACAACTGCCAGCAGAGGGAGCCGAAGAGCAAGACCACCAGCTGTTGTTTTTTTAAATAACTATGATGACTGTGCACTGACTGGTGCTTTTTGGTGTTTTGGTGCTCTTTATTGGTGCTGGTGCGTCGATGCAGTGCATGCTGTCTGCTCCCCTCCCACAGGATTTTCTTTTTGTGTCTCCTGAAAAAGAAAATGACAGGTCCTGGGTTGCGTTTTGTAAATAATGAAATAGTGTAACTTGTAAATAATGCTCCCCACCGTACATGTATAGTTTGAAAACCATTCCGTAATTCGGTTAGCTGTGGGCGTGAATCTGTTAGGCAGGGTGCAATGCAGCAGAGGGACATACCTATTTGTGTTTTAAAACTGTCACACTCAGGGTCAGGTTAATTGTCGAGGGAATTACACCTACGTGCCACATTAAGTTAAAGATTTATAGGCCCGGGACATGCCTGGAGGATGAGGGTGCAGTGTAACGGATTTGAGAATCCTGTAATTTTTGTAAATATCACCCTCTGTAAATAGTAATTCTTGTAAATACCTCCGTTTTGTGTGAAAGGTCAAAGGTCGTCCTTTTAGTTAGTCCATCGCATGCACGTAGAAAATCATAGACCTCTCTATAGTTATTTCTTATTCTATGTCAGTATAAGGCTCTGTTTCCCATTAATTGACACTGCATTGCACCGAATCGAATAAGATAGATCCCCTTTTTCAAATTCCCCCAAAGCCTCCCTTTCCAACTACATCATTGCCAACTGCATCATTGCCAACTGCATCATTGCCAACTGCATCATTGCCAACTGCATCATTGCCAACTGCATTATTGCCAACTGCATTTGCCTCCATTACGCACGTGGTCAAGCCTCGGAGAAGAAGGGGGAGGAGCTACATCAAGGGCGTTGCCCGCCCATCGTCATCAAAAAGTGGAGCCATCGAGCCCCCACCAGCCAACCAGGGTTCATGAGATACCATCTCGGGCGTGGCGCGCATTGATCTTGAAGCGCGTTATAAAAGCACCCGCGCAAGCCTTTTCAGAGATGCGGCAGATGCGGCAGATGCGTGACCCAGGAGATGCGGCAGATGTGGCAACTGCGTGACTCAGGAGATGCGGCAGATGTGGCAGATGCATGACCCAGGAGATGCGGCAGATGCGGCAGATGTGGCAGATGCGTGACCCAGCAGATGTGTGACCCAGCTGAGTTCTGAACAAAGGGATTTCTGCAGAGAGCCGCTTCAACCAGCCGAGTGAAGCCCTGACGGGGCAGCGAGTGACCCTACCGGAGTGCGGTGTAAAGCTGAATACGAGGAGCTGCCGGCTCTTCGCTTCCCGCCCGGAGCAGACCCGTTTGCTGTGCCTTGTGGTCCCACCTTCGCATCCTTCCAGCCATTCGTTCCTGCCTTCATTCCCCCATTTGTGTAAGTCTGACTTGCGTCTGTTTGTCTGTGTTGTCTGGGGTTTTAAGTTAAGCCTGTATCGATAAGCTAGAGATTGCTCTGTGTCCTTCTGCTCCTTCCATTTCCCTGTAAATTACATTTCTTTTCTTCTTTGGGTTTTTGGTGTAAATAATAATAAATCCTGTTATTTCTTACCTTTGGTTCCTTCTTTCCCATCCGATCGCTTTCGTCCTGTCCCCAATTGAGTTCCTGTGGCACGATTTCGGCCAACGTTCAGAATCGGGTTTAGTACTTGCTAATGGTTCGGACCGCGGGCTGCTAACCCGCTCGGCAAATAACATCTTGTCCGCGGTCTCGAACGGGGTTGCCCACCTGCTTTGTGGAGGGCTCGGCGGGGGCATACGGGAATCCTTTGACCGATCGCCTCGGCCAATCCCACCCCACGGAGGAGCGGGGTAGCTTCAGGAGCGGAGACAGCCAGTATAAATAGAAGGGGGATTAACCCCCCCCCCCCCCCCGCTAAGGGGAGTGCCGTACTCCGTTTCCGTAACGATATATATATATATATATATATATACAGTAATACCCCGGCCTACATCATTAATTGGTTCCATAAGCCTTGACGTAAACCGGGCATAATGTCTTACAAATGCCTTAAAATGAAGGCAAACACTATAAAACTGGAGTAAATAACTGGAGGAGGCTGCGGCTTTGCCCTGAATCTTTGCCGCTCCCCGTCGGGAGTCCCTCCGTTGTTTTCTATCCATCGGGTCTTCTCCTCGAACGGGGTGACCGGCATGGACGTGTCGACCGTGAGCTGGCTTGTGTGCCGAGTGGCTCCGCGGCCCGCTTTACCACGGCGTGCTTTACCCAACGTGTCCGAGCAGTTTCACCGGTGGTCGTGTCATGTCGTCTGTGACGAATGAACGAGCTCAGGGTTCCGTGAACCCGGCCGCCCCGGGGATCGATGCTCGCCTCCAAGTCGTAGGCGTGCCCCATCTTTCCTCGAGTGGCCGAAGTTGCTTGCTTCTTTATTTTTGGACGATGCGAAATACGCAGAAACGACGACGTACAGGCAGGCATTTGCAAATCCGTGCACATGCACACGTTGATCGGTTCGTCGACGCCGGATGCCGGCGAAGTGCCCGACGAGGCACCCCGGCTAGAGGCATGACGCGGTCATTCGTTTCACATGGGCCATGGGCCGTGGGGCCTGATCTCATCGCGGACATTGCACACTCTGCACGGTGACGTGACGTGACGTCTGCCATGGACAGTCGTCCGAGCCGGCATCATCATGTTTCGCCGTTGCCACGTTACGTTGGTTGTTTTACACAGTAAAGGAATAGTCACAAAAATACCAGCGAAAGGCAAAGCAAGCACGCGACCGCAGCACAGGACAAAATGCATATGGCGTCGCCTTTGTTTTGAATGAGAACCAGCAGCTACGCGTACGTACAGTATACTATGTGTACATTTTTATTTATTTTTAATGTGCTTTTTATTGTATTTTTAATGTGCTTTTTAGCTTCTTTTATTGTTAATTTATGTACTATTTTATTTATTTTAAATATATTTTTAAGGAAAAATTTAATTTTCCTCACGTCCGTTGGAGTGACGTAAAGTCGCACATAAAGACGTTCGCTGAACTGAAATTTACTCTAGAAGAGTGGCGTAAAGTCGGATTTGACGTCGGTCGAAATGGCGTAAAACGGGGTATGACTATATATATATATATATATATATATATATATACAGTGGAACCTTGACTTACGAGTGCCCCAACTTACGAGTTTTTCGAGATACGAACCGTCGCTCGGGCGGTTTATTGCTTTGAGATGCGAGCCGAGATCTGAGTTACGAGCTTTCGCCACCCGGTCACGTGGTTATCTTGCCGTGCAAGTACAGTATCTCTGCCGTATATCGCTGCATTTTTGTTTTCGCATGTTGGTTATTTTGAGTTTACGCCAGGCGCCACCAGGTGGGTTCCGGTCACGTGGTTATCTTGCCGTGCAAGTACAGTATCTCTGCCGTATATCGCTGCATTTTTGTTTTCGCATGTTGGTTATTTTGAGTTTACGCCAGGCGCCACCAGGTGGGTTCCGGTCACGTGGTTATCTTGCCGTGCAAGTACAGTATCTCTGCCGTTGCACTTGCCATGCAAGTACAGTATGTGAAGGCAGCTGAAGATTTTATTATAACTGAGAAGAAGAAGAGGATGATGTGCTTGGATATAAAACACGCAATCGTCGAAAAACATGAGCGAGGTGTGCGTGTTGTCGACTTGGTGAGGCGGATGTGAAGGCAGCTGAAGATTTTATTATAACTTTTGCCGAACTGATAGAAGCCGAACGATACATCCCCCAGCAAATCTTCAACTGTGATGAGACAGGGCTCTTCTGGAAAAAGATGCCGAGGAGGACGTATATAACGGCAGAGGAGAAGAGCATGCCAGGCCACAACTTGTTCAGAGTGCCGGCGATAGCTCGCCTTCTCTTTGTGGAAAACACGGTACTGAGAAGAAGAAGAGGATGATGTGCTTGGATATAAAACACGCAATCGTCGAAAAACATGAGCGAGGTGTGCGTGTTGTCGACTTGGTGAGGCGGATGTGAAGGCAGCTGAAGATTTTATTATAACTGAGAAGAAGAAGAGGATGATGTGCTTGGATATAAAACACGCAATCGTCGAAAAACATGAGCGAGGTGTGCGTGTTGTCGACTTGGTGAGGCGGATGTGAAGGCAGCTGAAGATTTTATTATAACTTTTGCCGAACTGATAGAAGCCGAACGATACATCCCCAGCAAATCTTCAACTGTGACGAGACAGGGCTCTTCTGGAAAAAAGATGCAGAGGAGGACGTATATAACGGCAGAGGAGAAGAGCATGCCAGGCCACAACTTGTTCAGAGTGCCGGCGATAGCTCGCCTTCTCTTTGTGGAAAACACGGTACTGAGAAGAAGAAGAGGATGATGTGCTTGGATATAAAACACGCAATCGTCGAAAAACATGAGCGAGGTGTGCGTGTTGTCGACTTGGTGAGGCGGATGTGAAGGCAGCTGAAGATTTTATTATAACTGAGAAGAAGAAGAGGATGATGTGCTTGGATATAAAACACGCAATCGTCGAAAAACATGAGCGAGGTGTGCGTGTTGTCGACTTGGTGAGGCGGATGTGAAGGCAGCTGAAGATTTTATTATAACTTTTGCCGAACTGATAGAAGCCGAACGATACATCCCCCAGCAAATCTTCAACTGTGACGAGACAGGGCTCTTCTGGAAAAAGATGCCGAGGAGGACGTATATAACGGCAGAGGAGAAGAGCATGCCAGGCCACAACTTGTTCAGAGTGCCGGCGATAGCTCGCCTTCTCTTTGTGGAAAACACGGTGAGATCCTTAACATCCAACAACTAATGGGACGCAAACGCGGCGCCCAGTTTAGCGGTACACACATTGATGAATCACCCTGCCTGTGATTCACCCATGACAGGTTATAGCTGGGTCGGGATTCAAACCCAGGCTGGACAATTTAGACTTTAGAGTCAAGTGTGCGTACCTCCAGTCCAGGCCATCCTGCCAACTTGTATGCTGCATACAGGTGAAATATAAAGCGCGAGATATTTTTATATATACTGTATATTTAAAAAAAAATTGGTGTGGTTTTTGGCGGGCTGGAACGGATTAATAGCATTTCAATGCATTTTAATGGGGAAATTTGATTTGAGAAACGAGCAATTTGAGTTACGAGCTCGGTCACAGAACGAATTAAACTCGTAAGTCAAGGTTCCACTGTATATATATATATATATATATATATATATATATATATATATATATATATATATATATATATATATATATATATATATATATATATATATATTGTTGTGGATATGAGGATTGTGTTTTTTTTGATTGCTTTATTCTGGACCCTCCTGCCTCCAGTTGTGTATAAAGGTCAAAGGTCGTTCCGTAGTTATTTCATAAACAATCACGTTAGCCAATCATAGATTTCCCCTTTGTTGACAGTTATTTCCTTATTCTGTGTATTAGGCTAAGGATTTGTCTTCCATTAATTTAAATACTCCATTGCACCAAGTGAAATAAGAGTAGATTCCCTTCACATTCCCCTTCCAACCATTGCCAACTGCATTCCCTCAAACCCTCAATTGCCAACTGCACTAGGCGGTTTGTTAGGGTTGCTACAGCTGTGGTTTGTTTCATCCCAAGACTCCATTAGCCACGAGGTAATCTCGGAGCCGAAGGTGGGAGGAGTCGGCCCAGCGCCGGGAACAAGGCGTGGCCTTGCCAACGCCTCCTCTAAGGGCGGGATCGGGAGCCCGCGCGACCAATCAGGGCCGAGGTGAGCTCACCGATGGGCGTGTCCTGGACACCAGCGGCTTGATCGCCGGAGGTGCTATAAAGAGCGCGCGCGGAAGCCTTTGAAGAAAGGGCGAAGCGAAGCGAAGAGAGCAAGAGAGAGAGAGGGAGAAAGAAGCAGAAAGAGGGAGTCAGGGCGAAGCAAGAGAGGAAAAGAGGGAGTCAGAGAGAACAAGTGCCAAGTGCCAAGCCTGAGGACAAGTAACAAGTGCCAAGCCTGAGAACAAGTGCACCCACCGCAGCTTTAAACCACCACAGCTTTGAGCTTCGACGGCAGTTTTCGTCCGTGGCTGCGAAGGAACGGCGGTTGCTAAACGTGCCGATCGACCAGGGGGGCGGCGGCTGCTCACTCCCGGCCTGACCGTGCTCCGGTTCCAGTTTTCGTCCTCTCCCTCCAGCCATCCACCTCCTGCCATTCCTGTCATCATTCCCCGCGTGAGTCTGTCTTTGTTTGTTCTGTCCCTGGGTTAATTAAGCCTGTATAGATAAGCTAGCATTTCACTGTCACCTTTCCTCTTCTGTATTTTATTTTCTTATCCTTCCTTCTTCCTTGGTTTCTTTCAATTGTGTAAATAGTAAATAAATCATATTTGTATTCCTTACCCTTTGCCTTTCTTTCTTCTTTACATCCTTCGTCTTAGTCTTTTCCCCATTGAATATCTGTGGTGCGATTCGGCCAACGTTCAGGAATTGGGTTAGTCGGGGTAACTGTTCGGGCGCGGCGGCCATCCGCTCGGCAAACAACATCCTCGCCGCGGTCCCGTAACAATTGGTGTCGGGAGCGAGATTGGACCCGCAGCGCGCTTAACGCGCTCAAAATTATGAGTGGCCGAAATTCTGTTTTGTTTTGTTTTAGAAAAATCCTAAATTAGAAATCGCGCCATGGCTAGTCAAGGCGAAGGGATGCAGGTGGAGGAACTAGAAGAGGGGTTAGGGGTAATAGTCCTTGAGCCAACCGGCCGTTTTTTGAAGTGAATGCTCCGGGGGGGGGGGGGGGGGGGGAGTAATTCTCATTATGATTTTCCATTAGACCAATGTCTCAAGTGTCAGAAAAGGTGTGATGGACATCTGAGAACGGTAGCTTAGTGCCCGGATGGACGCCATCTTTGAAACCACCCAGCTCGAAAATGCCCATTTGGTGGGGTACATTGTTGCACGTGTATCTGGACTTCTATACTAGCTATCGATGTGCGGTTGATGGCTAAATATACGTCCGATGTGTACCGTCTAAATAAAAAATAATATGAAGCATTTTGTTTCAGATTAATTATTATAAAAATCAATTATCGAAAAAAAATCATATATTTTTCAATATTTTATTATTAGACTTGTACTTTTTTTAGTGAAACAACACTGGTATGATTTTCCAAGTTATGCATTGTGCTACACCGTTTATCTGTCTATAAAAATAACTCAAAAACTAAAACATATCATCCACCACGAGTGTACACAAAAAATATATGAAAAGGCATGCACTTTCCACAAACCGAAACTATGTCAGTTGGAATTTCCCGCCGATAATCAACCCACAGAACCCAGTGCCAAAAGTG
>NC_136265.1:86926523-87016523 GCF_964187855.1 Myxine glutinosa
GCAGAACGTAATGCTTTGGTATCGTGATGTTTTTGACACGATGCTATTCCTGTGGGGAAATGTTTTATTTTCTCTCTTCAAGGAATACCTCAAATCAATGATTTTAATGATTTATTTATTTATCTATTTTAAGAGTATGAAAACACCTCTGCATGTGACACAAGATGCCTGCATTTAATAAAAGTTACTTTTTCCAGATTTCTTTGTGAAAGTGGAAGTGAAAGCTGAGCATGACATTGATGTTCACCTGGATCGACCTGAACCCAAAGATGCCGAAGCTTCTATCCTCAAGAACCATCCTCATGAAGGTTTCTGTCAATGTCGATACATTTTGATTCAAACAGTTTGATGATGAACTCTGGTGTTAAGAAAAAAAAACATGACATTATGATTTCATTTCTTTGAGAAATAACCACGATGGTAAATCAATTTCTCAAACATCAATTATCACCTTTATCATTATACATAAAATATTTTAACCAACAATAATATACCTTGTTGTATCCTATTTCTTCATTTGTACTATCGTCAATTCCGATTTAATATTAATTGGACACCTTTTATTGGCACGTATTATTATTTCACTAGTGGGGTCACACGTGGGAATCCCATGGGCATGGACGTCTGTGACATTTGGACATATTGAGTTAGATGCTGCATCTGCACATCCAGTTTTACAAAATGATTACTGGCAATTTATCAGATCCACAAATGATGTCATCTACACAATGTATTTACTTCTGATAATATGTGAATGCATGTGTGTGCACATCGGAAATACAGTTTGAAATATGTAATTACATCTCAAGTAAAATGTGACTTCAAGAGCTCAAATCCTCTACTTCCCGCCCCCATCCCTCCCACATCACGCACACTGCACTGGGGAGTGGGTCACACACGGGGGAGAGTGGGGGTCGCTTTACTCATCTCCCCTCATTCTTTTCCAACTCCTCCTCACTCCTCTCCCCCGCCCCCAGTCTCCTATCCCCCTCTTCCAGTGTTCTCTCCCCCTCCCCAGTCTCCTCTCCCCCCTCACTGGCAGTTGTTCCAATCGAGCAGGTATGGCAAATGATTATCTTCAACATTATTATCCTATACTTCATCCGGATTCATCACAGTTGCTCTTGTATATGTTTGCTGAACACACATTACCTTCCAATGTCTTTGTTGCTCAGTATCCCGTGCAAGTCTGCATACCTCCGCCAGGCTGAACAATTTAAGTTTTGGGTCCCACTTGTCGGTCAGATCTGGGTCCGAACCTGACTCAAAATTGAATTTGGCTTGTTCTTGTCGCCTAACCAACACATCCACCTAGTTTATGTCGAAAATCGTCCACAACTTTAAATATCTTGCTGCATATATAGTTTTTGGCCCTGTCACTCATTTGTGAAGAATCACTTAAAAGTGATCTGATCTTGATCCAGATTCAAATCAAATTGAATTGATTCATCCTTGTCACACACCCAACCTGTCCACCAAGTTTCGTCCAAATTCGTACCTAACTTTTTGAGATATCATGCTATAAATCGGGTTTCGCCCCATCTTTCAATGGTGAAGAATCATTTAAAAATATTCTCCGATCTGGATCTGCACAAAATCTGATCATTTATTTCTTATCATATTCCCAACTTCTGTCCTGTCCACACCTTCTTGAGACATCCTGTTCAAAAGCAGACAGACAAAGCCAGACAAACAGACAGTCATGGGTGAAAACATGACCTCCATCCACCTTCGGTGTCAGAGGTAAAAATGATCTCATATACAGACTTGGCATTTAATATGGAATATTTTTTTTTTCTTGACTTGTGTTTACTTTCTTAACTCAGTATATCAATCTGGTGAGTTTCTTTCACACTTTGGTGATTTATTTGTTAAAAGAACCATGTCACTGATTGTCTGTCGCAGCAAGAAGTCGACAACAGGATTATATCACAGGTGGCGTGGCAAAATGTACGGACAGGTGCATTTGATGATTGGCTTCACAGTCGGGTATACAAGGGTTGTTGCGTTCTGTATTAGTGGAAAACAACTGCTGCACGTCTCCAAAAGTTATTGCCGCTTCCTCTGGAGATGGTCCGTCAACTCGACAATGCTGTTTGTCATGGAGTGGTGGCTTTACGAAATTACGGCATGAGACGGAGTGCTATTGCTCGGCAGTATGGCATCACTCAAGGTCAGGTGTCAAAGATCCTGAAACGAAATGCTCAGAGGGGTGTCCCTACTCCAATACTGAGGCCAGGAGGTCCCCGCAGAACCACAAGGAGGGATGATCGCCAGCTGCACCGGTTAGTCCGCAATGGCCGTACCAAGTCAGCTAATCGGCTTAGGGCTGAGTGGCAGCAACTGACAAATGTGCCTGTATCCAGAAGGCTAGTCAACCAACGACTGGTTCAAGCAGGCTATCGTGCCAGGCGTCCCCTGAGAAAGCCACGCCTGACCAGACAACACCGCCAGCGCCGATTGCAGTGGGCCAGAGAGCACCGTCAATGGCAGCCAGGACACTGGAATCACGTGATCTTCAGTGACGAGTCTAGATTTCTGGTCTATCGTCAAGATGGCCGCGTCCGAGTGCGCAGACAAGTGCATGAAGCCCACAACGAAGATTGTATAGTGCCAAGAGTCCAAGCTGGAGGTGGTGGGGTGACCGTTTGGCCTGCTTTTCATGCAGGGGGCAAAACTGACCTGGTTGTTCTGAATGGAAACCTGAACCAGTTCAAGTTCAGGGCCATTCTGGAAGAAACATTGCTTCCATTTGCTCGTGCAGCCTTTTGAGGAAACTTTGTCTTCCAATATGACAATGCATGGCTTCATCGTGCTCGCATGATCCAACACTTTCTTGCTGACCATTGTGTAGAGCATATGGAGTGGCCTGCCATGTCCCCGGATATGAATCCGACAGAGAACTTGTGGGCAGAATTAACACGTCAAATCGACCACTTGGACCAGCAGCCGACCTCTGTGCGTGAATTGCAGCAGGCTATTGTCACTGCATGGCAAGCGATTCCTGTCCAAACCTTGGCAAATCTCGTGAGCAGCATGCCTCAACGTGTACGTGCTCTCCTGAATGCTCGTGGGGGTTACACAAAGTACTGAACTGTAATTTTACTGTCTGTAATCCCAGTCGTAATTTAACTTTTGTTTTTGTTCAAAAAAATTTGGGCTAATGTGCAAAATAAAGAGATACTTCTGGAAAACGTACAGAAGTTTAACACAGTGCTGTCCATGAATTGAGTTCGATATCAGTTTCCATCACTTTCAAGGATCAATTTATTTGTTTCGAAATGTCGAATGTGGTTTTTGTTTCTTTTAAAGGTCACATTAACAAAATCTCGAATAACTTCAACATAATTCCAATGAACTTTTGGTTCGAAGACATCTTGAAAAGGAAGTTCACCCCCACAAAAAAAATTCCATATTAAATGCCAAGTCTGTATATATTGTTGCGGACCGCGGATAAGATGTTACTGGATTTGCCGAGCGGATGGCAGCCGCGGCCCGAACCTTTTAACAATTACTAACCCGATCCTGAAACGTTGGCCAAATCGTGCCACAGATATTCAATGAGGGAAAAGACAAAGACGACGGATGTGAAGAAGAAGAAGAAGAAGACAAAAAGGGTTTGAAATACGAATATGATTTATTTCTATTTACAGGACCAAAGAAACCAAGGAAGAAGGAAGGATAATAAAATAAAGACAGAAAGAGGGACGGACCAGAAGGACACAGTGAAAATTAGCTTACCTATGCAGTCTTAATTATAACCCCAGGACAAGACACACAAAACAGACTACGAGCAAACTCACACGAATGGGGAAATTGCAGGCAGGAATGGTCGGAAGGAGGAATAGCTTGGCGGGAGAGGAAGGTTCAGCGGGATCGGTCGGGCTGGAAGCGGACAGCCGCCGTCAATTCTCGAGCTGGGATCGCCAAAACCGCCGCGGTTCCAAACTGCACGGCGAAGCTCCTCCGGTGCACCGTGCACTCTCCAAAGCTGCTCATTTGAACTCTTTCTTGGCACCTCTGTGCAACTCTCTCTTGGCGCTTCTCACTTGGCACTTGTTCTACTTGGCACTTGTTCTTCTGCCGTATCTCTGACTCTCTTCTGTCTCTGGCGCACTTGTTGCAACTGCAACCACCTTCGACTCCTTCTCATCACTCCCCAAAGGCTTCCGCGTGCGCTTTTTATAACCCCGCCGGCGATCAAGCCGCCGGCCTCCAGGACACGCCCATCGGTGAGCTCGCCTCGGCCCTGATTGGTCGGCACGGGCCCTCTGGCTCCACCCTTGATGACGATGGGCGGCACGCCCAGGATTCGGCAGCTCCTCCCCCTTCTTCTCCAAGCCGACCTCATGGCTAATGGAGTCGCGGTGAATGCAGTTGGCAATTGAGGCTTTATTAAATGAAAATGAAAGGGGATCTATCTGTTTGAATTCAGTGCAATGGAGTGTCAATTAATGGAAGACAAATCCTTAGCCTATTACACAGAATAAGGAAATAACTACCAACAAGCAGGAAATCTATGATTGGCTAAACGTGATTGTTTATGACCTAATTACGGGACGCACTTTGACCTTTATACACAACTGGAGGAAGGAGGGCGATATTTTTACAACAATTTACACAACAATCAAAAAAACACAATCCTCATATCCACAACAATATATATTATACTGCATGAACAAAAAAAATGCATATATGCACTTCGTTGTAAAATCACAAGCTTCTGGCCTAAAACATGTTTTTTTGTTCATTTGTTATTATATATATATATATATATATATATATATATATATATATATATATATATATATATATATATATATATATATATATATACAGTGAAACCTTGACTTACGAGTTTAATTCGTTCTGTGACCGAGCCCGAGCTCTAGCGGCTAGAGTGCCGGCTTAGGATCCTAGGATCCTGGGTTCGAATCCCGGTCAATCGCTGAATTAACGCCAGGGGGGTTGACTCAGCCTGTCATCCTTCCGAGGTCGGCAAATTGAGTACCAGTTCACTGGTAATTCCCTGCTTGTCGTTAAAGGCGGCAAAAAGGGTTGGCGTCAGGAAGGGCATCCGGCCGTAAAACATTGCTTCAAAAAGGGGACCGAAAAACAACAACAACCACAGTTCCCGAAAAAGGCCAACCCCCGCTTGCGGGGAAAAATGGCCTCTATAGGTGGTTTTGTGACCGAGCTCGTAACTCAATTTGCTCGTTTCTCAAATTAAATTTCCCCATTAAAATGAATTGAAATGCTATTAATCCATTCCAGCCCGCCAAAAACCACACCAATTTTTAAAAAAATATGCAGTATATATAAAAATATCTCGCGCTTTATATTTCACCTGTATGCAGCATACAAGTTGGCAGGATGGCCTGGACTGGAGGTACCCACACTTGACTCTAAACTGTCCAGCCTGGGTTTGAATCCCGACCCAGCTATAACCTGTCATGTCGGTGTTTCACAGGCAGGGTGATTCATCAATGTGTGTACCGCTAAACTGGGCGCCCCGTTTGCGTCCCATTAGTTGTTGGATGTTAAGGATCTCACCGTTTCTTCCACAAAGAGAAGGCGAGCTATCGCCGGCACTCTGAACAAGTTGTGGCCTGGCATGCTCTTCTCCTCTGCCGTTATATACGTCCTCCTCGGCATCTTTTTCCAGAAGAGCCCTGTCTCGTCACAGTTGAAGATTTGCTGGGGGATGTATCGTTCGGCTTCTATCAGTTCGGCAAAAGTTATAATAAAATATTCAGCTGCCTTCACATCCGAGCTTGCTGCCTCACCATGCCTGACGACGGAGTGAATGCCGGTCCTCTTCTTAAAATGATCAAACCATCCCCGACTGGCTTTGAATGACTCTTCCGATGCCTCGTCCGTTGATGTTCCCGCAGTCTGCTGCACCAAATCCCCGTAAATGTCTCGGGCCTTCTCACACATGATGCTCTCGGTCACGGTATCTCCTGCGAGCTGCTTCTCCGTCAACCACACAAACAACAACTTCTCCATCTCTTCATGGACAGAGGTCCGGAGCTTTGAAATAATCGTAACGCCCTTGGCTGGCGTTATAGCCTTTATCGACTCCTTCTGCTTCAAAATCGTACATATCGTAGAAGTACTACGATCGTACTGCCTCGCCAAGTCGACAACACGCACACCTCGCTCATGTTTTTCGACGATTGCGTGTTTTATATCCAAGCACATCATCCTCTTCTTCTTCTCAGTTCTGCCCTTGGCACTCAATTTCTTAGGACCCATGGTTAAAACTAAGAAATTTTCCAAAATAACCAAAATTCGAAAACAAAGCAGCAGCGATATACGGCAGAGATGCTTGCACGGCAAGATAACCACGTGACCGGAACCCACCTGGTGGCGGGTGGCGTAAGCTCGTAACTCAGATCTCGGCTCGCATCTCAAAGCAAAAAACCGCCCGAGCGACGGCTCGTATCTCGGAAAACTCGTAAGTTGGTGCACTCGTAAGTCAAGGTTTCACTGTATATATATATATTATATATATATATATATATATATATATATATATATATATATATTGTAACGATTTTGAGAAGTGTAACGGGTTTTGAGAAGTGTAACGGGTTTTGAGGAGTGTAACAATTTTGGAGGAAGGGTAACGGATGTGAAGAGTATGGTTTTGGTATGGTAACATCCTGGTAATGTAAATAATGGTCGCAGCCGTCCTCCTAATTAATTTCATAGAACATACACGCAGGTCACGATATATCTTTTAAATAGTGTATTTCCTTATTCCATGTAGGCTAAGTATGTGTTTTCCACTTGATTGACTTTGCATTGTATCAAACAAAATAAGCGTAGGCCCTTCCAATTTCCCCAAAACCTCCCTTCCAATTGCCTTCCGCATTTTGGCTGGTTTTCTTCAAACCACCATTGGCCACGAGGTAAGGTTGGGGAAGAAAGGCGTGTCTCCACCTCGTCATAAGAAGCAAGGAGTGAACCAGCCCTAACAGCCAATCAACACCGCGGTGAGTGACCCGGTAGGCGCGCCCTCGGGGTCGGCGGCTTGATTTCGCTGGAGGTGATAAAAGCGACTGCAGGGGACTGCTTTGGGAGATGACTGGAGAGGAGCAACGAGGCTGCACCAAGGAGAGGGCTTGAGAGATACGCTGGGGGATGACCTGGAAGAGGAGCGCAATCCACCGCAAGCCCTACCTACCTGCCTGCATGCAATATCCCCTGTCGTTGGAGAGACGCGCTGAACGGAGGGAGACGGCTCCACCCCAGGAAGAGGAGCAGGTGTGCCGAGCCAGCGCGTGACGGCCGCGGATACGCGACGGAGGTTTTCCCGCCAAAACCGCAAGGGGTTGAATTGCCTTCCTCTCAAGCAATCAACCTCGAGCCATTACCTGCCTGCAATATCCACCGTGTGAGTGTGAACGTCCTGTCCTACTCGTTTGTCTTGGGGATTAAGTAAATGAAATAGAATAAGTTAACAATGCACTGTGTGACTGCTCTTTTCCATCTATTGCTGTAAATAATATTGGTCGCTCTAAAATATTGCTTGTGTGTGTATAATAAATATGTTCTTCCTCCAAACTCTGTCTTTCTTCTCTCTTCTTCTCTTTCGGTCGTTTTAGAGGTTTCCCAATTGAATATCTGTAGCGCGATTAGTCAACGTTCGGTTGGAATCGGGTTCTAATCGGGGAGTAACTGTTCGGACGCGGTTAAATACACCACCGCTCGGTAAAATAACATCCAAAAACCGTGTCCGTAACAATTGGTAGTCAGGAGATGGGATTCGAACCTGGGACTAAATTTATTTAGCCCAAATTTTGGACACCAATTGTGTTAGTACCGTAACAATTGGTGTCGAGGAGTTGGATTCGAACCTGGGACTAAATTTGTTAGGCCCAAAGTTTAAAAAAATTTTTGGTCAAAATTACGAGCTGCCGAAATTGTGTTTTTTATAAAACCCGAATTTTGAGATCGCGCCATGGACAATCAAGGCGATCGGATGTCGGTGGGGGAGATAGACGGGTTAGGGGTAACCCAGGAACCAGGGGAAATGTATGTGGAAGAAAGGGAGGAGGAGAGCAATGAGGAGGCGGTTGAGGGAGTAGCAGGCGTGCAAAATGGCGTCCTCGCGCACGTGGGTGTAGCGGCACCAAATTTTGCCACGCCCGCGACAGTAGCAGCGCCGCCGTTGGATTCGGACCTTTTGTTGCTACAAATCGGTGCCCTTATGGACAAAATGAGGGACGAAGCAAGGGCTGATAGTGCGAAAATGGAAAGCAGAATGATGGGGGTAATGAGGGACGAAGCGAGGGGTACCGGTGAGGGATTAGAAAAGAAATTTGAGGGATTAGACAAGAAATTTGAGGGATTAGACAAGAAATTTGAGGGATTAGACAAGAAATTTGAGGGGTTAGACAATGGGATAGAAGGGGTGAAACATGGGTTAACGGGGGTGGAAAACAGAATGGCTGCCCAGGAGAATCAGTTAGAGGGGGTGAAAAATGGGTTAATGGGGTTAGAAAATAGGATGGAGGACAAATTGCGGGAAATAGGGGAACAATCCGCCCGGGAAATCGAACAGATGGGGAACCAGATGGAGGAAATACGACGAGGAGTGAGTGAGGAGGTCTCGGGGCTGCGCGAGGAGGTAAAGCGAGGCGAAAAGCGTATAGAGAAAGAGGTGAGAAATAATACGGCAAAGTTACAGGGGGGAATAGAAGATCTGACGGAGGAGGTGGAGCAGCTGACAGAGGGACAAACTAAGTTAGTGGAGCAGGTTCAAAAGAACACTGCGGTACTAGGAGGGTTAAAGGCGACACAAAAAGAAATTAAAAACGAATTAATAGCGACGCAGAGGCAATGTCAGATGGTACGAGAGGAACTGACAATGAGGGTGGAGGAGGTGACAGAGATAATGGAGACAAAGGACCGGCAGGTGAGGATGCACATAGAGACGGTCACGGTAGCCTTAGAGGACGAACTTGAGGGGACGCACCGAGAAATAAAAGAGGTTAAACAAAAACTAGAGGAAGTGGGAGAAGAGGTGAGTGAAATTAAGAAGGGACGGACAGAAACTAAGAGGGAGATAAAGGAGGAAGTCATGGAATATGTACAAGGTCTGTGTTCAAATCATGATGTGATGCTCACTAACCAAATAAAAAGTTTGCAGGTGGCAAAGGAGGTGCGACGAGGTACGGAGGTGAGTGGCAATGTACATGATGTGAGGGGGGATTCAGTCGGCTTGGGGATTGGTTTGGATCCGGGTGTTCGTGAAAGGCCGTTGGTGAGGTGTGTGACAGGACAGGTGTGCGAAAAAAGGGGTGTGCGAGAATGTCCGACCATGGGGTGTGTGAGGAAAAAGTGCACGCCGAGGAGTGAGTGTGCCGTCAAGAGTGAGTTGGTCGAGGCGCGTGTGCGAGGGAGCGCAGGGAGGCGCGGTGTGGTGGGTGTTACGGAGGAAGTAGCGAAAAGGTGTGCGCGGGAGGACGCGCGAGGGGGGTGTGTGGCGGACGGGTGCATGGGGAGGGCGCATGCTGTCAAGAGTAAGGGAGAATGCATGCCTGTGGTGAGTGTTACGGAGGAAGTAACGAAGAAGTGTGCGCGGGAGGATGCGCGAGAGGGGTGTGTGGCGGACGGGTGCATGGGGAAAGCGCATGCTGTCAAGAGTAAGGGTGAGTGCGCGACTGAGAGTGGAGGTGAGAGTCGTGAGAGTGAAACGGAGCGTGAGCTGGTTGTGACAGGTGGGCGAGGATGTACACCTGGGATGGAAGGATGCACACCTGGAATGGTAGAGCGTGTGTGGGAAGGCACATTTGAGTTGGTAGTGAGGCACGTGGTTGGGTGTGCGGGTGAGAGCACACCTGTGATCGTCACAAAGGAGGTGACCGAGAAAGGGGCGCGAAGCGGTGTATTGGTGAGGTGTGCGAGCAACGAATGTGTGCCAAAGTGTTCGGTGGTCAGGTGTGTGACCAAGGCTGTGAGTGGAATGGGTGTACCGAGGTGTGTCAGGAAAGGTACGAGGAGAATGGGAACAGCTGCATGTATGAGCAAGAAAGGGGTAGCGTATGCTTGTAGGAATCCAGGTGAAGCGTCGACGATAACTGGGTTAAAGGTTAGAACGACTTATAGCCGACTCGGGCCCTCGGTGCGCGTCGGGCAGCTTCGCGTGCCGCGAGGACCAGCGGGGATCCGAACCACGGCGGTTTCGAAAGGACCGCCGTGCGCGATCCACGCTGGGCCTCGCGTGGAGCGGCCGCGTCCGGGCTCCACAAGGCGGAGCGGGCAGCTCGATAGGAAGGGTCGTCATGGCGACCACTTTCTATTGAGACGTGCCGGCAGGTCGAGATCGGGACATTGGATGGCTCCACGCCGAAGTGGTGCATGGGATCTCGGCCCGGGTAAGCCCCCGCCCCGGCCCCGAATGCGGGACGCATCCAGCCGCCAGCACAAAAGAATCCGCGTTCAGTGCTCGGCTGTACGAAGCCGGGCTGTAGATGTGAATTGGCGCACCGAGAGGATGTAATAAGTAGACGGGTGATGTGAATTGGCGCACCGAGAGGATGTAATAAGTAGACGGGTGATGGTGATAGTGATAGTAGTGATTTGAAACGAAATTTAGAAAAGTGAATAGAATTGGCAGTAAATGGAAAATTTTTGAATTGTTGGATTTGGACGAGCGAAATTGGTAGTGAGAGACCCCCGATGTGGTGGGATGGCAAATCCACCATCCCTCACAGGTGGGGGCAAATGCGCAATAGCTTATGGGGTGTATGGCAGTGAAAACTAGCCCGGGTGGGTTAGGTTATATTGATAGGGCCCTAGAAGATGACATTAGGTGACGTTAAGTTTAGTTAGTGACTGATACCTGTAGTGGGGACGCAGGTAGATTAGTGTGGATTATAATGACGTGGGAGCGCAATAGTTTAAAGGGACGACTGGGAAGCGCAAGTTTCAGAGGGGAGAAGTTAGCTGAGATGATGCCGTGCGTGTGAGGATTGAACAGGTGAGAATGGAACAGGTGTGATTGCACAGGTGTGCAACTGAACAGGTGTGTGGAGCAGTGTATGAGGGAGTAGTGGTGATTGCGTGTTGTGTTGACCAAATGGTCCAGGAAGAAAGGAGGGTGCAGGTGGCACCAGGTATGATTGCACAGGTGTGCAACGACAGGTGAATGAAGAACAGGTGTATGTGGCTGTATGGAATAAATGGTATGGAGTAGTGAAATGGATGGTCGTGGAGTGAGAATGGTGGAAATTGTGGAGTGGAGTGGATGGTGCGAAGGTGTGAATGGGGGAAGAGTGGACCCCCATCACGGATACCCGGGGCGGGTAGTGTAAGTGTTAGGTAGAGGGTACAGGTAAATTGTGGTTGGATATTGGCATCTGTGGTGCGGGTGACAGAATGGTATGTGGATGGGTGCGTTGGTGTTGTGGAAATGGCTGGGCGTGTAGCCTGTTAGTGTGTGTAGTTGGTTTGGGCACTCCACCACTGTGAGGATGTCGGCCAGGTGAGGCCGCAGGTGGGCTCTGGGAGCCGGTAGTAGTTGTTGTGGATGGGGCCCGAGGATCCGGAGGACGGACCCGGGTAGCCCAGTGCCAGAGGGCACCATGGGGTGACAGAGCCAGGAGAGGGGCTGTCCCCAGGTAGTTAGGTTAGGGTGAGGAGCTAGGTAAGCTCGGGTGGCAACTACAGTGGTGGAGGTGTGCAGGTGGGTAGACCTGTTGGGAGAGGTACACGTCGCAGCCCAGAAATTGTGCTAGAGCACCGGGAGATGAATCGGGGGAGTGAGACCCCAAATTGAGGAGCACCACAGTTTGGCCAATGGGAATTGGTTATTAGAACCCATAGTGTAAGTTGGCCAATGGATTGGCAGGGAAAGACCCCGGGTAGTGTAAAGTGTGTTAAAGTCATTTAGAGGATAGTTAGGATGAAGGATCTCCTCGCACCATCTGCATCCACTCACCTGAGGTGACAGGTACTCCACACCATGCCATGTTTGATTATTTTTTACTGTGCAAATGTTTGGGTTGTGAGACGCATCATGACGTGGGTGTGACATTGTGCGTAATTCCATCTCTCCCTCCTTTTGAGGATTGATGATGAATTGAGGATGGCAAATTTTGAAGTAGAGGGATTGTGGTGACGAATTTGGTATAAGGGAAATATGGGGAAGACGTGACAGTAGTGACGAATTTGTAAATGGGTAGATTTTGTAAATATGGGGTAAGAGCAAGGGTAGTGTAGGTGACAGGGGGGTGACGTACGGTAGGGACGAGCTTTCTCACTTCGCCCTCCGTACGCATTTCACCTTGCATTGCCTTGTTTGACGTGTACCCTTGTGACCTTACCCCTCGCTCAATTGTCTTTCTTTTGTCTCCCACATGACCTGTGCGCCATTGGGTGCCGAGGAGAGCGTGCGTGAGGTGGCCATTGTGCGCCCGAGATTCCCAGAACCAGCACGCATTGCGTTGATGTACCACTTTATGGACCGCTGTTCGGCGGCCAAGTACCACTTGATGGACCCCAGGTTCTGGGGCAGAGCACCTCTGTTGGAGACCGGCCATAGTGGCCAGGGAATCTTGCTTGCGGACCTCGGTAAGGTGGCACCTATGCCAAACAGGTGGACCACCCTTAGTTGGCCCCTGAGGCCCTAAATAAAAATGGACACAAGTTGTGCTTTTTTTTAGTATGTCCAAATAGGCCGCATGAAGCCAGAAGACGTCGGGAAGAACATCGGCCCAGCAGAGAAGGAGAAGACCACCACCAGTTGTTTTGTTGTGTTTATTATGAACCATGGTAACCGCACCGGATGGTGTTTTTGGGTGCTTTGTGGTGTTTGGGTGCTTTTGGGTGCTTTGGTGGTATTGGTACTGGTGCATCGATGCAATGCGTGCTGTCTCCTCCCTCCCAACAGGAATTTCTTTCTCTTGTTCCCTAAAAAGAAAAAGAAAAAAACACACAGGTCCTGGGTTGCGTTGTAAATAAGAAATCACGTCATTGTAAATAATGCTCCCCACCGTAAATGTATAGTTTGAGAATAATTCCGTAATTCGGTTAGCTGTGGGCTTGAGTCTGTTAGACAGGATGCAATGCAATAGGGGGACATACTTATTTGTGTTTTAAAATTGTCACACTCAGGGTCAGGTTAATTGTAGAGGGAATTACACCTACATGTCACACTCAGTTAAGTCTAGTAGGCCCGAGGACGTGCCTGAAGAAAGGAGGGTGCAGTGTAACGATTTTGAGAAGTGTAACGGGTTTTGAGAAGTGTAACGGGTTTTGAGGAGTGTAACAATTTTGGAGGAAGGGTAACGGATGTGAAGAGTATGGTTTTGGTATGGTAACATCCTGGTAATGTAAATAATGGTCGCAGCCGTCCTCCTAATTAATTTCATAGAACATACACGCAGGTCACGATATATCTTTTAAATAGTGTATTTCCTTATTCCATGTAGGCTAAGTATGTGTTTTCCACTTGATTGACTTTGCATTGTATCAAACAAAATAAGCGTAGGCCCTTCCAATTTCCCCAAAACCTCCCTTCCAATTGCCTTCCGCATTTTGGCTGGTTTTCTTCAAACCACCATTGGCCACGAGGTAAGGTTGGGGAAGAAAGGCGTGTCTCCACCTCGTCATAAGAAGCAAGGAGTGAACCAGCCCTAACAGCCAATCAACACCGCGGTGAGTGACCCGGTAGGCGCGCCCTCGGGGTCGGCGGCTTGATTTCGCTGGAGGTGATAAAAGCGACTGCAGGGGACTGCTTTGGGAGATGACTGGAGAGGAGCAACGAGGCTGCACCAAGGAGAGGGCTTGAGAGATACGCTGGGGGATGACCTGGAAGAGGAGCGCAATCCACCGCAAGCCCTACCTACCTGCCTGCATGCAATATCCCCTGTCGTTGGAGAGACGCGCTGAACGGAGGGAGACGGCTCCACCCCAGGAAGAGGAGCAGGTGTGCCGAGCCAGCGCGTGACGGCCGCGGATACGCGACGGAGGTTTTCCCGCCAAAACCGCAAGGGGTTGAATTGCCTTCCTCTCAAGCAATCAACCTCGAGCCATTACCTGCCTGCAATATCCACCGTGTGAGTGTGAACGTCCTGTCCTACTCGTTTGTCTTGGGGATTAAGTAAATGAAATAGAATAAGTTAACAATGCACTGTGTGACTGCTCTTTTCCATCTATTGCTGTAAATAATATTGGTCGCTCTAAAATATTGCTTGTGTGTGTATAATAAATATGTTCTTCCTCCAAACTCTGTCTTTCTTCTCTCTTCTTCTCTTTCGGTCGTTTTAGAGGTTTCCCAATTGAATATCTGTAGCGCGATTAGTCAACGTTCGGTTGGAATCGGGTTCTAATCGGGGAGTAACTGTTCGGACGCGGTTAAATACACCACCGCTCGGTAAAATAACATCCAAAAACCGTGTCCGTAACAATATATATATATATATATATATATATATATATATATATATATATATATATACTGGTTCTAAGACCGGATTCTGACATACATATATATACACACACACACACACACACACACACACACAGACTTGGCATTTAATATGGAATATTTTTTTGTGGAGGTGAACTTACTTTTCAACATATCTTAGAACCAAAAGTTCATTGGAATTATGTTGAAACTATTTTAGATTTTGTTAATGTGACCTTTAAAAGAAACAAAAACCACATTTGACATTTCGAAACAAATAAATTGATCCTTGAAAGTGATGTAAACTGATATCGAACTCAATTCATGGACAGTACTGTGTTAAACTTCTCTACGTTTTCCAGAAGTATCTCTTTATTTTGCACATTAGCCAAAAATATTTTTTTAACAAAAACAAAAGTTAAATTACGACTGGGATTACGGACAGTAACATTACAGTTCAGTACTTCGTGTAACCCCCACGAGCATTCAGGAGAGCACGTACACGTTGAGGCATGCTGTTCACGAGATTTGCCAAGGTTTGGACAGGAATCGCTTGCCATGCAGTTTCAATAGCCTGCTGCAATTCACGCACAGAGGTCAGCTGCTGGTCCAAGTTGTCGATTTGACGCGTTAATTCTGCCCAGAAGTTCTCTATCGGATTCATATCCCGGGACATGGCAGGCCACTCCATATGCTCTACACCATGGTCAGCAAGAAATTGTTGGATCATGCGAGCACGATGAGGCCGTGCATTGTCATCTTGGAAGACAAAGTTTCCTCGAAAGGCTGCACGAGCAAATGGAAGCAATATTTCTTCCAGAATGGCCCTGTACTTGAACTGGTTCAGGTTTCCATTCAGAACAACCAGGTCAGTTTTGCCCCCTGCATGAAAAGCAGCCCAAGCGGTCACCCCACCACCTCCAGCTTGGACTCCTGGCACTATACAATCTTTGTTGTAGGCTTCATGCACTTGTCTGTGCACTCGGACGCGGCCATCTTGACGATAGACCAGAAATCTAGACACGTCACTGAAGATCACGTGATTCCAGTGTCCTGGCTGCCATTGACGATGCTCTCTGGCCCACTGCAATCGGCGCTGACAGTGTTGTCTGGTCAGGCATGGCTTTCTCAGGGGACGCCTGGCACGATAGCCTGCTTGAACCAGTCGTTGTTTGACTCGCCTTCTGGATACAGGCACATTTGTCAGTTGCTGCCACTCAGCCCTAAGCCGATTACCTGACTTGGTTCGGCCATTGCGGACTAACCGGTGCAGCTGGCGATCATCCCTCCTTGTGGTTCTGCGGGGACATCCTGGCCTTGGTATTGGAGTAGGGACACCCCTCTGAGCATTTCGTTTCAGGATCTTTGACACCTGACTTGAGTGATGCCATACTGCCGAGCAATCGCACGCTGTTTAATGCCGTAATTTCGTAAAGCAACCACTCCATGACAAACAGCATTGTCGAGTTGACGGACCATCTCCAGAGGAAGCGGAAATAAATTTTGGAGACGTGCAGCAGTTGTTTTCCACTAATACAGAACGCAACAACCCTTGTATACCTGACTGTGAAGCCAATCATCAAATGCACCTGTCCGTACATTTTGCCATGCCACCTGTGATATAATCCTGTTGTTGACTTCTTGGTGCGACAGACAATCAGTGGCATGGTTCTTTTAACAAAGAAATCACCAAAGGGTAAAAGAAACTCACCAGATTGATATACTGAGTTAAGAAAGTAAACCCAAGTCAAGAAAAAAAAAAAATTCCATATTAAATGCCAAGTCTGTACATATATATGTCTGTTGGGTCGTGATATGTAGAGCAGAGAGAGCTGAGTAGGTAACATGCTTCGAGGTGTCGCGGAAAGGAATCTGACCCTGTAATAAGTTCTTCATGTGTAGGCGTTTTGTTGGGTAAGGAGTATACTTGTGAATCTACCAGTAGGTTCGTGTGTTAAGTAGAGTTCGGGATTAAAGAGTAGCCTCACCTGCCTAGCCAAACCTTTGTCCCTTTTGCCACTGCACACCACAGAGACATTCCGACTAGTCCTCAGCGCAACACCAAGTGACTCCCTTCCCTGACATGACTGTGAAAGAGAACCGGCAAAAGGAAACCAGGCCAGGACACCGCCGATAATGGCCGCCACCACCTACACCTCCGGAGAGGACTGTCCACCTCGAATAGCATGCAGAATGACACCAGGAGCAGGGAGTGGGAGTGACGCAGTGGGCGTGCACCTGGACGAGTCGGTGGAGGAGACTGATTGGTTGGCAGCGCGCCAAGGCTGACGTGACCGCCGCGGAGTGATATGAGGCGCAGCAGGACTTTGGTTGGAGTGAGTGAGTTGCGTGGAGTTGGTTGAGAGCAGTTAGTTCGCGTTTGTTGGTTCGAAAGGAGAGATCAGCGAGCGCCGAACGCGAGTCTGAAAGTGAGTTGGTTCAGAGCAGTTGACCAGTTCGGTTCGCAGTTCACGGCTTGAGTTGGCAGTCCCGGTGCGATCCCGAGTTTGGAGAGTCCTGTCCCTGGTCGAGTGGAGAGTTACAGCTCGAGCAGCTTTAGTCCCGGCCGGCAGCCCGAGTGGGGTTCGCTAGCGTCGTGCAGCCCTGCGTTGGACCTTTTGAGCGAGGGACCTCGTGGTGTACCGTTGAACCGACGAGGCCTGGTGGTGCTCGGAGGCGGGCGGAGAGGGCCGCGTTACACTGAAGACGACAAAGACCAGATAAGCCCGAGCTCCGCGGTTACACTTTACATGACGAGACATTTTCTTTCGTATTCACATTCCTTTGTTCTTGTTTCTGAAGTCAGTGTGTGGGATCCCAATTTCGGTTTCTTATTAGATTTATTATCGCGTTTTCCTGTCCTTGCTTTTATTTTGAATAAACCCTTGTATTATTTTGCTGTACATACTTGAACGCAGTTTTCCGTGTGGTTGATTCAATAGGTACGGCTTCAGGGCTCTCGCCGCTCCCCTCCATCCCGCGTGCTTTGGTGTAGCTTTTTGGTTTCGGAGTCGGCCATTGAGTTCTCGCCTCAGGGGCGAAGGCCTTCGCGCTCTGCATCCGTGACCGCCTGATATTAATCAAAGACGGTCACGCGACAATCTATATATAATAACAAGTAAACGAAAAAACATGTTTTAGGGCTACAAACTTTTATTTTTTTAAAGTTTTAAACCTATTTTTTTAAATTAAATTTTGATCAATGAAAATGTACTGGAAAAGAGAACCGTGGGCCAAATTTCAGGTCTCTCGGACAGATGGAACCTAGAAAATGAACGGCTCAAAGATTTGAAACGGGACAAACAAACAAAATTCAGATGAAGTTAAATAAAGCGTGTAAATTAAAAGGCAGTGTCTGTCCATCCGTCTGTCTCCTCCATAACTCCAAAACCATGAAACCAAGTGGCCCCAAACTTTTCATGCAGACACCTGGACCTCTAACAGATTGCAATGCTGAAAACTGGGTGTTTATTGAATCGGCTTTTTGGGTATGTTATAACCTGATTTGGTGGCTCACCAATATAGTGGCCCACCATCTTGGTCATCCCACTGCACCTCGCTGGGTTCTTAAGCCGCCATTTTGTTTCAGCCTACTCAAACGTGCCTTGCCTTGGAAACACGATTGATTTATCATTGCATAATTGAAGCATTTCATCAAAATCTGGATTCGGATATGAGGATTGTGTCGTTTAAATAATCTCCAAATCTGTAGTGAAATCAAACAAATTTACCATATCTTTTGATTTTACAACACCTCCACATGCAGCAACTACACCTGGATGCGTACATACCCCCACACCCAGCCAGTGCGAACGCAGACTACAACAACAAAATCGCCTCCACTTCCAGGATCCACAGCACCAAACAAGTAAACATGGTGGAACACTCAAACACCCACCTTTATACCCTTCACCACTCACCAACAAAACACACCAGATCATTGACACACGCACACACACACACACACACACACACACACACACACACACACACACCATTCACACATCTCCATTTCTATTCCGTAACCTCAACCTACAACGTTCGACGTGCTTCCATAAACTTCCTCCATATCCAAAGTGAGCCTTTCAGGGCCTCCTCCACTTCCAAAATCGCCTCCACTTCCAGGATCCGCTTCCGGCTTCCGAACGCAGACTACAACAACAAAATCGCCGCCACTTCCAGGATCCGTTTCCGGTCCCTCGAGCGACGGGGCTTGCTTTGATCTCTCCACGGCATCAAAGTTTGAGTGTTTTCCCGTTCGTTTCTTTGTCAAATTTCCGCTGCGTATTTTGTTGTGTATGTGTTATTGTGTGTTTCTATTTGGTTTTGGTTTTGTAGTTGTTGCAAATTTGTGTGTAATTAGTCGTTTCTTTGTCCGCGCCTCGTGCGGCCTGGTGTCTCGTGCGGCCTCCTCGTCTCGACTTGTGCCACGCCCCCTATATTCTCGTTTGTTCTTTCACCTCTGCTCCTGCTTTCTCAAATCCACGTTCTCACTTAGAGACTTTTCCCAGATTGTTTTCATGGTTTTGTTTAAATATTTATTTATTTAAATATGTTTAAACCGCAGTGGTGATCCCCCCCACACCCCTCCCCCAGGATTTCCATGTTTTAAACGTTTCCCAGTGTGTACCCTGGATAAGAATAGGTACGCCGTATCCCTGCGTGTCGTAGGAGGCGACTAAGAGGGTTGGCGTCAGGAAGGGCATCCGGCCATAAAAAAAAAACATTGCCTCAAAAAGAGAACCATGACAATTACAACTACATGTGGGCAGGGTACAGCCCGAAGTGGAGATCGGTTTCTGAGGTTTGGGACATGGAATGTAGGGACAATGACAGGGAGATCAGGAGAAGTGGTGGAAGTATTGGTCAGAAGAAGAGTGGACATATGTTGTGTGCAAGAGACGAGATGGAAGGGAAGTGGTGTGAGAATGGTGAAGGGTAGGCAGGGACAGAAATACAAGTTTGTGTGGCAAGGGTGCCTGGAGGGCGTGAATGGTGTTGGTGTCCTGTTTTCTGAGGAGTTTGTAGACAGTGTGGTGAGTGTGACTAGAGTGAGTGATAGGTTGATGATGGTGAAAATGATGATTGGAAAGCTCTTGGTGAACGTCATCTCGGGATATGCTCCGCAGGTTGGTCGGAGCGATGAAGAGAAGGACAAGTTCTGGTGTGCGATAGAGAAGCTGATGGAAAACGTGAAAGATGAGGAAGTTGTTGTGGTAGGAGGAGACCTAAATGGACATGTGGGAAGGAGTATGGATGGTTTTGACGGAGTTCATGGGGGTTACGGATATGGTGTGAGAAATGGAGAAGGTGAAAGGATTTTGGAGTTTGCTGATGGAGCTGATTTGTTGATTTGTAATACTCAGTTCCAGAAAGAGGATAATAAGCTTGTTACATACACGTCAGGTGGGTCGACGACAACCGTTGACTACCTGATGGTGCGTAGGCGAGATAGGGGGCACCTCCGAGACACAAAGGTGATCCCGGGGGAGGAGGCTGTTTCACAGCACCACTTGGTTGTCTGCGACGTAAGGGTGAAAGGTGCGAGGAGGGCTCGGCGGGTGAAGTACCAACCGAGAATGAAGGTGTGGAGGTTGAAAGAGGTGACAGTAAGGGAGGCATTCAAAGAGAGGCTGAGTAGGGTCGAGGATGATGTGGTTGAGCTTGAAAGTGGTTGGGTGTCAATGAAAGCTAGTCTGTTGGGAGCCATTGGTGAGGTATGTGGATGGACAAAAGGACCACCGAGGCACTCGGAAACATGGTGGTGGGATGATGAAGTTGGAAAGAGGATTGACGAGAAGAGGAATAAGTTCAAGGAGTGGCAGAAGGCGAAGGGTACGGGAGCAGAAACAGCAGAGCATGAAAGTTATAAGGCAGCCAGGAAGGCTGCAAAGAAAGAGGTAGCAAAGGCGCAGGAGGCATGTAGGAAAATGTTCGGAGAACGCTTGGATTCAGAAGAGGGTCAGAAAGCAGTATTCAGGATTGCAAAGCAGATAGCGAAAGAGAGGTGTGATGTGATGGGGGTGAGCTGCTTGAGGGATGAAGTGGGACAAATCGTTGTCGACCCAGATGGAATTAAAGGAAGATGGAAAAGATATATGGAAATGCTGTTGAATACGGAGAATGAATGGGATGGCAACATAGAGAGTAACCCAGTTTTAGGACCGGCAGAGAAGATAACTGAGAAGGAAGTTGAGGAAGCGATAAAAGCAATGAAGGGTAGAAAAGCGGGAGGGCCGACGGGAGTTGTGGGAGATATGTTGAAGGCAGCAGGAAGTTGGGGTGTGAAGAGAATGACAGAGATCTGTAATCTGGTGGTGAAAGAAGGCCGCATTCCAGTTTATTGGGAACTGAGTACCCTCGTCCCTCTATACAAGGGGAAAGGTGACCCTCTGGAGTGTGGCTCGTACCGAGCGATAAAGTTATTGGAGCATGGAATGAAGGTATTGGAAAGGGTGTTGGAGAGGAGGATAAGGAAGAAAGTGATCGACGAAATGCAGTTTGGATTCATGCCAGGAAGAGGAACGACAGACGTGCTTTTCATTGTGAGGCAGTTGCAGGAGAAGTACATGGAGAAGAGGAAGAAGTTGTTTCTTGGGTTTGTTGATCTGGAGAAAGCATTCGATCGGGTTCCACGCAAAGTATTGACATGGGCATTGAGGAAGTTAGGAGTGGAGGAATGGTTGATCAGAGTAGTGATGGCAATGTACAAAAGAGCGCGCGCAGCTGTAAGGACGAAGGACGGGAACAGTGGTGAGTTTGAGGTGAAGGTGGGAGTGCATCAGGGGTCGGTACTAAGTCCACTACTATTTGTAGCTGTGATGGAGGTGCTGGCTCAGAACGTAAAGGAGGGTTTACCGTGGGAGTTGGTGTATGCAGATGATCTGGTGTTGATTGCGGAAAGTATGGATGGACTGAAGGAAAAGATGAACACGTGGAAGGAATGTATGGAGACAAAAGGTCTGAAGGTGAATATCGGAAAGACGAAGGTGATGGCAAGTGGTAAAGCATGTGGTGAGGTGGAAAGAACTGGGAAGTGGCCCTGTGCTGTGTGTAGGAAGGGTGTCGGAGTGAACTCCATTCAATGTACAATGTGCGCTGAGTGGGTTCATCAAAAATGTAGTGGTCTGAGAGGGTCATTAACCAGTGTGGCAGCAACATTCAAATGTAAGGTGTGCACAGAGGGAGCTGCAGATGGAGGAAATGTTGAGTTGGATCTTGGAGACGGCGTGAAGCTGGAAGGTGTGAAAACATTTTGCTACCTCGGAGACATGCTGAATGGAGAAGGTGGATCAGACTCGGCAACGGTTGCTTGAGTGAGATGTGCATGGAAGAAGTTTCGGGAATTGAGTGGCGTGCTGATGATGAGGGGAGTGTCGTTGAAGCTGAAGGGAAAGGTGTATGCTGCATGTGTGAGAAGTGTTATGATTTATGGGAGCGAGACATGGGTAATGAACGTAGAGCAGCAACGAAGGTTGGAAAGGGTGGAAATGCGAATGGTTCGACGGATGTGCGGAGTATCGTTGAGAGAGAGGAAGACAAATGATGAATTGCGAAAGATGATGGGAAGAGAGCCTGTGATTGATGTTGTGAAGAGGAACAGGTTGAGATGGTTTGGTCATGTGTTGAGGAAGGATGAAAGTGACTGGTTGATAAGAGTGATGGAAATGAATGTAGAAGGAAGTAGAAGACGGGGAAGACCGAGAAAGACTTGGCTAAAGATGGTGGAAGAAGAAATGCGGGCAAGGGGGTTAACAAGGAGAGATGCAGAAAATAGGGCAAAATGGAGAAGATTGTCATGGGGACCGCAAGGCTAACCCCCGCTCTAGCAGGGAAAATGGCCCTTAAAATGCATGTTGTTGTTGTTGTTGTTCCAGGATCCACAGCACCAAACAAGTAAACATGGTGGAACACTCAAACACCCACCTTTCTACCCTTCACCACTCACCAACAAAACACACCAGATCATTGACACACACACGCACACACACACACACACACACGCACACACACACACACACACACACACACACACACACCCACACCATTCACACATCTCCATTTCTATTCCGTAACCTCAACCTACAACGTTCGACGTGCTTCCATAAACTTCCTCCATATCCAAAGTGAGCCTTTCAGGGCAACCTGGGCCACTTTGTTACACATCCTCCTCCTTTCTGTCCCACACAAACCAAGCCGAGTAAGAAATGCAGAAAAAGAATTGCCAATACACCCTCCACACCCCACCTCAAATGGCTGACAAGAAACTCGCCAACCCTTCTCCCGACACTCTGCCTCCAGCTCACTGTACTTTCCTCTCTTCCTCTCGTGCACCTCCTCCATGTTCTCTTCCCAAGGTACAGACAAATCCCCTGAGGTGACCTGTCTTGTTGCACCTGACCAAATGACAATGTCAGGCCGCAACCTTGACACACAGATCTCCTCTGGGAATACCAATTGTGGCTTTAGGTCTGCCACCACCTGCCAATCAAGAGCATCTGACAGCCCTCTTGCTTTCCACCTCCTCCTCTTTCCACCTCTTACCACTTGGCCCTCTTTGACAAACAACACCTCTCCCCCATCAGTCTCCTTCTCCACTCTTCTCTCTCTCGACCTCAGCACCACTTGTTGCACCATCTGCATCACCACCGCCAGCACCTGATCATGTCGCCACCTGTATTGTCCTGCTGCCAATGCTACTGAGCAATGAGCATGCACTCGGTGCATGCTGCACCGTTCCCAAACCTCCACACAAATAACATCTCTTCTCCTGCAACAACCCCCACAATCTCAAGGTCCCTCAAGTTTCTCAACTTCTCAAGAAGTTTGGAACAACCAGGACTCTTCCTGGGGCTGGCCGCCCGGCCAAACTGACCAATATGCAGGCAGTCCCCTGATTACGAACGACCGACTTACGCACGCCAGTACTTACGTACCAACCTACGTGAAGCCTATTATTTTAAAAAAATAGTGGGGTCACCCGTGGGAATCCCACGGGCATGGGCGTGTGTGACATTTGGACATCTTGATTTAGATGCTGCACTTTCAATTTTACAAAATGGTTATTGGCAATTCATCAGATCCAGAAATGGTGTAATGAACACAATTTATTTATTTCACATATGTGACCCCTCACTCCTCTCCACCTGACACTCTCCTCTCCACCCTCACGCCTATCCAATCCCACTCCTCCTCACACTCCCCTCCAATACCTCCTCACACTCCATTCCAATACTTCCTCACACTCCTCTCCAATCCCTCACACTTCTCTCCAATCCCTCACACTCCTCTCCAATCCCTCACACTCCTCTCCAATCCCTCACACTCCTCTCCAATCCCTCACACTCCTCTCCAATCGCTCCTCACACACCCCTCCAATCGCTCCTCTCACTCCCCTCCAATCGCTCCTCACCCTCCTCTCCAATCGCTCCTCACTCTCCTCTCCAATCACTCCTCACTCTCCGCTCCAATTGGTCCTCACTCTCCAACTCCTTGCCCCTCACTCCCCAACACCGAGCTCCGAGCTCTCCCACCCCTAGCTCCTTGCTCTCCAACCCCTCACTCCTTGCTCTCCAACCCCTCGCTCCTCACTCTCCAACCCCTTGCTCCTCACTCTCCCACCCCTAGCGCCTCGCTCTCCAACCCTTCACTCCTTGCTCTCCAACCCCTCGCTCCTCACTCTCCAACTCCTCGCTCTCCAACCCCTCGCTCCTCGCTCTCCCACCCCTAGCTCCTTGCTCTCCCACCCCTAGCTCCTTGCTCTCCCACCCCTAGCTCCTTGCTCTCCAACCCCTCGCTCCTCGCTCTCCAAACCCCTCGCTCCTCACTCTCCAACCCCTCGCCCCTCACTCTCCAACACCTCGCCCCTCACTCTCCAACTCCTCGCTCCTCACTCTCCAACTCCTCGCTCCTCACTCTCCAACTCCTCGCTCCTCACTCTTCAACCACTCGCTCCTCACTCTCCAACTCCTCGCTCCTCTCCAACCCTTATCTCCTCACTCTCCAACCCCTAGCTCCTCACTCTCCAACCCCTTGCTCTTCACTCTCCAACCCCTTGCTCTTCACTCTCCAACCCCTTGCTCTTCACTCTCCAACCCCAAGCTCTTCACTCTCCAACCCCAAGCTCTTCACTCTCCAACCCCAAGCTCTTCACTCTCCAACCCCAAGTTCTTCACTCTCCAACCCCTAGCTCTTCACTCTCCAACCCCTAACTCCTCTCCAACCCCTCGCTCCTCTCCAACCCCTCGCTCCTCTCCAACCCCTCGCTCCTCTCCAACTCCTCGCTCCTCTCCAACCCTCCTCACCGTTGTTTCAGCAGCATCCTTTGCGAGTCTGTGATCACGTTCATCGAGGGTCTCGTTCTCCTGGCTCGTTCTTTTTCTTGCTGCAGTATGGTGGGGTCACCCGTGGGAATCCCACGGGCATGGATGTGTGTGACATGTGGACATCTTGATTTCGATGCTGCACATTAAATTCTACAAAATGGTTGATGGCAATTCATCAGATCCAGAAATGGTGTAATGAACACAATTCATTCATTTCACATAATATGTGACCCCTCACTCCTCTCCACCTGACACTCTGCTCTCTCCACCCTCACGCCTTTCCAATCTCACTCCTCCTCACACTCCCCTCCAATACCTCCTCACACTCATCTCCAATCCCTCACACTCCTCTCCAATCCCTCACCCTCTTCTCCAATCCCTCACACGCCCCTACAATCGCTCCTCACTCTCCTCTCTAATAGCTCCTCACTTGCCTCTCCAATCGCTCCTCACTCGCCTCTCCAATCGCTCCGCACTCTCCGCACCAATCGGCCCTCACTCTCCAACACCGAGCTCCTCACTCTCCAACACCGAGCTCCTCGCTCTCCAACTCCTCGCTCCTCTCTCCCCAACCCCTAGCTCCTCGCTCTCCAACCCCGAGCTCCTCGCTCTCCAACCCCTAGCTCCTCGCTCTCCAACCCCTGGCGCCTCGCTCTCCAACCCCTAGCTCCTCGCTCTCCAACCCCTTGCTCCTCGCTTTCCAACCCCTTGCCCCTCACTGTCCAACCCCGAGCTCCTCGCTCTCCAACCCCGAGCTCCTCGCTCTCCAACCCATCGCTCCTCGCTCTCCAACCCCTTGCCCCTCACTCTCCAACTCCTCGTGCCTCACTCTCCAACCCCTCGCCCCTCACTCTTCAACCCCTCGCTCCTCGCTCTTCAACCCCTCGCCCCTCGCTCTCCAACCCCTCGCTCCTCGCTCTCCAACCCCTCGCTCCTCGCTCTCCAACTCCTCGCCCCTCTCTAATTTCTCGCTCCTCTCCAATTTCTCGCTCCTCTCCAATTTTTTTTATTTTTTTTATTTTTTATTTTTTTTGTATACAAGATCGAGGCTCGTGAAAGAGCGAACATTAATCACACAGAAAGACAAACAGACAAACAAAACAAATAACATCGGGAGCGGTAGACAAGATGGGGAGAGAGGGGGAAGGACACAAACACAACATTTGAGAGCAGGGACCGAGAGACATGGAGACATGGAGAGAACTGTGGGAGGGAGAGGGCTTTGGGGGGGAGGCATGGGAAGGGGGGGGGGGGGTGGGAGAGGTATAAAACATATGGACACTGCCAAGACTTCCAGGAAAGAAGTTGGAATTTCAAACAAGGTGGATCTGGGGTGAATTAGTGGGGGTAGAAAAGATCAAGGTTTTGGATGGGGGAAGATAAGAGATGGTGGTGAACAGCTGTTTTGAAGACCTGGAGGGAGGAGTGTGATTGAAGTGAGTGTGGGAGTTTGTTCCAGAGGCGGGAGAAAAGAGGAATGAAAGAGTGAAGGTGAGCAGAGAGCCGAGATTTCGGCAGTTTAACCATCAGAGGGTGGCTGGCAGATCTTGTGCGACCTGTAGGAATATTTGGGGGACAGAGCACAGAGAGAGCTGGGGGAGCAAGGCCGGAGAGGAGTCGGTAGAAGACAGAAAGAACACCTACCTGCCTGCGGTGAGTGAGTGAAAGGCCCTCAGAGATAGCTTCATCGCGGGAGATTCCAATGATTCTGAAAGCTTTGGATTCAACAGCGTGAAGCCGAGCCAGGTGTGAGGCAGGAGCACCAGCCCATAGGGGAGAACAGTATTCCATTGAGCTGCGAATTTCTCGCTCCTCTCCAATTTCTCTCTCCTCTCCAATTTCTCGCCCCTCTCCAATTTTTTGCTCCTCTCCAATTTCTCGCTCCTCTCCAATTTCTCGCTCCTCTCCAACCCCGAGCTCCTCACTCTCCAACCCCGAGCTCCTCACTCTCCAGCCCCTAGCTCCTCACTCTCCAGCCCCTAGCTCCTCACTCTCTAGCTCCTCACTCTCCAACCCCTATCTCCTCACTCTCCAACCCCTCGCCCTCCAACCCCTTGCTCCTCGCTCTCCAACCCCTTGCTCCTCACTCTCCAACCCCTTGCTCCTCACTCTCCAACCCCTTGCTCCTCACTCTCCAACCCCTTGCACCTCACTCTCCAACCCCTTGCTCCTCACTCTGCAACCCCTCACTCCTCTCCAATTTCTCGCTCCTCTCCAACCCCTAGCCCCTCACTTTCCAACCCCGAGAGCCTCACTCTCCAACCCCGCGCTCCTTACCCTCCAACCCCTATCTCCTTACTCTCCAAACCCCTAACTCCTCTCCAACCCCTAACTCCTCTCCAACCTCTCGCTCCTCTCCAACCCTCCTCATCGTTGTTGCAGCAGCATCCTGTGCGGTTCTCCCATCTCGTCTCGTTGCGTGCGGACGTGCGTGCGTCAGTGATGGGCCGAATTCTAATTTGGTGTGTGGGTGTATCTAGGCAAAAGGAAGAATGCTATTGAAAATTCGGTCACCACGTCAAAATCCAAGATGGCCACCACCATATATGTCTGAACCTTGTGAGCGAAATATCTTGAAAAATAAATGAACTACTAACTTCTAATCTGGTGTGTGGGTGTATCTACGCATAAGGAAGAACGCTGTTGAAAATTGGGTTGCCACGTCAAAATCCAAGATGGCCTCCGCCATGTATGTCTGACCCTTGTGAGCAGAATATCTTGAAAAATAAACGAACTACTAACTTCTAATCGGGTGTGTCTCCAACCCACTCGCAAATATTATCGACTCTTCCATGTTTTCTGCGTCTTCCACTTTGTCAACACACATCACTTCACCGACGGGGGACCGAGGCGTAACGCTTGTTCTTGCTGCATCCTGTTCAAGTCTGCATTGTGTTATGGATTCGTCACTTCCGTCTTTGTGGTTGTCATCCACTTGAAGCATTTTTAGTTTCATGTGCTATTATTGTTGCAATGTTACAGTTTGAATGTGAAATGGAGATAACTGTTTTCAAAGATAAAAATAATGTCTCAGAAGGAAAACAAGATGGGTGAGGGGGAAAACGGAAAAAGAAGAAGTGGCGGGCGAGCGGATAGAGTGAGATCGGGAAAGGAAGGCCGATCTGCTTCGAGGTGTCGAGCGGACGCTGGTGGACATTGGTCACGAGCGAATATTGGTTTCCTCAGGAAAGGGATTCCTGTGACAGTGTCGTTATTGCTGTGGCAAATAAACCTGCGTGGCAGGTTTTGCTTTTGGTTCCGAAAGTGAATCGTCACTGGAGAGCAGGTACGCCTCCATTACGGGCCCGTCCGCCATTTCACCTCGCACCAGCCCTTCGCCTGGTTCTCGTGTGTGTCGTGGATGTCGCTTGGGAATTCGCGGTTCTACGCTTGGGAACTGCTGATCGTTCATATCAGCGTCATTGTCTGATGAACCGAAGGTGTGAATTTCCAGTCGCCTTTTGGGTGAACTTTTACCGGACCGACGTCGGCCCGACACCTCACCAAGCGGCTCGTCTGCAGCGTCGACTGTTAGCCGTTCTGGGTTCAGGTCTCTGTTCGACCTTTTCTTGTGATCGCGAGAGCCAAGGGGATCGACTTTGGCCCTGGTATCCTGACACCGTGACTTTGGGGGATGTTACCGATTGCTCACGTTGGAATACCGTGAGTTATTGATTCAGGAAATTGGTGGTACCACCATAGAAATTATATGGTGTTTGCTGTGCAAGTGAGGTTTTCTTGTACGTGCGTTACTTGTTATTATTGTGTGGTTTTAATACAATACTTGGTTTTTGTAACAATTGATTGGTGTGGTTTCACCATTGGTCATTGGCACACATAATAGCACATCTTCCTGCCGGGACTCCTTTCGGGGCTCGGAGGTACACCGTGGCCGGGGTTTGGGGAGGAGCATGTAACAATTGACGTTCGTCGACGGACTCATTCACCCGTCTCATTCGTTTTCTTGCTGCATCCAGTTAAAGTCTGCGTTCTTCATCGACCGTCGTTCATTTTGGAAATGGAAGTTTCCACGCAACGCATGAATTGTCACGATCCTCAAGAGGAAGTGTCTCGTAATCATCAAATGACAAATGGCAAGTAAATTACATTGTGAAAATTAAAGATTTCAAATAAACCTATTTCAAGTGTATGCGCACATAACTAATAAAAAAAATGAACATATGTCACCCACAGGGTGAACCGTATCTTGCCATTTGACCTTGACCTTAATAATTTCGTATGGTGAATAGTATGTCTTCATGACCAACGCACATGAAATATTGAAAGATTTTGATGAGAACTGAGGAAATAATTTTTTCATGAAAATTCCGTTTTTTCGTCATGACGTCATCAAATGACGTCATAGCGTCAAACTGTTTACAGATCTGGGAAGCACTCATCAAGGGCATTCATATGAGGTATTACTCGATATGGTACCTACGATTTCAAAATTTGACCTTGGGGTCAATAATTTTCGACCTCCAGCGCTAACCATGAAGGTCAAGGCCGATCGCCACCAAAAACTAATCAGCTGAGCGCCGGACCATATACTAGATTCCCATGAAGTTTGGAGACGATCCGATCAAAGTTACTCAAAAAATTTGTGTTTCGTCGACCTCCATGATTGGCCGCAAAGTGACCTTGACCTTTGACCTTGACCTTCATAATTTTGTGTGCTAAAGGGTATCTCTAAAAGACTCTGATATGCGAACTTACAAGAGTTTCCAAAGGGAACTGTGCTCTACAGAGTGACCTAAACAATGCGAACTAAAGCAATACAATATACATGAAAAGTGCAGTTTTTTCGTCATAACGCCGTCAAATGACGTCACATTGTCAAACTAGTTATATGTTTGGAAAGCACTCAACAAGGGCTTCAATTTGAGGTACTACTCGATATGGTAACTGAAACTTGAAAATTTTACCTTTTGGTCAAAATTGAATGACCTTCAAAATGACCTTGAAGGTCAAGGCCGATCGACACCAAAAACTAATCAGCTGAGCGCCATACCACACCCTATATACCCACCAAGTTTGGAGATCATAAGATCAAAGTTACTCAAAAAATAAGGGTTTCGTAATTTGACCTTGGGGTCAATAATTTTCGACCTCCAGCGCTAACCATGAAGGTCAAGGCCGATCGCCACCAAAAACTAATCAGCTGAGCGCCGGACCATATACTAGATTCCCATGAAGTTTGGAGACGATCCGATCAAAGTTACTCAAAAAATAAGGGTTTCGTTGACCTCCATGATTGACCGCAAAGTGACCTTGACCTTTGACCTTGACCTTCAAAATTTTGTGTGCTGAAGGGTATCTCTATAGGACTCTGATATGCGAAGTTACAGGAGTTTCCAATAATAACTGTGGTCTACAGAGTGATCTAAACGTGAAAAAAAAATGATTAACCACAAACAAAAAAACAAAAAAACAAACAAACAAACAAACATACAAGCTGACTGATACATCTTGCAAAAACTTCGTTTTGGCAAGATAAAAAACGAAGAAATATCTCTCGGTAATTTCCTGAAGCATATTTTACTTCCGGATAATAATGTTGAATGAAATGAGAACAAAGAAATATATGTCGTTTTTGTGATGACTGTCATCAAAAGTAAAAGTAATATATCTTAACGGAAAAGAAAAAGCGAATTTTTAATATATGTCGACATTTTCCCCGACTGTTATTTTAGGCAGTGTATTTTCGTGTATCATCGCAACGCGATTTTTAAAAATGTATCTCTACATTTTCCCGTGTGTGCGTGAATGTCCTCAATTATTTCTGACACTGAGTCTAAAACCATCGATAAAAATTCAATCAGATGGTGAATTTGAGATAAAATCATGAGGGTGACTCAATGAATGGGCTTTATTTTACAAGCCTTTGAGAATTCATTTCGTTCTATAAACGGAAGCTTTCATGGGATTCTCTTCCCGTTTTTTTCAACCGAGTCTAAAACTATGTATGCGACTGTGAAAAAATGAAATGATATATCGAATTTGAGTTGAAATAAACCTGTGTGAGAGAGAAAGACAGCACGGGCCGATCTAAACAGGCCTCAAACCGTGGGATTCCCACGGGTGACCCCACTATACTGCAGCAAGAAAAAGAACGAGACGGGAGAACGAGACCCTCGATGAACGTGATCACAGACTCGCAAAGGATGCTGCTGCAACAACGATGAGGATTGGAGAGGAGTTAGGGGTTGGAGAGTGAGGAGCTAGGGGTTGGAGAGTGAGGGGCTCGGGGTTGGAGAGGAGCGAGAAATTGGAGAGTGAGGAGCTTGGGGTTGGAGAGGAGTTAGGGGTTGGAGAGTGAGGAGCGAGGGGTTGGAGAGTGAGGAGCGAGGGGTTGGAGAGTGAGGAGCGAGGGGTTGGAGAGTGAGGAGCGAGGGGTTGGAGAGCGAGGAGCGAGGGGTTGGAGAGCGAGGAGCGAGGGGTTGGAGAGCGAGGAGCGAGGGGTTGGAGAGCGAGGAGCGAGGGGTTGGAGAGCGAGGAGCGAGGGGTTGGAGAGCGAGGAGCGAGGGGTTGAGGAGCGAGGGGTTGGAGAGCGAGGAGCGAGGGGTTGGAGAGCGAGGAGCGAGGGGTTGGAGAGCGAGGAGCGAGGGGTTGGAGAGCGAGGAGCGAGGGGTTGGAGAGCGAGGGGCGAGGGGTTGGAGAGCGAGGAGCGAGGGGTTGGAGAGCGAGGAGCGAGGGGTTGGAGAGCGAGGAGCGAGGGGTTGGAGAGCGAGGAGCGAGGGGTTGGAGAGCGAGGAGCGAGGGGTTGGAGAGCGAGGAGCGAGGGGTTGGAGAGCGAGGAGCGAGGGGTTGGAGAGCGAGGAGCGAGGGGTTGGAGAGCGAGGAGCGAGGGGTTGGAGAGCGAGGAGCGAGGGGTTGGAGAGCGAGGAGCGAGGGGTTGGAGAGCGAGGAGCGAGGGGTTGGAGAGCGAGGAGCGAGGGGTTGGAGAGCGAGGAGCGAGGGGTTGGAGAGGGAGGAGCGAGGGGTTGGAGAGCGAGGAGCGAGGGGTTGGAGAGCGAGTAGCGAGTGGTTGGAGATCGAGGAGCTAGGGGGTGGAGAGCGAGGAGCTAGGGGGTGGAGAGCGAGGAGCTCGGGGGTGCAGAGCGAGGAGCTCGGGGTTGGAGAGCGAGGAGCTCGGGGTTGGAGGGCGAGGAGCTCGGGGTTGGAGGGCGAGGAGCTCGGGGGTGGAGGGCGAGGAGCTAGGGGTTGGAGAGTGAAGAGTGAGGGCCGATTGGAGAGGAGAGCGAGGAGCGATTGGAGAGGAGAGCGAGGAGCGATTGGAGAGGAGAGCGAGGAGCGATTGGAGAGGAGAGCGAGGAGCGATTGGAGGGGAGAGCGAGAAGCGATTGGAGGGGAGTGTGAGGAGGTATTGGAGGGGAGTGTGAGGAGGTATTGGAGGGGAGTGTGAGGAGGTATTGGAGGGGAGTGTGAGGAGGTATTGGAGGGGAGTGTGAGGAGGTATTGGAGGGGAGTGTGAGGAGGTATTGGAGGGGAGTGTGAGGAGGTATTGGAGGGGAGTGTGAGGAGGTATTGGAGGGGAGTGTGAGGAGGTATTGGAGGGGAGTGTGAGGAGGTATTGGAGGGGAGTGTGAGGAGGTATTGGAGGGGAGTGTGAGGAGGAGTGGGATTGGAGAGGCGTGAGGGTGGAGAGGAGTGAGGGGTCACATATGTGAAATAAATAAATAAATTGTGTTCATTGCACCATTTCTGGATCTGATGAATTGCCAGTGACCATAATGTAAAATTGAATGTGCAGCATCTAAATCAAGATGTCCAAATGTCACACACGTCCATGCCCATGGGATTCCCATGGGTGACCCCACGAGTAGCCTATTATAATATAGTTTTTTAAAAACTTTTTGTTGTTGTTGTTGTTGTTGTTGTTGTATACAGAATCGAGGCTCGTGAAAGAGCTAACATTTATCACACAGAAAAAAAATCAAACAGGCACACAAAGTATATAATAAGGGGAGCGGTAGACAAGAGAAATATGAGAAAAGCTCTGTTCAAGCCACCCTTGATGTTGACTGAGAAAATTGACCAGCACTAGGTCCATCCTCTCCAACACCAGGCCCATCATCTCGGAGAGATATATCAAGGTATGATCGTTTCAAGGTTTGCAAGACATCAATTGGAACGAGATTAAGTGTTAACCTTCAATCACTATCTTTTCTTTTCTATCCAAACAGTTTAAGAAATGTTTCTTTCATGTTTTTTTATACCGATAGATGTTTTTGGTAAAATATATACTATATACTAAGACAAACATTTGACTAATTGACGCTAGATGTGAACCGTACGCAACTGTTCTGACTTACATACAAATTCGACTTACAGACAGACTTAACGGAACTCGTTCGTAACCCGGGGACTGCCTGTTTTTATAGTGCATTCAGAAAGTATTCAGACCCCTTCACTTTTTTAACATTTTGTTATGTTGCAGCCTGATGCTGAAATCGTTTAAATTCATTTTTTTCCCTCATCAATCTACACTCAATACCCCATAATGACAAATAGAAAACAGGATTTTAGAAAGTTTTGCAGATTTATTAAAAAGAAAAAACTGAACTATCACATTGACATAAATATTCATACCCTTTGCTATGACACTTGAAATTTTGCTCAAGTGTCTCCCATTTCTCTTGATCATCGTTGAGATGTTTCTTCACCTTGATTGGAGTCCACCTGTGGTAAATTCAATTGATTGGACATGATTTGGAAAGGCACACACCTCTCTATATAAGGTCTCACAGCTGACAATGCATATCAGAGCAAAAACCAAGCCATGAGGATGAAGGAACTGCCTGCAGAGCTCAGAGACAGGATTGTGTCGATGCACAGATCTAGGGAAGCCTCCAAAAAAAAAATTCTGCTGCATTGAAGGTTCCCAAGAACACAGTGGCCTCCATAATTCTTAAATGGAAGAAGTTTGGAACAACCAGGACTCTTCCTAGAGCTGGTCTCCCGGCCAAACTGAGCAATCCGTGGAGAAGGACCTTGGTAAAAGAGGTGACCAAGAACCCGATGGTCACTCTGGCTGAGCTCCAGAGATCCTGTGTGGAGATGGGAGAAACTTCCAGAAGGACAACCATCACTGCAACACTCCACCGATCTGGGCTTTATTGCAGAGTGGGCCAGACGGAAGCCAAACAGTTCAATCTTGGTTTCATCAGACCACAGAATCCTGTTCCTCACAGTCTGAGAGTCCGTTAGGTGCTTTTTTGCAAACTCCAAGCGGGCTTTCATGTGTCTTTCACTGGGGAGAGGCTTCTTCTCTGCTGCCTTGCAGGGTGTGTCTCTTTAGACAAAGGCTATGTCCACAGCTGATTCTGTGGTGGTGTCAGGAAGGGCATCCGGCCACAAAAAAACCATTCCTCAAATATGCCTTTTGGCAAAGCAGCCATTCGGTGAATCACGGCTTACACGTGCAAGCATGGAAACGGCCGTAACACGACGACGATGATGATGATGATGATGCCGATGATGTACATTTTAAACCCCATTCGACGTTTTCAGAATTTTGACCTTTGCTCCTTGACACCAGACGTTTTCCCTTTAAACCATTTATACCTTTCTTTTGCAATCAACATGCTTTCATTTCGTAAATCCTTCCATTTATTTGCCGCACAAAATACACCACAAAAGATAAGTCCTGGCAAGGGTCTGCAATGTGATTGCTCTCTCAAGTTATTACCCTGCGCATGTGAAGTGAAAAACAGCGTTAAGCAATTGAATTGTGTCCGCCTGTTCATCTTAGCAGTTTATGATCATCGGTTTATGATCAAGGAACAACAACACAACAACATGCATTTTAAGGCCATTTTCCCTGCTAGAGCGGGGGTCAGCCTTGCCGTCCCCATGACAATCTTCTCCATTTTCCCCTATTTTCTGCATCTCTCCTTGTTAACTCCCTTGCCCGCATTTCTTCTTCCACCATCTTTAGCCAAGTCTTTCTCGGTCTTCCCCGTCCTCTACTTCCTTCTACATTCATTTCCATCACTCTTCTCAACCAGTCACTTTCATCCTTCCTCAACACATGACCAAACCATCTCAACCTGTTCCTCTTCACAGCATCAATCACAGGCTCGATTCCCATCATCTTTCGCAATTCATCATTTGTCTTCCTCTCTCTCAACGACAATCCGCACATCCACCAAACCATTCGCATTTCCACCCTTTCCAGCCTTCGTTGCTGCTCTACATTCATGACCCATGTCTCGCTCCCATAAATCATAACACTTCTCACACATGCAGCATACACCTTTCCCTTCAGCTTCAACGACACTCCCCTCCTCATCAGCACACCACTCAGTTCCCGAAACTTCTTCCATGCACATCTCACTCAAGCAACCGTTGCCGAGTCTGATCCACCTCCATTCAGCATGTCTCCGAGGTAGCAAAATGTTTTCACACCTTCCAGCTTCACGCCATCTCCAAGATCCAACTCAACATTTCCTCCATCTGCAGCTCCCTCTGTGCACACCTTACATTTGAATGTAGCTGCCACACTGGTTAATGACCCTCTCAGACCACTACATTTTTGATGAACCCACTCAGCGCACATTGTACATTGAATGGAGTTCACTCCGACACCCTTCCTGCACACAGCACATGGCCACTTCCCAGTTCTTTCCAGCTCACCACATGCTTTACCACTTGCCATCACCTTCGTCTTTCCTATATTCACCTTCAGACCTTTTGTCTCCATACATTCCTTCCACTTGTTCATCTTTTCCTTCAGTCCATCCATACTTTCCGCAATCAACACCAGATCATCTGCATACAACAACTCCCACGGCAAACCCTCCTTTACGGTCTAAGCCAGCACCTCCATCACAGCTACAAATAGTAGTGGACTTAGTGCCGACCCCTGATGCACTCCCACCTTCACCTCAAACTCACCACTGTTCCCATCCTTCGTCCTTGCAGCTGTGTGCGCTCTTTTGTACATTGCCATCACAACTCTGATCAACCATTACTCCACTTCTAACTTCCTCAATGCCCATGTCAATACTTCGCTTGGAACCCTATCGAATGCTTTCTCCAGATCAACAAACCCAAGAAACAACTTCTTCCTCTTCTCCATGTACTTCTCCTGCAACTGCCTCACAATAAAGAGCGTGTCTGTCGTTCCTCTTCCTGGCATAAATCCAAACTGCATTTCGTCGATCTTCACCTTCTTGCTTAGCCTCCTCTCCAACACCCTTTCCAATACCTTAATTCCATGCTCCAATAACTTTATCGCTCGGTATGAGCCACACTCCAGAGGGTCACCTTTCCCCTTGTATAGAGGGACGAGGGAACTCAGTTCCCAATCCACTGGAATGCGACCTTCTTTCACCACCAGATTACAGATCTCTGCCATTCTCTTCACACCCCAACTTCCTGCTGCCTTCAACATATCTCCCACAACTCCCATCAGTCCTCCTGCTTTTTAAAACTTATTTAAATCTAATGTTTTATTTTGAACATAAATAGGAAGACGAGTCTTTCATTTTAACATACTTGGGATTTGAAATCATCCGATTGTACATGTGCGATGTGCAGAGAGGAGTTAAATCATATTTTTACTCTGCCTGTCTGTCAGTCAAACAAAATGGAAAATCATTCCAAACAGGAATCTTGCTGTTTTGAAGGACCTCATAAAGGATACAAACAACAGGAATGAATAAGTAATGTAATGTGTAAGATCGGGTGATGTCCTGGGTAAAACGGTGGGAAAACCCAGAATTAATTAACTTTATTCGACCTTTGCAATCTTTTTTTAATTTAAATTGAATTATATACTTCAACACTGTGGAACAAAATCACCTTTTAATACTCCCAAGAATATCCAGTTTTGTTGTACTTTGACATGTCAAATAGGTTGATGTATAAGGGTGGTGCATATGACTGCTTCAACGGCGCGAAACTTTGGGATTTTTTTGATGATATCTGAAATCATTATTTTATGAAAATTGAAGTGTATCGTTGAACACTGCATGGGGGTATCGTGTTCTATGAACTCTCGAGTTTACTTCATCAGTTTGCCTTTACAAATGCATGTGAAACAATCGATTTACAGTAATATAAACAAGTGACCTATCCCTGACAATTGGATGAATTTACCCTAAAGTATAAATATCATGGGGAAAACCCAAACTTTTGCACAGTACTGTATATTTACATTAAGAATAGTTTTTTTTAAACTTTTTTTCAGTGGAACAAATACACATGGACTTGTTTACGTACGTCAGAATTATATTGTGAGTGTTGAACAAAATCAGATTTTTTTTGACAGGTCATGTGATGTTGCATTTACAGGTGGATCCATTGAATCCACCAGGGAGACTGCACCTACTTTTATGAACAGCGAACACACTGGCCCGCAGGACTCGCCAACTGAAACAAACAAGAGGACTTTTTACAAACACAACAAAATGAATAATGAAATGTTTGCACAAAATAATTTACACCAGGCTCACAAAGGAGAGAAAGATGAACGCCCATACAAATGCAAAACTTGTGGAAAATCTTTTAATCGATCATCCACCCTGAAAATACACATGAGAATTCACAATGGTGAACGTCCATACAAATGTACAAGTTGTGGAAAATCTTTCAATCGGTCATCCAACCTTAAAATACACATGAGAATTCACAATGGTGAACGCCCATACAAATGCGCAACTTGTGTAAAATCTTTTTGTGACTCATCCAACCTTAAAACACACATGAGAATTCACAATGGTGAACGCCCATACAAATGCGCAACTTGTGTAAAATCTTTTTGTGACTCATCCCACCTTAAAAGGCACATGAGAGTTCACAATGCTGAAAACCCATACAAATGTACAACTTGTGGAAAATCTTTTAGTGACTCATCCCACCTTAAAACACACATGAGAATTCACAATGCTGAACACCCATACAAATGTACAAGTTGTGGAAAATCTTTTAATCGACCATCCCACCTTAAATCACACATGAGAATTCACAATGGTGAACGTCCATACAAATGTACAAGTTGTGGAAAATCTTTTAATCAATCATCCAACCTTAAATCACACATGAGAATTCATAATGATGAACGCCCACACAAATGTACAAGTTGTGGAAATTTTTTTTATCGGTCATCCCACCTTAAATCACACATGAGAATTCACAATGGTGAACGTCCATACAAATGTACAAGTTGTGGAAAATCTTTTAATCGATCATCCACCCTTAAATCACACATGAGAATTCATAATGATGAACGCCCACACAAATGTACAAGTTGTGGAAAATCTTTTAATCGGACATCCAACCTTAAAAGGCACATGGGAATTCACAATTCTGAACACCCATACAAATGTACAACTTGTGGAAAATCTTTTAACCAGTCATCCATCCTGAAAAGGCACATGAGCATTCACAATGCTGAACGCCCATACGAATGCACAAGTTGTGGAAAATCGTTTAATCAATCATCCACCCTTAAATCACACATGAGAATTCATAATGATGAACGCCCATACAAATGCACAAGTTGTGGAAAATCTTTTAATCGATCATCCACCCTTAAATCACACATGATAATTCATAATGATGAACGCCCACACAAATGTACAAGTTGTGGAAAATCTTTTAATCGGTCATCCTACCTTAAAATACACATGAGAATTCACAATGGTGAACGTCCATACAAATGTACAAGTTGTGGAAAATCTTTTAGTCGGTCATCCTACCTTAAAATACACATGAGAATTCACAATGGTGAACGTCCATACAAATGCACAACTTGTGGAAAATCTTTTAGTGACTCATCCCACCTTAAAAGGCACATGGGAATTCACAATTCTGAACACCCATACAAATGTACAACTTGTGGAAAATCTTTTAACCAGTCATCCATCCTGAAAAGGCACATGAGCATTCACAATGATGAATGCCCATACGAATGCACAAGTTGTGGAAAATCGTTTAATCAATCACACCACCTTAAATCACACATGAGAATTCATAATGATGAATGCCCAAACAAATGCACAAGTTGTGGAAAATCTTTTAATCGATCATCCACCCTGAAAAGGCACATGAGAATTCATCATGATGAACGCCCATACAAATGCACAACTTGAAGAAAATCTTTTAATGAGTCATCCAACCTTAAACCACACATAATAATCACAACAGAGAAAGACCAGACAAATGCACAGTTTGTGGAGAATCTTTCAATCGGTCATGCCACCTGAAAAACGCATGGAATTCACTATGGAGAACAAGGAGATTACCAACAAAGAGAGTGTGCATGCAAATGCCAAATTTGTGTAAAAACCTTCATGAAATAATTTGAGCTCATGAAACACATTTTATTTTACCTTTTTTTAATGTAGCCGAGGCTCGTGGAAGAGATAGACGCAGGCTAGGGCAAACGATGGGTGTGGGGAGGAATGAGAGGCAGGAGAGCATCAATAGGTTGGACAAGATGGATACAGAAGAGAGATCATTCAAGAATGCGGAATAGGACTGGGCCCAGAACACAATTTGTAGAAAATCTTTTAATCGGTCATTCCACATGAAAAGCACATGAAAGTTTACTTGACAAGTCACACGAGACAATGTCCACACTGATGCACGATTTGCAAAACGTCTTTCACTCACTCAATCTGCCTTAAAACACACGAGCACATTGTGAATGTTTGAATGTGAATATGACTTGTTTGACTTCACATCACCAAAATGGCACCCATTTCCTGCCGCTGAGAATCATCCACATAGCATGATGCTGCCACCTCCATGCTTCACGGTAAGAATGGTGTTGGATGGGTTATAAGCTATGCTTTGCTTCCGCCGGACATTGTGCTTTGCATTCAGGCCAAATAATTTGATTTTCGTCTCATCAGAACATTTTGAATATTAATATTAATAAAGAATATTTTGCCTCATGCTCTCAGTCTTTCACGTGCCTTTTTACAAACTCCAGGCATACTGTTATGTGCGTTTTTCTCAGGAGTGGCTTCCATTTAGTCACTCTTCCATAAACCCTCGATTTGTGAAATGCTGCATTGACTTGTCCTACTGGCAGGTTCTGGCAGTTCAGCAAAGGAACTCTGTAGTTCTGCCAGAGTGGTGATTGTGTTCTTGGTCACCTCCCTGACCATGGTCCGTTCTTTTCTGTTTTTTTTGTTTTGTTTTTTTGTATACTGAATCGAGGCTGGTGAAAGAGCGAACATTTATTTCACAAACAAATCAACCAGACAAACAAAATATATAAAAAGAGGTAGCGGAGGACAAGATGGGGAGAGAAGGGGAAGCACACAAACACAACATTTGAGAGCAGGGAGATGTGTGGGAGGGAGAGGGCTTGGGGGGAGGAGGCATGGGAAGGGGGGGGTGGGGGGGTGGGAGAAGTATAAAACACAAGGACTTCCAGGACAGAAGCTGGTATTTCAAAAAAGTGGATTTGGGGTGAAATTAGCGGGGGTAGAAATGATCACGTTTTTGGATGGGGGAAGATAAGAGATGGTGGTCAACAGCTGTTTTAAAGACTTGGAGGGTGGAGTGGGATTGAAGAGAGTGAGGGAGTTTGTTCCAGAGGTGGGAGTAAAGAGGAATGAAGGAGTGAAGATGAGCAGAGAGTCTTGATTTTGGCAGTTTAACCATAAGAGGGTTGCAGGCAGATCTTGTGCGACCTGCAGGAATATTTGGGGGACAGAGCCCAGAGAGAGCTGGGGGGGGGGGGGGAGGCCAGGCCAGAGAGGAGTCGGTAGAAGACGGAAAGACCACCAACCTGCCTGCGGTGAGTGAGTGAAAGGCCCTTGGAGTTAGCTTCATCGCGGAAGATTCCAATGATTCTGAACGCTTTGGTTTCCACAGCGTGAAGACGAGCTAGGGTGAGGCAGGAGCACCAGCCCAGAGGGGAGAGCAGTATTCCATTGAGCTGCGGATGAAAGCCTTGTATGTGGTGAGGAGCTCAGGTGTGCCAAGGAAGGGCTTCACACCACGGAGGATGCCCAGTCGGCGACTGGCTTTGGGGGCCAGCTTTGAAATGTGGTTTTCCCAGGAAAGATCATGGCAGATAGTGAGACCCAAAAGCTTGAGTGACAGAACTTCTTGGAGAGGATTATTCAGAAAGTGGATGGGAGGGTTGTCCAGTCGGTCTTTTCGGAGAGACATCGTAAGAGTGTGAGATTTGTCAGGATTGAAAGACATGTTCCACTTGTTTGCCCAGTCTGTGATTTTGTCCAGGTCTGCAGAGAGTGGAGTCATCAGCAAAGAGATAGAGAGGATTTTCAAGAGAGTAAGAGAGATCATTGATGAAGATCAGAAAAAGCACAGGGCCCAGAACACTGCCTTGGGGAACTCCAGCCTGAACAGGAAGAGGTGATGAGAGGAACCCATTCAGGGCCACACGTTGACTACGACTTGAGAGGAAGTCCGCCAGCAACGCGTGGAGATTTCCATGGATACCAAAAGAGGAGAGTTTGGTGAGCAGAGCCGGGTGCCAGACCGTATCGAAGGCACGTGATATGTCAAGGGAGACTGCTCTAATTTCCTGTTTGGCATTGAGGACCTCCATCCATTGTTGAGAAAGCAGAAGCAGCATGTCCAGAGTAGAGTGTCCAGGTCTGAAACCAAATTGATGATCAGAGATCAAGCCATTGGAGAAGAGGAAATATTTCATATCTGAAGCAATGATGGATTCCATGACTTTGCTGATAATTGGGAGAAGGCTGATTGGTCTGTAGTTGCTAGGATCTGTTTTTGCACCTTTTTTGTGCAAAGCGGTGATGTTGGCTGATTTCCAAGCAGACGGCAGATGACCTTGAGCCGAAGAGAACAGAGAGAGGGAGTGAAAGAGCGGAAGAACAGGATTTTAGGAGCCGTGGGCTGATGCCGTCAGGTCCAGTTGCAGAATCAGAGTCGAGGGTTCACAGAAACTTTTCCACCTTGTCAGGAGGAAAGGACACAGAGTCCAGGAGCAGCTGGGTACGGTGGGTACAGAGAGGGATGGGTTTGGGACACAAGATTTAGAGGCAAACAAAGTTGAGGCATTCAGCTTTTTCACGTGCAGAGTCAGCCGTATCGCCATTTGAGGTGAGGGAGGGGATGGAGGGGGAACAAGCACCAGAAACAGATTTGACCAGATGCCACCAGGATTTGGAAGAGGGAGACAGATAAGAGAGTTCGGTCCTGAGAACGGAAAGTCAGTTTGGTCGGATCGCCAGCTCCAGGAAGATTCTGTGTCAGTCCATATTGTTTTATACCCTTCCCCAGATCTATGCTTCCTCGCAATTCTATCTCAGAGATCTATGGACAGTTCCTTGGACTCCATGGTAGAGTTTCTGCTCTGACATGCACTATCAACTGTGGGACCTTATCCAGTGGCGGCGATGGTCTTCGTATCAAAGAACAACAAACCCTGCATCAATGAATATGGATTGTTTATTACATATGTACGTACGTCGAGAAACGTTCAATATACCGATTGTGAAAATCTCTAAAATTCTCAAAGCAACACTCGTTTAGATTGGATTAATGTTTGCGCTTTGTTTTTGGTCTGGAGATATGCGAAACTGAGGTAATCCTTTCTGTTGTTAGTTTCCTGGTCCATCCTGAGAGGGTGTGACCCAAATAGACAACTTCCGTCTCAGAACGGTGACTTATCCTGATTTATTTAATTCCCCTTATGAGCTAATGGTGTCAAGAGCACTATTGTATCTTGTTCGCAGCTTTCCTTTTTCTTTGAGCAGATTAGCAGATCGTCAACGTACTGAATTAAGGTGGATCTCCTGGGGTAGTTGAACACCAAACAAATCTTTGTGGAAGGCCCTTGAAAATAGGGTGGGCAATCTGTGAAAAACTGTGGTAAGGCCAAAAAAAAAATTGCTGGTCTCTGGTCAGACCAAAGTTCCAGAATTGATGCGGCGTTGCGGTTTTTTTTGTTTTTTTTGGAAAAGCATGGATCATGCACATATTAAGGTGTTTTTGTGTCCTCATGCCTTGCGGTCCTCCTCATCTGCTGTGGCGCCGTCCAGAGAGAAATTAAAGACAGCCAATGGGACTTGTTGGGCTTTTTTGTTGTAAATAATGAACACAAGCTTGTTATTTTAAAATATATTTATTCTGAAAATTATTAAGTTCTTCAAGCATATTATAGACTGCCATTTAGTTCTCAAGATCGCCTCGCCGTACCGTTAAACATTCCAATGCGTCAATCGCGTCAACACTGCGCATGCGCAAGTTGTCTAACAGGCCGATGGTCTCCCACAATCTCTTCTCCCAGTCCACCAGGTTATCACAGACACTTACAACTTCATGACAAACAAGATAGGATCCAGGCCTAACTAACGAGACCACCCGTAGCTTTCTCGGCCTTCTGGTTGCTTCACACGAACCCGACAAAGAACGTCTTCGTTTCAATAAATTACAATATCCAGCCGATAGAGGCCTTGCATCGCGTGAGCGTTGTCCATGGCAACCGGTTCCGGCCGCCATCTTGGGTGGCATAAACAACATGGCGGGAAAGCTGTCGTTTGATCAGACGGACCTGTCAGTTTACGCCCGTAGCTTGCCCATTGAGGCGTTTTCGCGGTATTGCGAGAAACTGAGGCTGTCTCATCTGCCTGTGGACCCGTGTGGACCCACAAGTATGCCACACACAGTCCACACACACTCCACAAGGACGCCACACACACCACACGTACGCCACACGTACTCCACAAGTACGCCACACGTATGCCACACACACACTCCACACGTACGCCACACACACTCCACAAGTACGCCACACGTATGCCACACACACACTCCACAAGTATGCCACACACACGCCACACGTACTCCACAAGTACGCCACACGTATGCCGCACACACTCCACACGTACACCACAAGTACGCCACACGTACGCCACACACACTCCACATGTACGTAACCAAATGCCTAATCCTGCTTCTCGCTTCGCGAGCAAAGGTAACAACCTCATGAGCCATATTCTCACCTGAGTGCTGCAGTTAAAGCAGCCATGAATCCATTTTAGCGTTGTGTCATCTGGAAAACGGTAGATTTGACAAGCCCGATCCCTTATGAAATCGGGCTGTACATCCGACAGCACAACAACTCTTTACCATCGTGTAGGGGGCAATTTATATGTGCCGAGTTTCAAATTGCTGCCATTACGTATGGTGGCAGAAGCAATGTTTTGCCACCCAAGCGGTCACGTGACTAAGACGATGACGTGACATGCAACTTCCCAATTGGATTCATGACATCACGCGCAGGGTCAAAATCGATGCGCGCGCTGACCAGAACCTGGAAATATACTTTTCTCGGCCTAATACTGTCCACGTAAACTGGCGTCCTCCATATGTGAACGCAATGAGATACTGCAATTTTTCCTCGAGAGGGACGGAGAAAATGCTGAACACAAGTCTATGACTGAGTCACACTTTGTATCTGGTGGCACGGCAGATAGTATGGTCTCCGGGTTGGAGATGACCGGATGTATGCCCTTTATACAGTTAAGTGCCCGTAGGTCCTGAGTTGTGGTGTGAAAGCAAAATTTATTGCGTACGTAATTTGTGTAAATCGAGTGGATTTCCCGGAGCCTCGACCTGATTGTGCAAACACTTTAGTTTTAATTGTGTACTTAAGCTTCATAAATACATATATTGGTCAGCGTTGAGTGTATTTCATTTTATTTGTCTGAGAGCTTTGGACAAGTTTGAAATTTGTCCAAATGACAATTCTTGCAGGGCGTGCCTGTGTGCAAACGGACGCAAGGGGCAAACAAGGGGCACATCTCCACTCCCTCTCAATATCAAATCAACACGTTTGAATTATTAGGAATAAGCTTCTTCCAATTAAATACTGCATAAGAAATAAATGTACTTTATATATATATATATATATATATATAATAAAAAAATAAAAAAAATAAATTGTTATCTTCTTGTAAACCTGGAAATGAGGTCTATATTATGTTTCATTAAAAATCAGCCAATTATCTTAAACAGTTTGTGGACATCAATCATTGAGTCTTCTGTCTCTCAATCAAGGTTAAATTAATTAGTGCCACGGCAGATGGCGACCGTGAGACAGGATACTGACGCTGGAGCGATCTGGAGTGACGGGAGCAGGAAAGTGTGTGGAGGTGAATGCAAAGAGATCGAAGGTGAAGGACAAATTCTGTACCCTGTTAAATCTGTCCACCTCGCGCGAACTACAATCTCTCTCTTATCGCTCCACATCGTCTGGTAACATATTCAAGAACCAATTGCTGATTTTTGATGACTGTGCATTGTGTATGATGTGTGTTTATGTGTTTGCTTGTTCTTGCAGTCGTTTTTATTATGTACAGGTGTAAAACCCTCTCGCAGGTTGATGTGTAAGTTCAGTGATTTGTGTCAAAGATTCGGTTTGGGGGCACCGGGCTCGGAACGAGTGGAATAACCCTTGTGTGTGTAACCTTGTGTGTGTGTTATCTGGTGTGTGTTATCTGGTGTGTGTTATCTGGTGTGTGTTATCTGGGGTGTGTTATCTGGTTCTGGCCATTTAAAGATTTGGTGTGGGCACCGGATGTTGATCGCGTGAAATACCCTGGTGTGTTTGAGAGTCAGGACAGATCTGATTTGAGCTAGTTTTGGCTGGTAAAACACAGGTTGTCCACATCTTGTAGCGGTGGTTAAACTGTGTCATGGACATACTCTTACTGCAGAAGAAGGCGTTGTGAACCACGATTTGTGGTGTGAAGTGATTTGGATGTTTACTTGTCACAGGTGGTGACAGTTGTGTGTTTAAGTTTGGTTGCTGATAACCAGTTGGATCTGGTGTCAATGAATTGCTTACAGTATTCACTTGTGTTGTGTGAGCCTAGTGTTGGCTTAGCGGTTAGGGTGCCGGCTTGGGATCCCACGATCCTGGGTTCGAATCCTGGTCATTTGCTGAATTAACGCCAGGTGGTTGACTCAGCCTGTCATCCTTCCGAGGTCGGCAAATTGAGTACCAGTTCACTGGTAATTCCCTGTGTGTTGGAAGAGGCAAACTAACAGGGTTGGTGGCAGGAAGGGCATCCGGCCATAAAACATTGCTTCAAAATGGGGACCACGGCACCCGAAAAAGGCCAACCCCCGCTATAGCGGGGAAAAATGGCCTGTAAAGGTGGTTGTTTTTGTTGTTGTATTCAATTGTGTTGTGTGTTGTGGGATGGTTGTGTGCGTCGTGAATTGCATTTTTTTTTTAGACAGACAAAGATACAATGAGCTGCTCGGCGAGCCATTGAGGTGGATTGGATGTGTTGTTGTCTTGGCAGTTTTGGTTGTTGCATTGCCAAAAGTTTGTGTAGTGTGGTGTCTGTTGATAGTGGATCACCTGTCATCTTGTGTGACGTGAGCAGGGATGTATGTTACTGGATGTAACTGCCTGGGGTCAGGAAAACAACTTCAGTTGCAATTTAGTTGAAATTAAAGGTTAACATTAGCTGCAAATTGTCCAAAGTGCTTTAAAAAGCTCCGTCCAATTTCATTTTGGCATTTAAGAAAATTCACTGCATTTACAATGCATTTCCTTTAATCTGATAAACAGGCTTGGTTGGGCCAGAAAAACATCCCACTCCCACACCAGCCCAACGCGTGCTCCGACCTTGGATTTTACACACGTTGAACTGTCTGTTTAATTGGCACAGGGAATGAAATAAGGAGAGTGCAAGAGGGAGGAAGTGGACATTTGTGGATTGGGAACCAGCTAACTTGAATGGGACCCTGGGGTTTTCTGTGTGTCTATGACTGTGTTTGTCTGTCTGTTACACTGAACTCTTGGATTGGGTTTTAATGAGACAAATTCCAGACAAACCCCTCTTTTGTTCTTCTGTATTTCAGAATTGATTTGCACCCCACCCCACCTCACTGTGAAATTTGGTGGACAGGTCGTGTGTTTCTCAGAGATTTATGGACGAGTTTAGATGTATCTGTGTGTGGGGAGACCGATTGACATTGGAGGTCGGGGTTGTGGCATGGTGTAGACAGATGGGAGGTTGCGATGTTGGTGCCGTGGATGCAGTGTCCCAATTCTGGTAAATTGGTATTTACACATCGCTGGAATTGGTGGTGGTACAAAGATCTACTTTGTCTCTCAATCCTCCTACTTTGTCTCTCAAGCCTCCTACTTTGTCTCTCAATCCTCCGACTTTGTCTCTCCAAGGATTTCAGAAGGTCCTTTTACCTCTCAGTCTGTTGTGGCGGCCACGTTTGTCTCGCTTCCAGCTGCCAAACACTCGTTCTCCGCTCCAGGAGGTATTGCGATCCCACTTCTCCGACACCAAAACTGTGGAAGCGAATCGTACATGGAGGCGCCAATGTGTCGTGTTTGAAACTCCTCTCGCTGAATCGGCATTATTCCAGCTTATAGAAAGTGCAAAACACCTCCTTACAAGATGAGAACCCAGATGCGGAGAGACGGAGACGGTTAACCAAGGTGGTGCAATGTCACCTGCCTGCCTCTCATCTTCAATTCTCTTTCTGCAAAAATACATTTCAAGACATATTTTCATGTAAATCCTCTATTAAACCATTAATTTGAACATTTTACCCGAGATGCTTTGCAAACAACATGACAACACCCTGGATGGTAAATTTTCCGTCCACAGCAGCACAATAATTAGTTACCCTGCGATCGGGAAGCGAAAAGCGTGGTAAAGCATTCAGGTGCGTATGTGTGCAGTGTCTGCATTAAAAAAAATCATTTTCTCGGCAACTGTTGATCCGATTGACATCTAAATATTCACCATAGGAGGGCCTCCTCCTGTAGAATATTTTAATGATAACTATGACGTCATAGGTCACGTGGTACAGGCGCTATCTTGGAAAAAATTCGCACCTCTCTATCTCTGAAACTGTTCAATGGAAAAAAATTAGACCTGGCTCATTGTCAATTACTCACCATGGGGAATAAGATATGTTAATGATGATTTCATCGGTGCCTTCGTTATGACGTCATAATTCGACAAATACAACACATGCATCCAATCGTTATCAAAAAAATTTCAGCAACTGTTGGGCTGATGGCCACGAAATTTTCTCCACGGGAGCGCCTCCTCCTTTCGAATATTTTAATGATAATCATGACGTCATAAGTCATGTGGTACAGGCGTCATTTGGTAAAACCGAAAAATGTTTCACCTCTATAATGATATCCAAAACCGCTGCATGGAAAAAATTTAAACATGACTTAGTCTGATCAGTTTGAAATCTATTGAGAGTCATCAATGCAACAATTATATTGGAGAATATAAATTTATGATGACATCGCTCACGTGGTCTGGCAGCCATATTGGATCAAAGAAAAATAATGTTCAAAACAGAAGTCGGCTCACAAGAAGTTGACTGCGCAGGGAAAGTATTCTATGAATACCATTTAGCTATAAAATGTAATCAGAACTGTTAGTTATAAAATGTAAGCACAATAGTTAGTTATAAAATGTAAGCACAATAGTTAGTTATAAAATGTAAGCACACTAGTTAGTTAGATCATGTAAGCACAATAGTTAGTTATCATATGTAAGCACAATAGTTAGTTGTCACATGTAAGCACAATACTTTTTTTTTTTCTTTTTTTTTGTATACAAGATCGAGGCTCATGAAAGAGCGAACATTAATCACACAGAAAGACAAACAGACAAACAAAACAAATAACATCGGGAGCGGTAGACAAGATGGGGAGAGAGGGGGAAGGACACAAACACAACATTTGAGAGCAGGGACCGAGAGACATGGAGACATCGAGAGAACTGTGGGAGGGAGAGGGCTTTGGGGGAGAGGCATGGGAAGGGGGGGGGGGGGTGGGAGAGGTATAAAACATATGGACACTGCCAGGACTTCCAGGAAAGAAGTTGGAATTTCAAACAAGGTGGATCTGGGGTGAATTAGTGGGGGTAGGAAAGATCAAGGTTTTGGATGGGGGAAGATAAGAGATGGTGGTGAACAGGTGTTTTGAAGACCTGGAGGGAGGAGTGTGATTGAAGTGAGTGTGGGAGTTTGTTCCAGAGGCGGGAGAAAAGAGGAATGAAAGAGTGAAGGTGAGCAGAGAGCCGAGATTTCGGCAGTTTAACCATCAGAGGGTGGCTGGCAGATCTTGTGCGACCTGTAGGAATATTTGGGGGACAGAGCACAGAGAGAGCTGGGGGAGCAAGGCCGGAGAGGAGTCGGTAGAAGACAGAAAGACCACCTACCTGCCTGCGGTGAGTGAGTGAAAGGCCCTCAGAGATAGCTTCATCGCGGGAGATTCCAATGATTCTGAAAGCTTTGGATTCAACAGCGTGAAGCCGAGCCAGGTGTGAGGCAGGAGCACCAGCCCATAGGGGAGAACAGTATTCCATTGAGCTGCGGATGAAAGCCTTGTATGTGGTGAGGAGCTCAGGTGTGCCTAGGAAGGACTTCGCACGACGGAAGATGCCCAGTCGGCGACTGGCTTTGGAGGCCAGCTTGGAAATGTGGTTTTCCCAAGAAAGATCATGGCAGATGGTGAGACCCAAAAGCTTGAGCGACAGAACTTCTTGGAGAGGATTGTTGAGAAAGTAGATGGGAGGGTTGTCCAGTCGATCTTTTCGGAGAGACATAGTAAGAGTGTGAGATTTGTCAGGATTGAAAGACATGTTCCACATGTTTGACCAGTCTGTGATTTTGTCCAGGTCTTCAGAGAGTGAGGAGGCTGCAGACTGCCGATCTGAGGGAAGAGGAATGGAGCGGCAGAGAGTGGAGTCATCAGCAAAGAGATACAGAGGATTTTCCAGAGAGTCGGAGAGATCATTGATAAAGACCAGAAAAGGCACAGGGCCCAGCACACTGCCTTGGGGAACTCCAGCCTGAACGGGAAGGGGAGATGAGAGAAAGCCATTCAGGGCCACACGTTGACTACGACCAGAGAGGAAGTCCGCAAGCCATGCATGGAGATTTCCATGGATACCATAGGAGGAGAGTTTGGTGAGCAGAGCTGGGTGCCAGACCGTATCGAAGGCACGTGATATGTCAAGGGAGACAGCTCTGATTTCCTGTTTGGCATTGAGGACCTCCATCCATTGTTGAGACAGCAGAAGCAGCATGTCCAGAGTAGAGTGACCTGGTCTGAAACCAAATTGATGATCAGAGATCAAGCCATTGGAGAAGAGGAAAGATTTCATATCCGAAGCAATGATGGATTCCATGACTTTGCTGATAATTGGGAGCAGGCTGATTGGTCTGTAGTTGCAAGGATCTGTTTTTGCACCTTTTTTGTGTAAAGCGGTAATGTTTGCTGATTTCCAGGATGCTGGCAGATGACCTTGAGCAAAGCATAGGGTGAAAAGAACAGAGAGAGGGTGAGATAGAGCGGCAGAGCAGGATTTTAGGACCCGTGGGCTGATGCCATCTGGTCCAGTTGCAGAATCAGAGTCGAGGTTTGACAAAAACTCCTCCACCTTGTCAGGAGAGAAGGTCACAGAGTCCAGGAGCAGTTTGGTTCGACTGGGAAAGGTGGGAACAGAGAGAGATGGGTTTGGGACTAAGGATTTTGAGGCAAACACAGAGTTGAGGCATTCGGCTTTGTCACGTGCGATGTCAACTGTGTGGCCATTTGAGGTAAGGGAGGGGATGGAGGGGGAACAAACACCAGAAACGGATTTGACCAGACGCCACCAGGATTTGGAGGAAGGAGACAGGTTTGAGAGTTCATTCTTGAGTGAGGAGAGATAGTGCTTCCTGGCACTCCTGAGGGTAGACACACACTTGTTCCGAGCTTGGTGGAAGGAACTGAGATTTCCTTCAGTTGGATTAGCCTTCCAAGAGGCAAAGGCAAGTTGTTTCAGGGCAACTGCCTCACCACAAGATTCAGTGTACCATGGACGGGAGGAAGGGTAAGACAACTGAAGGCGAGATGGGATAAATCTGTGCATGAGAGAGATCAGTTTGCTTTGGAAGAATTCCCAGGAAGAATTGATGTCAGAGGCAGTGGAGATGGGAGACCAATCCAGACGATTGATGGCTGCTTGAAGACCGTCCCAGTCGGCCTGAGTGAAATGCCAGACTCGTCGACGCTGAGGAGGCTCTCTGAGAATGGCCAGAGAGATGTCCACTTTGACAAGCACATGATCAGAAGAACCGATTGGAGCAGAAGAAGAGCAGCAGACATTAGCAGGGAAGTTAGTCATAACCAAGTCTAGAAGAGAACATACTCCATTGGCTGAGATCCGGGTCGGGAAATTGACAGATTGTGTCAATCCCAGTGAGTCACAGAAGTCCTTTGCTGAGGTGCCATGACTGGTGAGAGAGGAACTCACACCCAACCAGGTGGCATGATGACAATTGAAGTCACCACATATGAGGAAGAGAGAGTTGGGATGAGTGGATAGAAGTTGGTCCATGTTGTCAGACAGTGAAATGTAGATGGAGTCATCACTGTTTGGGGGACGGTACAGAACACAGATGAACAAAAGGTGGGAGCGGAGAGGAAGCCGTAGCCAGAGGTACTCCTGGGGGTGAGGAGGAGAGAGGGCAGTGCAAGGAGAGTGAGGAAGAGAGTTTTTGATAAAGATAGCCACCCCACCACCAGGCCGAGGCTCAGTCATGTCGTACAGGCGTCATTTTGTACTTAGTTACAAAATGTAATCTCGATGGTTCGACATAATATGGAAGCACAATCGTTAGTTATAAAACGTAAAGCACACATCATTGATTGACACATGGAGAGAACGTTGAATGATGCCACCACTCTGTATCTGTCACTGGTCTGCAAACAATATCACAACAAATAATTTAGCAATGAAAACGGGAAATGGGAGGAGGGAGGGATGTTTGCACCCCCGATCAACCAAAAGGGTGATTCATCAAAGTGTGTGTTACTGTTATTGGAGCACCGACATCAACCAAAATCAACCAAAAGGGTGATTCATCAAAGTGTGTGTTACTGTTATTGGAGCACCGACATCAACCAAAATCAACCACAAGGGTGATTCATCAAAGTGTGTGTTACTGTTATTGGAGCACCGACATCAACCAAAATCAACCAAAAGGGTGATTCATCAAAGTGTGTGTTACTGTTATTGGAGCACCGACATCAACCAAAATCAACCAAAAGGGTGATTCATCAAAGTGTGTGTTACTGTTATTGGAGCACCGACACAGCGGAACAGCCTCATTCTCAGCAATGATACAAACCAGCAGTCACAGGCTGCACCGATGACCCAACAACAACTAAAGACAAGTCAACACTCAACAACAATTGAATGTCAACAATCTTCGAAAGGTTCTCAACCCTCAAGTGACGTTCCATCACCATTGGTGTTTAACTGAATTTCAAGCTTTGGAATCAATCTTCTCGCCAAGTCTTCAAGACACCTTGAGGAAGGTGTATCCTCTAGCTTGGCATGTCAAACCTCCTTTTTTCCTCCTCGTTTTCATTCAGGATTCAATATTTTTGTGAATAAAACGTTTACACGAGAAGTAACGAGGATAATATGCGATGGGATGAGGTAACGATCGAGACGGATTCGATAAAAGTAGAAGTAACATTTCGAAAGTAGAAAATTTCGTGAAAGGAGAGGAAGAAGAGTCGGCGCGCATCAAGCGTTGCTGTGTTGGTCTGGTTCACTGGACATGCGATTTGGTGTTTTAAACAGCTTCGTAAGTAGAGGAAGAGTTGTGGAGATTCGGATTTTAAACATCTTTGTGAGTAGAGGAAGTGTTGTGGCGATTTCGAGTTTAAACATCTTCGTGAGTAGAGGAAGAGTTGTGGAGATTTCGGGTTGTCCACATCACCTTGAGGAGCATTGTAGCTCATGGTATAGGTGGTGTTGTGCACACAGTGGGCGTTTCAATGTTTCCATGGATAACCTTCATGTATGACACATAAAGACTGTGGGATGTCCGCTCGTATCGTTTCGTCTTGTGGTCCAGTTCGGGGGGCGGACATAAAAAACAGTTTAAAATTAAGAAATAATTAAGAAACTACCTGTTTTACCTTATCCCGTGAATACGATGTGCACATTTTCGCGCAATTCGTGAAATATAACCGACATACAATTCTAAATAGTATTGAACGACCTGCAAGCTTTCATCCAATGAGATGTTATTTAAGTAACGTCTTCGGTCGCTTCTTCCTGTTTATCCAACAAGGAACGCTGTTTGGGAAGACTGCGGCAAAGGCAGCTATTGACGTTTCATTGTCGATTTCCGTAAATCGCCATTTTTTGGGTCACGTCCGACGTCCACAAACAGCTGATCGCATGTAATTATGTGTCGTAAGTGGCATGATGGCTGCGGAAAGGGAGAGAATTTCTCTCAATTTAAAGTGTATTTGCCACGATTCTGGTGTTACTGATGAAGATATAAGACCCTTCATCGAATCTTCGTGAGCTTCATTTTTATGTAGTGTTGGTATTTGGCAAAATCTAGTCGGAAATCGGGCTGAAATAGCGATGTGTTTTTGCGAGAACATGGCGGCGACATTAACGTTCCCACGCCCGAAGACGCTGGATTTCATCGGCGATGCTCCCAGTATTTTACCGATTCTTCGAAGCAGAAACGGGGCTTGGTTGCAAAACAAAAGCAAAAAGATAAATATTTTGCAGGTACGTTGATATCCTTGTACAATAATGCTGTAAACATGGGCAGATATACTGCACATGTGTTGATGTGATCGAATCCATGTGAACATGTTCAACCAGCTCTTTCATAAATAGCATGACTCGTCGTGGCAGTAAAGCTTGCTCGTCCATGATCAATATGTTATCTGTATTATCATGTTTGTCCACAAGAAAATCATGGTTTCAACTCTGTTGCACGACAGAGCTACGCCACTTTTTCAGGTGCACATTAATTTTTGGAGAACCTGAATAGTCCACACATTCATGTATGTTTAGTTACAAACTAGACTTTATTTACAGCCAAAGTGTACCGTATTTAGTTTTCTGAAATTTTACATTAAAAAAAACTTGTGCGACAAAGCTCCGTCCATTCTGGTGTGCATTCATTTGATTGTACCCTTTTGTGTGCTTCTTTGTGCAGTATTAGTTTTCTGACGGCTTTTGTTTAAAATGCTGTCGCACCACGGAGCTATGCCCAATTTTGTATCAACAAACCTGATACATGTACCGTGTTCAAGGATGTATTAGATCAACTGTTGATTCATGCAAATAATTTACAAGAATTATTTGAAAATTGTTTAAAATCGTGTCGCATGAAATCTGAATTGATAAGTTGCCTGAAATAAGACACTAATAAATAATAGATTTTCTTTGCTTTGCTTTTTCTTGTTTTTCAGCTGACAGTACCTTAGTGAGTGAAAATACAGTAGAGCCAGTCGCCAGAGGAAGCAGGCTCTTACGATCCAGCACAGGACTTTCCACCTCAGAAGAGAGAGATCTCATCGTCACGTGCTTCCAAAAGTCTGCGTTGTCTGCTGTAAAACTCAATATGAGACCACCTATGACAGGAAAAGGCGACCTGAAAACATGACACTGTGTGAGATGGTTGATGGAGGCAAATTAACCAAAGCAGCGGAAGCAAAAGAAGATGACAATCTACTGCCACATATAAAGGATAAAGACTGTGCAGCAATAGAAGTTTGGTACCATGCCAGTTGCCACAAAGATTATACACATTTTCTGTCAAAACCACTTCCAAAAGGTGAGAATGAAGGGCTCTTTCCAACAGCGTTTCATCATTTCGCTAAATTTGTCATTGAAGGCAAAATAATAAGAAACAAAGAAATCATCTGCTTGTCAAAGTTAAAGGAGATATTTGTCAGAGCTGTGCTTGACATCGAGAAGAAAGATGCCACCAACTACAAGAGTTGGAACTTCAAACGGAGGTTACAGAGAGAGTGCCCTCAGCTGTGTTTCTTCAAACCAAAGAGAAACTATGAGAGTGACTTTGGCTATGTTGACACACTATGTACAGAAGATCTGGTAGAAGGTTCAAACCAATATGACTCAAACGACAGACATGTCAGGGACAGATACCGATGTAACAGACATTGATGAACAAGCAGAGACACCAAAGCACATAATGACCAAGGGGAAGAATCCTGTTCCACAAATGTCATCTGTCAGGGATCGTTACACTTCAGCCTTGGACTTGCGCCAAGTGTTACGGATTCGTCACTTCCGTTGTTGTGGTTTTCATCCACTGTAAACATTTTTGATTCCATGTACTATTATTGTTGTCATTTGAGGGAAATAGATATTGCTATTTTCAAAAGGTAAAAAAGTTAATGTTTTAAATGAAACCGGAACCGGACAACGAAGAAGAAGAAGAAGAGGAAGAGGAGAAAAAGAAGGCGGAGCGAGTGAGTTCGACAAGAAAGCCGAGCTGCTCCGAGTTCTGGAGCAAAACGTTGATGAACGGAGGTCTCTAGCGAACTTCGGGTTTCCCGGGAAAGGGATTCTTGCGACAGAGTTGTTATCGCTGTGACAGATCAACCTGCATGTCAGGTTTTTGGCGGTGGATTCCGAGGAGAATCATCGTCGGGCCGTGACGCCTCGAGAACGGGCCGTCGGCCATTTTGACTCACGCGCTTTGCGCATCGCGCAAGGTCTTTGCTTCGCTTCAACCGTTTTCACCGCATTCAGACGTTTATCTGGTGTGGGTGTGTGTAACGTGGAATTTGAAGGTAAATGGGCGGTTCGCCGATTTGGAGCCGTGAAACGTCCATACCCGAGGGTGTGATTTCCCAGTCGCCTGGAGGGCGCTTTGGATTTCCCAGTCGCCTTGAGGGCGCCTTTGCGCAGCTTTGGCCACGTGACTGTCCTCCGAACGGGATTCTGGTCTCGATTAGACATCGTTCTGACGATCGCAGGAGCGAATCGACTTTGGCCTGAAGCCGGGATCGACTATGGCTTGAAACCGGAATCAACTTTGGTTTGAAGCTGGGAAAGAGACATTGGGAATGTTCTTGTTTCACTCACTTGGAGCACAGTGAGTTATATATTACGAAACTGATGGTACCATCATAGGATATATATTGATTGTACTTTTGAGTAATATTATTGTTGTACTGTTATTCTTGTGTGATCTTCATACAATATTTGTTTGTTGGTAACAATTGGTGTGGCTTCACCATTGATCTTTGACATACAGAATAACACATTTTTCTGCCGTGACTCCTCTCGGGGCTCGGAGGTACACCGTGACCAGTGGGTTGGGGAGGAGCATATAACACAAGTAATAGGAGATATGTCAACTGAAACACTACCATGGCCTCCAACTGCTTCAGATTTGATGGTTGATGCTGCCTGTAACATTATTCCAGCAAAGCTATTCAACTTTGTAGCATGGGTAATTGGGGCCTCAGATGATCCAGATGAAGAAAACGATGTTGACGTGAAGGATGTGGTGAGCCATAGAATCCTCAGCATTACCCAAGACATCGTCTTCCTGGACTCAAAAGGAAAGAAGTCAATGCCAAAGCAAGTATCATTGGCCATGGCAGTCAGGCACCTCAGTGGTTCTGCTCAACTGATAGGTCTACTGAATGGTTTTGGATACAGTGTGTCACATAGTTATGTGTTAGAGCAAGACACTGCATTAGCCCAGCAGGAAATTCTTCGCGGCTCAAATACTGGACGATCTTGTCTCCAGAAAGGCATCTATACATCTCCAGTATGGGACATAACCACTTCGGAGAAGAGACGTTATCAGGGAAAGGGTCACGCACAACACCAACGGCATTGCAATCCAACATGATCAGCTGCAACCACCAACTGCAGGGGAAGGGGATACACCGTCAACATCCTCTACTGCCAAGACAAAGCATCGTATACTTCCAGCGCCAGAAAAGGATATTGTGGGGGTGGGGGGTGGGGGTGGGGCTGCATAAGTTCTAACCACTAATAAAGTTGAGCAGTCATCTACCATGTATTAAATTAGCCATGTTTTTATACGTGATATATATGTGAAGCAAAACAATATTTAAATTGTAAAAGTATTTAAAATATAACATTTAATGCAATATATACATGTATTGTAAACCAGACCTTGTTGGGCATTAGCTTTAAGAAATAATCATAATTCATTCGCAAAACAGGCGATTGTACATAAAATGTTCCCTGTGTAATCAAACTTTCAAATACAAAGTTTCTCCACATGTTTCCAAACTATGTACGAGTCACAAGCAGAGTAACTCCTGAATAAAACACAAATACCATGTAGATAACTGTCAACCGACTATCTGTTGAGTCTACCGTCACATTTACATCACACAACATTACACTCCACATCAAAATCGTCCAGAACACATTTTATATTAAATTATACCAACTTTGACATTTCCTTTCTTATCAGGTCATTGTTTTTTGTGCACATTACGTTTTTCTATTACCCAGATGTGTATATTTATAATAAAAATACACCAGTTGCATATTTAATATTCTTAAAATGCTTAAATACATACAGAGCAGACAAGTACAAAAACAACATTTAGGTCTGAAGTGACGATGCATGCCCTTAATTCCTTGTTTACCCCCAAAACTTTGAGCCCGCACCCTTCGCGAATGTGCAACTTCTGGATGTGGGATGAGGTAAAATAGTGATGACATATATTAGCTTCACTTTGAACCAAATTTCATCTCCCCCCCACCCCCCCCCCCATGAGTCATCCACCCTCCCCCCCCACGTCCCCCCCCATGAGTTTTATCTCCCCCTAAATATGAGGAAGAGTGGTATGTTTCCCTCCTCTCTGAAGGTTCACCCACCATGTACGCTCAAGTTGGCTGTGAGAAGGATTCCTGTCATGTGCAGCCGGAATCGGAACAGCCGACAGTGCTCGTGTGTGGAATGAAGGTTGAGGAGCTGGAAGGATTTCCCGAGATTCTGCAGATAAAAATCGAGGATGTGAACTCCTTTGATCTGGAGGAGGAGGAGGAGCAATGTGACAAGCCGAATGGTGAGTTGTGTGATTGACATCACTTCTAATGAGGTCTGTGTTTGTTTCATGTGCTTTTTTTTGTGTTATTGAAAAAGGCTCCTGAAACGCCTTGAGCAGAAAGGAAGGAATAAAATGGAAAATGAATGAATGAATGATCGTTTTAAGGCCATTTTCCCTGCTAGAGCGGGGGTTAGCCTTGCGGGCCCCATGACAATCATGGTTCCCTGTTTGAGGCAATGTTTTTTATGGCCGGATCCCCTTCCTGACGCCAACCATTTTAGTCGCCTCTTACGACACGCAGGGATATGGTGTACCTATTCTAAACCGGGGTACACACCGGGTCCGGGGTACACACCGGGTCATAAAATACAATGGAAAGTTCCCCCAAATATTCCTACAGGTCACACAAGAACTGCCAGCAGCCCCCTTCTGGTGAAACTGCCGAAATCAAGACTCTCTGCTCACCTTCACTCTTTCATTCCTCTTTTCTCCTGCCTCTGAAATAACTCCATCACTCTCTTCAATCCCTCTGCTCTCTCCAGGTCTTAAAAACAGCTGTTCGCCACCATCTCTTTGTCTTCCCCCATCCAAAACCTTGATCTTTTCTACCCCCATTAAAACACCCCAAATTCGCAATGCTGGGGTCGCTTGGGGTGGAAAAGATCATGGTTGGATAGAGCATGACCTGAGATTGTGATGAACAGCTGTCTTGAAGACTTGGAGGGAAAAATGAGATTCAAGAGAATGTGGAAGTTGTTTGCACAAGTGGTTGAAGAAGGGGAATGAAAGGTTGAAGGTGAACAGGTTTCCTGTATTTTGGGAATTTCACCAGTGGGGTGTTGCTGTGGGACGTGTTCCCTGCAGAACTGCAGAAACCTGGGGGGAGGAGGGATGAGAGGGTGGTGGGGAGGGGGGGGCACAACGCATGGAAAGAGAAGACCAGAAAGGAGACAGGATAAGAAAGACACACCACTCACCTGTCTGTGTCATGAATGTGATAGGCCCATCCAGGGGCGTTGTTCGCTATTGAAAAGTGGGGGAGACATTTTCTGGGAAAATTATTTTGAAGTGGTTGTGAAGAAGGTGACGGTGTTTTTTTGTCATTTTCATGAATTTGATATAATCTAATAAATAGTGGCCAATTTGAAATGTGATATAAAATTTAAAATTGAATTGATGGTATATCACGAAGTCGGAAGACTTCCTATGTGGGAATGACACACAATTCCTTGAAAAAAAAAATCGACCAAGATACAAACTATGAAGGTACCTGCCAATCCATCACCTGTGGAGGATTTCACATCACATAACACTCATTAATCCTTTGTGTGCTGCATCTTGTTTGTTTGTTTTCAAAATTTTCATTTAAAAACTACATTTTTTTTGATCGTTTTCAAAAAAAAAGAAGTTTTCATCTCGTGACAAATCTGCGAAAGCAGCACACAAGGGTTAAACATTTGGGCAGCATCGCTGAACTACAAACTTGACAGAAAAATAACCCGTTTGTAATTATTCTTTTCAGACAACTGAAAACTGAGTTACGCTCCTTACTTTGTTCAAACATGAATGGTGCTGCATTTCACAGTGGGAAGGTCCATGACACCTCAAATTTTTCACATCTAGAAAGGATTCCATGAAAAGTAGGCGTGACTGCATGTTACGTTTGTGGCAGGGTAGGTAATGAAATACCTTGGTCCAGATAGAATTGTATAGCTTCATGTGCCCCGAATGTCGCAAAGAAGAAGAAAAAAAGAAGAGCCTTCAAGTAACTAAGTAGGGAATCCATTAGGCCGCAAGTCCGGTAAGATCGTACATGCGTCTCCAAGCGAGGGGTGGAGCTATGCTAATTAGGTAGGGCTGAAGAATAATCGCCAGTGTGTGATTGCCCTTGTGATTTTCCCTTCGTTCTTGTGAAGCACACTTGGCCAGCCTTGACCTCGGCATATTACAACACCCACAAGCCCGACAGAAACCCAGCACATTTGCCGATTCTGGATTTTGTGGGTGTGGAAGATGTGTGTGCCTGCAGGAATGGATCAAGCTCTGGAGGAGCGGTGACTGCGCCCCCGCCCCCCCCCCGAGGTTATTTGGCATTTAGAAACCCGTCGGTGGGGGGGGGGGGGGGTCTGGTCAGGTACCTCGAGTTATGGAGTCTCCTGGCGACTTTGAGGCTATGTGAGCCTGAGGCAAAGGAGCCTGGTGTGGAGACCTTCCCGGTGGTTCGAGAGCTAATGAGCTGCTTGGCTGTCACCGAGAATTGAAAAGGGGGGGTGGGGGGTGGAGGGGTGGAGAAGTCGCAAGTCAGACACTTTTTCATTGGACTGCGGGCACCACAGCCTGAAGCACCCCTACCATCCTGCTTGTACTGTACCTCCCGCTGCTGAGTTGAGGATGACACCTATGTTTTATGACATTTATGCCATGGTCTTGCAGAGAGGGTGAAATAAGTATGTTGATTATTGCAATGTCTGTGAATGATATGTGATTTGTGTGAATGAATGGGGGGAAAATATACCGAGCCATGCCACTCACCTGTAGGACCAGGACAAGGCCCGTGGAAATTTGGCTACATTGGGATGGCTCTGCAGGTAACGTTAGGTATTGTGGCATATCCACTGGGGGATGTGTTCTTTGGAGGGATCCAAGAGTTGCAGAAACGTTTTGACTTTTGGCATAAGGTTTTGTGGTTAAGATAATTTTGTGTTGCTGACCTTTTCTACCCGCCCCAGGAGTTAGGAGCGAGGATTTCAAGCTTTGTACATATTTGAAATGTTGCATAAGGTGTGTAGAACGGTAAGCAGACCATGTAAGTTAGCTACGGCTCGCTTCCCACAGCCCTTCCTAATTTATTTCATAGGCTAATTAAGTGTGAAGGTCAGTAAGTCGGAAAGTTCCAGGAGCTACGGTTCGAGGGGGAGGGGGTGTCTGTGTTGCGTTTGTGGGGGGTATCAATGAAATACCTTGGTGCAGGTCGAAGTGTATAGATTACCATGCTCCGAATGTCGTGTAACAACACCTTGATGTAAATAAGTCAGCTCCGTGTGTTCGGATCAAGTGTGACCTGTGGCCATACGGAGGGTGGCTCTTGTGCTATGTAGCTTGGGGAAGAAGAATATATCCCCCTGTCCATCCTACCTTTTGTGATCTGACCTTTGTGGTTATAATAGATCGGCCTGCGATAAGACGAGGGCCATCAGGAAAGGAATTCAGGCACATGACAAGCCCGACAGAGCCAGCACATTTGCCGATCGGCAAAGGAGCCCCGCCCCGGAATGGTCTTGATGGGCGTCCACAATGGCCGTGAGGCCCTGTCCCGAAGGGAATGATTGGTCATGGCCATGGACTGAAGTGGTGGTGTGCGGGGATTGTTTCGAGTGTTTGACGTCAGCGAGAAGAGGGGATGGTGGGTTCCCCCCCCTCCCCCCCCCACCTCTCTGTCTCTGTCTCTGTCTCTGTCTCTGTCTCTGTCTCTGTCTCTGTCCCTGTCTCTGTCTCAGAACTTGTGGACCTCGGGAAACCTTTGCAAGTCGGCGGAGGGGGTGTTGGTTGACGGTGGTGCTCATCGGAGACCGAGGAGATAGCGAGCAAACAAAAGGAGGCTAACTTGTCTGCTTGCGTCACGTCGGCGGCTGGCTGCAGGAGCGAATCTGCACCATCCTGTGTGCTTCCCGCGTGGGGTGGCTGCACTGCGGATACGACCAATCGACCATCAAACTCATAAAACCCTCGGAGACCAGAGCTGAGTGCCGGCCGTAACAAATACAAAGAACATTATTTTATTTATTTATCATTCCCTTGTCTAATTGTGTCTGAGTGGAGGATCCCCATTTAGGAATTTTACTTTGACCTCACCTTTCATTTTTCATCGTCTTGCAGTTATTTTTATTAAACCCTTTATTGGTTGCGGTTTTTTTTTTTTTTTTGGGTTTTTTTTGGTATACTGAATCGAGGCTCGTGAAAGAGCTAACATTTACTTCACAAACAAATCGACCAGACAAACAAAATACACAAAAAGAGGGAGCGGAAGACAAGATGGGGAGAAAAGGGGAAGCACACAAACACAACATCCGAGAGCAGGGAGATGTGTGGTAGGGAGAGGGCCCGGGGGGAGGAGGCATGGGAAGGGGGGGGGGGGGGGAGGGAGAAGTATAAAGCACAAGGACACCAAGGACTTCCAGGACAGAAGTTGGTATTTCAAAAAGGGGAATTGGGGTGAAATTAGCGGGGGTAGAAAAGATCAAGGTTTTGGATGGGGGAAGATAAGAGATGGTGGTGAACAGCTGTTTTAAAGACTTGGAAGGTGGAGTGGGATTGAAGAGAGTGAGGGAGTTTGTTCCAGCGGCGGGAGAAAAGAGGAATGAAGGAGTGAAGGTGAGCAGAGAGTCTTGATTTTGGCAGTTTAACCAAAAGAGGGTTGCAGGCAGATCTTGTGCGACCTGTAGGAATATTTGCGGGACAGAGCCCAGAGAGAGCTGGGGGGGCAAGGCCAGAGAGGAGTCGGTAGAAGACGGAAAGACCACCAACCTGCCTACGGTGAGTGAGTGAGAGGCCCTTGGAGTTAGCTTCATCGCGGGAGATTCCAATGATTCTGAATGCTTTGGTTTCAACAGCGCGAAGGCGAGCTAGGTGTGAGGCAGGAGCACCAGCCCAGAGGGGAGAGCAGTATTCCATTGAGCTGCGGATGAAAGCCTTGTATGTGGTGAGGAGCTCAGGTGTGCCAAGGAAGGACTTCGCACGACGGAGGATGCCCAGTCGGCGACTGGCTTTGGAGGCCAGATTTGAAATGTGGTTTTTCCAGGAAAGATCATGGCCGATAGTGAGACCAAAAAGCTTGAGTGACAGAACTTCTTGGAGAGGATTATTCAGAAAGTGGATGGGAGGGTTGTCCAGTCGGTCTTTTCGGAGACATCGTAAGAGTGTGAGATTTGTCAGGATTGAAAGACATGTGCCACTTGTTTGCCCAGTCTGTGATTTTGTCAAGGTCTGCAGAGAGTGAGGAGGCTGCAGACTGCCGATCTGAGGGATTAAGAATGGAGCGACAGAGAGTAGAGTCGTCAGCAAAGAGATAGAGAGGATTTTCAAGAGAGTCAGAGAGATCATTGATGAAGACCAGAAAAAGCACAGGGCCCAGAACACTGCCTTGGGGAACTCCAGCCTGAACAGGAAGAGGAGATGAGAGAAACCCATTCAGGGCCACACGTTGACTACGACTAGAGAGGAAGTCCGCCAGCCATGCGTGGAGATTTCCATGGATACCAAAAGAGGAGAGTTTGGTGAGCAGAGCGGGGTGCCAGACTGTATCGAAGGCACGTGATATGTAATTTCCGGTTTAAATCCGTGTCGGTCTTGCTCGATTATCTTGGTTCGAGGTCGCTCCAGTGGAAACCGTCCAGGTAAGCAACTCCCCCCGCTCCCGTGGCGCATGTAAAGAAGAGCCACCATTGTTTGATTGAATGCCTCGGATTTTAAGCTGATCGCCCACCCATCACCTTGGAGGGTCTTTAACCCCTGGTGAACATGACAGTATCTTGAAAGTCCAGTCCTTCAATACAATTAGCCATCAACACATGATTTTTCCAAATCACTCCTGAGCCTTTCTCCACTTCCTGACTCTTTTGATCCTTTTCACTCCCCTTGTCACATGGTCACATGTCATGGCTTCAGCCTATTCATTCCATTCTCTGTATTTGTCAATCTGTTAACCTGCCACACTCTGCCATTTAGTTTTCCATCAGGGTTCTTTCAAGTCCAAAAAAATCGACCAGTGGCATGTTGGACCACGTGTCCATGTATTTTGACAATAAAAGTCGTTTGGGGAGGAAACCTTCTCTATTTCACCTTCTGTACATTTTTCTTACCTTCTCTATTTTGTTGGTTGTGAAATTCCCACTGAAGTTGTGGTCGGGAAAGAAGCATCTTGTAACATTTGTACAGAAACAGAAGCAGTTTGTGCAGAACGTAATGCTTTGGTGTCGTGATGTTTTGACACTATGCTATTCGTGTGGGGAAATGTTTTATTTTCTCACTTCAAGGAAGACCTCAAATCAACGATTTTAATGATTTATTTATTTTTCAAATTTCAAGAGTATGAAAACCTCTGCATGTGACACAAGATGCCTGCATTTAATAAAAGTTACTTTTTCCAGATTTCTTTGTGAAAGCTGAGCATGACATTGATGTTCACCTGGATCGACCTGAACCCAAAGATGCCAAAGCTTCTTTCCTCAAGAACCATCTTGGTTTCTGTCAAGAACCAGAAGGTTTCAGAAGGTTTCTGTGAATGTCGATAAATTTTGATGCAAACAGATTGATGATGAACTCTGGTGTTCAGAAAAAAAAAACATGACGTTATGATTTCATTGCTTTGAGAAATAACCACGATGGTAAATCAATTTCTCAAACATCAATTATCACCTTTATCATTATATATAAAATATTTTAACCAACAATAATATACCTTGTTGTATCCTATTATCCTTAATTTGTACTATCGTCAATTCCGATTTAATTTTAATTGGACACCTTTTATTAGCACCTATTATTATTTCACTAGTGGGGTCACACATGGGAATCCCATGGGCATGGACGTGTGTGACATTTGGACATATTGAGTTCGATGCTGCTCTGCACATTCAGTTTTACAAAATGATTACTGGCAATTTATCAGATCCACAAATGATGTAATCTACACAATGTATTTACTTCGGATAACATGTGAATGCATGTGTGTGCACATCGGAAATAGTTTGAAATATGGAATTACATCTCATGTAAAATGTGACTTCAAGACCTCAAATCCTCTACTTCCCCACCATCCCTCCCACATCACGCACACTGCACCGGGGAGTGGGTCACACACATGGGAGTGTGGGTCACACACGGGGGAGAGTGGGGGTCGCTTTACTCATTTCCCTCATTCTTTTCCAACTCCTACTCACCCCTCTCCCCTTCCCCCAGTCTCCTCTCCCACTCCCCCAGTCTCCTCTCCCCCTCCCCCAGTCTCCTCTCCCCTTCCCCCAGTCTCCTCTCCCCCTCCCCTAGTCTCCTCTCCCCCTCCCCATGTCTCCTCTCCCCCTCCCCCAGTCTCCTCTCCCCTTCCCCCAGTCCCCTCTCCCCCTCTCACAGTCTTCTCTCCCCCTCCCCAGTCTCCTCTCCCCCCTCACTCCGGCAGTTGTTCCCAATCGAGCAGGTGCGGCAAATATTGGAGGTAATTGAACTTTTCTCTTGGAGCAACACAGTGTAAATCTGCCCCCTTGTCCTGTTCATTAATTAGTGAATTGTTTTGCAGAACAGTACACACATGGTGACGTCATCGTAATTGGCACCGCAATGATTATCTTCAACATTATTATCCAATACTTCATCCAGATTCATTACAGTTGCTCTTGTATATGTTTGCTGAACACACATTACCTTCCAATGTCTTTGTTGCTCAGCATCCCGTGCAAGTCTGCATACCTCTGCCAGGCTGAACAATTTAAGTTTTGTATCCCACTTGTAGGTCAGATCTGGATCCGAACCTGACCCAAAATTGAATCGGTTTGTTCTTGTCGCCTAACCAACACATCCACGTAGTTTATGTCGAAAATCGTCCACAACTTTAAATATCTTGCTGCATATATAGTTTTTGGCCCTGTCACTCATTTGTGAAGAATCACTTGAAAGTGATCTGATCTTGATCCAGATTCAAATCAAATTGAATTGATTTATCCTTGTCACACACCCAACCTGTCCACCAAGTTTCGTCCAAATCCGTACCTAACTGTTTGAGATATCCTGCTATAAATCGGTTTTAGCCCCATCTTTCAATGGTGAAGAATCATTTAAAAATATTCTCCGATCTGGATCTGCACCAAAATCTAATCATTTATTTCTTATCATATTCCCAACTTCTCCTCCAAATTTTGTGTCGATCTGTCCACACCTTCTTGAGACATCCTGTTCAAAAACAGACAGACAAAGCCAGACAAACAGTCATGGCTGAAAACATGACCTCCATCCACCTTCGGTGTCAGAGGTAAAAATGATCTCATATATATATATATATATATATATATATATATATATATATATATATATATATATATATATATATATGCATATATATATACAGACTTGGCATTTAATATGGAATATTTTTTTTGTGGGGGTGAACTTACTTTTCAAGTTGACTTAGAACCAAAAGTTCATTGGAATTATAATTCATTGGAACATAAATGTTGAAATTATTCTAGATTTTGTTAATGTGACCTTTAAAAGAAACAAAAACCACATTTGACATTTCAAAGCAAATAAATTGATCCTTGAAAGTGATGTAAACTGATATCGAACTCAATTCACGGACAGTACTGTGTTAAACTTCTCTACGTTTTCCAGAAGTATCTCTTTATTTTGCACATTAGCCAAAAATTTTTTAAACAAAAACAAAAGTTAAATTACGACTGGGATTACGGACAGTAAAATTACAGTTCAGTACGTCGTGCAACCCCCACGAGCATTCAGGAGAGCACGTACACGTTGAGGAATGCTGTTCACGAGATTTGCCAAGGTTTGGACAGGAATCGCTTGCCATGCAGTGACAATAGTCTGCTGCAATTCACGCACAGAGGTAGGCTGCTGGTCCAAGTTGTCGATTTGACGCGTTAATTCTGCCCACAAGTTCTCTATCGGATTCATATCCGGGGACATGGCAGGCCACTCTATATGCTCTACACGACGGTCAGCAAGAAAGTGTTGGACCATGCGAGCACGATGAGGCCATGCATTGTCATCTTGGAAGACAAAGTTTCCTCGAAAGGCTGCACGAGCAAATGGAAGCAATGTTTCTTCCAGAATGGCCCTGTATTTGAACTGGTTCAGTTTCCATTCAGAACAAGCAGGTCAGTTTTGCCCCATGCATGAAAAGCAGCCCAAACGGTCACCCCACCACCTCCAGCTTGGACTCTTGGCACTATACAACCTTCGTTGTCGGCTTCATGCACTTGTCTGTGCACTCGGACATGGCCATCTTGACGATAGACCAGAAATCAAGACTCGTCACTGAAGATCACGTGATTCCAGTGTCCTGGCTGCCATTGACGGTGCTCTCTGGCCCACTGCAATCGGCGCTGGCGGTGTTGTCTGGTCAGGCGTGGCTTTCTCAGGGGACGCCTGGCACGATAGCCTGTTTGAACCAGTCGTTGGTTGACTAGCCTTCTGGATACAGGCACATTTGTCAGTTGCTGCCACTCAGCCCTAAGCCGATTAGCTGACTTGGTACGGCCATTGCGGACTAACCAGTGCAGCTGGCGATCATCCCTCCTTGTGGTTCTGCGGGGACATCCTGACCTCGATATTGGAGTAGGGGCGCCCCTCTGGGCATTTCGTTTCGGGATCTTTGACACCTGACCTTGAGTGATGCCATACTGCAGAGCAATAGCATGCTGTTTCATGCCAGAATTTCGTAAAGCCACCACTCTATGACAAACAGCATTGTCGAGTTGACGGACCATCTCCAGAGGAAGCGGCAATAACTTTTGTAGATGTGCAGCGGTTGTTTTCCACTAATGCAGAAGGCAACAACCCTTATATACCCGATTGTGAAGCCAATCGTCAAATGTACCTGTCCGTACATTTTGTCACGCCACCTGTGATATAATCCTGTTATTGACTTCTTGCTGCGACAGACAATCAGTGACATGGTTCTTCTTACAAATAAATCACCGAAGCATAAAAGAAACTCACCAGATTGATACACTGAGTTCAGAAAGTAAACCCAAGTCAAGGAAAATAATATATTCCACATTAAATGCCAAGTCTGTATATATATATATATATATATATATATATATATATATATATATATATATATATATATATATATATTGTTGCGGAGATGAGGACTGTATTTTTTTTTGATTGTGTGCTGTATTATTATTATTATTGTTTATTCTGCGCCCCCCTACCTCTGGAGCTGTGTAAAGGTGAAAGGGCATCCAATAATTAGTCCACAAGCATACACGTCAGCCAAATAATAGAATACCCCTGTTTGATAGTTATCTCTTATTGTGTGTTTTAGAGTAAGGCTGTGTCTCCCATTAATTGAAGTACTCCATTGCACCAGTGAAAGAGAATAGATCCCCTTTCATTCCCATCCCCAAAATCCCCATTTCTTTTACATCCCCTCTCGTGATTGCCAACCCTCGATTGCCAATTACCTCCCCTCCAAAACCGCCATTGACCACGAGGCAGGGTCGGAGAAGAAAGGCGTGTCTCCACCTCGTCATAGAGGGGAGGAGTGAGCCAACCCCACTTGACCAACCAGGGCCGAGGTGAGCACACCGATGGGCGTGTCCTGAAGGCCGGCGGCTTGATCGCTAGAGGCGCTATAAAGGCGCGCGCGCGCAAGAAGCGTTGAGTGAGTAGGAGTCAGAGAGAGTCGTGAGGAGTCAGTCAGTGGAGTCGGTGATCAGTTGGTTGCGGTGAGGAGTCGGAGGTGGTGGTCAGTTGGTTGCGTTGGTTGCGGTGAGGAGTCGGTGGTAAAGAGTGAGTGGACCAAGAAAGAGTTGAGGGTTTGGACCAGACGAGTCGGACAAGGCCTGGCAAAGCACGCGACGTCCACAGCAGCCACAACAGCAGCTTGGGGGCCTGAACGGCGGTTTGGAGCAGGGCCATGAAGGAACGGCGGCTGCTAAACGCGCCGGTTGTGCTGCAGGACCCCCTTGGACCTTCCTCTCCCTCCAGCCATCCACCTCCTGCCTTTCCACCCTTCTTGTGTACGTGAGTTTGTTTTGTTTGTTCTGTCCCTGGGTTAATTAAGTCTGTATAAGCTAATAATTGCACTGTGTCTCTGATTCTTCTGTATATTATTTTATTATCTTTCCTTCTCCTTGGTTACTTTGAGCATGTAAATAGTAGGAATAAATTTAGTAGTATTTCCAACCTTTTTGTCTTCTTCTTCTTCACATCCGTGTCGCCTTTGTCTTTTCCCTATTGAATAGCTGCGGTGCGATCCGGCCAACGTTTGGGTGGAATCGGGTGAGTCGGGGATCCTGTAACGGTCGCGGTTGGACCATCCGCTCGGCCCATCATAACATCTAAACCGCGATCAGTAACAATTGGTGTCGGGAAGTGGGATCGGACCCGAAGCGCGCTTAATGCGCTCAAAATTACAAGCTGCTGGAAATTTGTGTTGTTTTACAAAAACCCGAATTTTGAAATCGCGCCATGGCTGGTCAAGGCGATCGGATGCCGGTGGGTGAGCTAGAGGAGGGGTTAGGGGTAACCCAGGATCAAATGGAGGGGAGCAATGAGGAGGCGGTTGAGGGAGTATCAGACGCACAAGATGGCGTCCTCGCGCACGGGGGTGTAGCGGCACCAAATTGCGCTGCGCCCGTGGTCGCGGCAGCCGAGCCAGAGATGCCAGAGTACATGCGAGTCTTTATGATTCAAATGATGGCAAAAATGGATGCCCAAAATGATAAGTCCACCCGAGAGCGAAGAGAAATGGGTGAGCGATTGGGGGGCCAAATGGGGGTAATGGGGAACCGGATGGATGCTCAGAGTGAGCAATTGGGAGTAATGAGGGATGAAGCGAGGGGTACCGGTGAGGGATTAAAACATGGGTTAACGGGGGTGGAAAATAGAATGGCTGCCCAGGAGAATCAGTTAGAGGGGGTGAAAAATGGGTTAATGGGGTTAGAAAATAGGATGGAGGACAAATTGCGGGAAATAGGGGAGCAATCCGCCCGAGAAATTAAACAAATGGGAGAGCAGATAGAGGAGGTAAAAATCGGAGTAGAAACCAAATTGGATGCTCAGAGGGATGAATTGGGACAGATGAGGGTGGCATCTACAAGGGAGATGGAGGAGATGAAAGAGGAGATACGACGAGGTGTGAGTGAGGAGGTCTCGGGGCTACGCGAGGAGGTAAAGCGAGGTGAGAAGCGTATGGAGAAAGAGGTGAGGAATAATACGGCTAGGTTACAGGGGGGAATAGAGGGTCTGACGAAGGGAGTAGAACAGCTGACAGTCGGACAAAGGGAACTAGCGGACCAAGTGGAAAAGAACACTGCAATCATCGGGGGTTTAAAAGCGACACAAAAGGACATTAAAAACGAATTAATAGCAACACAAAAGGAATGTCAGATGGTACATGAGGGGTTGACGAAGAAGTTGGAGGAGGTGACAGAAGTAATGGAGACGAAGGACCGAGAGGTGAGGACGCACATAGAAATGGTTAAGGTGGCGTTAGAGGAAGAGATAGAGGGGGCGCACCGGGAGATGAAGGAGGTAAAGGAAAAATTAGAGGAGGTGGAAGAAGAGGGGAGTGAAATTAAGAAGAGACGGACAGAAACTAAGAGAGAAATCCAGGAGGAGGTAATGGAATTGGTACAAGGTCGGTGCTCAACTCATAATGTGCTGCTCACTAACCAAATAAAGAGTTTGCAGGTGGCAAAGGAGGTGCGGAGACGAGGTGCCAAGGTGAGTGGCGATATAATCGGAAATGTACATGATGTGAGGAAAGCTTCAGTCGGCTTGGGGATTGGTTTGGATCCGGGTGTTCGTGAGAGGCCGTTGGTGAAGTGTGTGACAGGTCTGGTGTGCGAAAAAGAGGTGTGCGAGAATGTCCGACCATGGGGTGTGTGAGGAAAAAGTGCGCGCCGACCAGTGAGTGTGCTGTCGAGAGTGAGTCGGTCGTAGCGCGTATGCGAGGGGGTACATGGAAGCGCGGTGTGGTGAGAGTTACAGAGGATGTAACGGGAGAGTGTGCGCAAGAGTGTGCGTGAGAAAGGTGTGTAACGGACAGGTGCATGGGGAAAGAGTGCGCTGTCAAGAGTGAGGGTGAGTGCGTTGTCAAGAGTGGTGGTGAGAGTAGTGAGAGTGGCACGGAGCGTGAGTTAGTTGTGACAGGTGAGCGAGGATGTACACCTGGCATGGAAGGATGCACACCTGGAATGGTAGAGCGTGTGTGGGAATGCACACTTGAGTTGGTCGTGAGGCACGTGTTTGGGTGTGCGAGTGAGGGCACACCTGTGATTGTCACAGAGGAGGTGACCGAGGAAGGGGCGCGAAGAGGTGTGTTGGTGAGGTGTGCGACCAACGAATGTGTGCCAAAGTGTTCGGTGGTCAGGTGTGTGACCAAGTCGGTGAGCGGAATGAGTGTACCGAGGTGTGTAAGGAAAGGTACGAGGAGCATGGGAACAGCTGGAGGTATGAGCAAGAAAGGGGTAGCGTATGCATGTAAGCATGCAGGTGAAGCATCGACGGTAACCGGGTTAGAGGTTAGAACGACTTATAGCCGAATCGGGCCCTCGGTGCGCGTCGGGCAGCTTCGCGTGCCGCGAGGACCAGCGGGGATCCGAACCACGGCGGTTTCGAAAGAACCGCCGTACGCGATCCACGCTGTGCCTCGCTTGGAACGGCCGCGTCCGGGCTCCACTAGGCGGAGCGGGCAGCCCGATAGGAAGGGTCGTCATGGCGACCACTTTCTATTGAGACATGCCGGCAGGTCGAGATCGGGACATTGGATGGCTCCACGCCGAGGTGGTGCGTGGGATCTCGGCCCGGGTAAGCCTCCGTCCCTGCCCCGAATGCGGGACGTATCCAGCCGCTGGCACCAAAGAACCCGCGTTCATTGCTCGGCTGTACGAAGCCGAGCTTTAGAAGGGAATTGGCGCACCGAGAGGATGTAATAAGTAGACGAGTGATGAGGATAGTGTTTTTGATCCGAAATTTAGAAAAGTGAATAGAATTGGCAGTAAATAGAAAATTTTTAATTGGCTGAAATTTGGTGTGCCAAATTGATAGTAGGACCTCCCCGATGTGGTGGGATGGCAAATCCACCATCCCTCACAAAGGGTGGGGCAAATGCGCTATAGTTTATGGGGTTGATGGCAGTGAAAACTAGCCCGGGTGGGTTAGGATATCATGTGTAGGGATCTAGCGAAGATGACATTAGGTAACGTTAAGTTTAGTTAGTGACTGATACCTGTAGTGGGGACGCAGGTAGTTTAGTGTGGATGATAATGACGTGGGAGCGCAATAGTTTAAAGGGACGACTGGGAAGCGCAAGTTTCAGAGGGGAGTAGTTAGCTGAGATGATGCCGTGTGTGAGGATTGAACAGGTGTGATTGAACAGGTGTGATTGCACAGGTGTGCAACTGAACAGGTGTGTGGAGCAGTGTATGAGTGAGTGATGGTGATGTGTGTTGTGTTGACCAACTGGTCCAGGAAGAGGAGGAGGGTGCAGGTGGCACCAGGTATGATTGCACAGGTGTGCAACGACAGGTGAATGGAGGACAGGTGTATGGAATAAATGGTATGGAGTATAGGAATGGATGGTCGTGGAGTGAGTATGGTGGAAATTGTGGAGTGGAGTGGATGGTGCGAAGGTGTGAATGGGGGAAGAGTGGACCCCCATCACGGATACCCGGGGCGGGTAGAGTAAGTGTTAGGTAGAGGGTATAGGTAAATTGTGGTTGGATATTGGCATCTGTGGTGCGGGTGAAAGAATGGTCTTTGGATGGGTGCATTAGTGTTGTGGAAATGGCTGGGCGTGTAGCCTGTTAGTGTGTGTAGTTGGTTGGGCGCTCCACCACTGTGAGGATGTCGGCCAGGTGAGGCCGCAGGTGGGCTCTGGGAGCCGGTAGTAGTTGTTGTGGATGGGGCCCGAGGATCCGGAGGACGGACCCGGGTAGCCCAGTGCCAGAGGGCACCGAGTGGGGTGACAGAGCCAGGAGGGGCTTTCCCCAGTTAGTTAGGTTAGGGTGAGGAGCTAGGCAAGCTCGGGTGGCAACTACAGTGGTGGAGGTGTGCAGGTGGGTAGACCTGCTGGGAGAGCTACACGTCGCAGCCCAGAAATTGTGCGAGGGCACCGGGAGATTAATCAGGGGAGTGAGACCCCAAATTGAGAAGCACCACAGTTTGGTCAATGGGAATTGGTTTTTAGAACCCATAGTGTAAGTTGGCCAATGGATTGGCAGGGAAAGACCCCGGGTAGTGTAAAGTGTGTTAAAGTCATTTAGAAGGATAGTTAGGATTGGAGTCTCCTCGCACCATCTGCATCCACTCACCTGAGGTGACAGGTACTCCACACCATGCCATGTTTTGATTATTTTTTATGATGCAAATGTTTGGATTGTGAGACGCATCATGACGTGGGTGTGACATTGTGCTTTGTTGTTCCATCTCTTCCTCCTTATGAGGATTGATGACGAATTGGGTGATGGCAAATTTTGGATAGAGGGATTGTGGTAACGAATTTGGTATAGGAGAAATATGGGGAGGACGTGACAGTAGCGACGGATTGGTTATGTGTAGATTTTTGTAAATATGGGGTAAGGGCAAGGGTAGTGTAGGTGACAGGGGGGTGACGTACGGTAGGGACGAGCTTTCTCACTTCGCCCTCTGTACGCATTTCGCCTTGCATTGCCTTATTGATGTGTACCCTTGTGACCTTACCTCTCGCTCAATTGTCCTTCTTTTGTCTCCCACATGACCTGTGCGCCATTGGGCGCCGAGGGGAGCGTGCGTGGGTCGGCCATTGTGCGCCCGAAATTCCCAGAACCAGCTGTCTGCATCGATGCACCACATTATGGACCACATGCCTGTGGCCGAGCACCACTTATGGACCCCATGGGTTGGGGCATGGCCCCTCTGCTGGAACCGGCCATGAGGGCCCGAAATCTTGCTGGCGGACCTTGGCCACAGGGCACCGATGCCCCACAGGTGAACCACACGTAGTCGGCCCTGTGGGCCATAAATAAAGAAAATAAAAAGGACACATTGGGCACACTTTATTGCAAATAGGCCGCCAGTAAGAAAATGAAAGAATGACAACATCTGGAAGACAAATAATAATAACCAGCAGAGGGAGCCGAAGAGCAAGAGATCACCTGCAGGGTTAGGGGTTGTTGATTTATTTTTTATTGTTGAACAATGGTGACTGCACCGATTGGTGCTTGGGTGTGTATTGGTGCGTTTTTAGGTGCTTTAATGGTGCGTCGATGCAGAGCAGACTGTCTCCCCCCCAGAAAGAACAATCACAGGTCCTGGGTTAGTTTTGTAAATAAAAATAGCGTCATTGTAAATAATGCTTCCCACCGTCAGTGTATAGTTTGAAGACCATTCCGCAATTCGGTTAACTGTGGGCGTAAGTCTGTTAGGCAGGGTGCAATGGAGCAGCGGGACACATTTATTTATGTTTTAAAACTGTCGCACTCAGGGTCAGGTTAAAAGTAGAGGGAACTACACCTACGTGTCACACTAAATAAAAGTTGTAGGCCCGGGACGTGCCTAAGAGGAGGAGGGTGCAGTGTTGCGGAGATGAGGACTGTATTTTTTTTGATTGTGTGCTGTATTATTATTATTATTGTTTATTCTGCGCCCCCTACCTCCGGAGCTGTGTAAAGGTGAAAGGGCATCCAATAATTAGTCCACAAGCATACACGTCAGCCAAATAATAGAATACCCCTGTTTGATAGTTATCTCTTATTCTGTGTTTTAGAGTAAGGCTGTGTCTCCCATTAATTGAAGTACTCCATTGCACCAGTGAAAGAGAATAGATCCCCTTTCATTCCCATCCCCAAAATCCCCATTTCTTTTACATCCCCTCTCGTGATTGCCAACCCTCGATTGCCAATTATCTCCCCTCCAAAACCGCCATTGACCATGAGGCAGGGTCGGAGAAGAAAGGCGTGTCTCCACCTCGTCATAGAGGGGAGGAGTGAGCCAACCCCACTTGACCAACCAGGGCCGAGGTGAGCACACCGATGGGCGTGTCCTGAAGGCCGGCGGCTTGATCGCTAGAGGCGCTATAAAGGCGTGCGCGCAAGAAGCGTTGAGTGAGTCGGAGTCAGAGAGAGTCGTGAGGAGTCAGTCAGTGGAGTCGGTGGTCAGTTGGTTGCGGTGAGGAGTCGGAGGTGGTGGTCAGTTGGTTGCGTTGGTTGCGGTGAGGAGTCGGTGGTAAAGAGTGAGTGGACCAAGAAAGAGTTGAGGGTTTGGACCAGACGAGTCGGACAAGGCCTGGCAAAGCACGCGACATCCACAGCAGCCACAACAGCAGCTTGGGGGCCTGAACGGCGGTTTGGAGCAGGGCCGTGAAGGAACGGCGGCTGCTAAACGCGCCGGTTGTGCTGCAGGACCCCCTTGGACCTTCCTCTCCCTCCAGCCATCCACCTCCTGCCTTTCCACCCTTCTTGTGTACGTGAGTTTGTTTTGTTTGTTCTGTCCCTGGGTTAATTAAGTCTGTATAAGCTAATAATTGCACTGTGTCTCTGATTCTTCTGTATATTATTTTATTATCTTTCCTTCTCCTTGGTTACTTTGAGCATGTAAATAGTAGGAATAAATTTAGTAGTATTTCCAACCTTTTTGTCTTCTTCTTCTTCTTCACAGCCGTGTCGCCTTTGTCTTTTCCCTATTGAATAGCTGCGGTGCGATCCGGCCAACGTTTGGGTGGAATCGGGTGAGTCGGGGATCCTGTAACGGTCGCGGTTGGACCATCCGCTCGGCCCATCATAACATCTAAACCGCGATCAGTAACAATATATATATATATATATATATATATATATATATATATATATATATATATATATATTGTTACGGTCCGCGGATAAGATGTTGTTTGCCGAGCGGAGGCGCCGCTGCCGAACAGTTTTTCCCCGACTAAACCCGATTCCCTGAACGTTGGCCAGATCGCGCCACAGCTATTCAATGAGGGAAAAGACAAAGACGACACGGATGTGAAGAAGAGGAAGACGAAGGCAAAAAAAGGTTTGAAATACGATTACTATTTATTACTATTTACAGGCTCAAAGAAACCAAGGAGAAGGAAAGATAATAAAATAATATACAGAAGATTTTAGAGACACAGTGAAAATTACTAGCTTATCCTATGCAGTCTTAATTTATTCCCAGGGACAAAACAAACAGAACAAACTCACGTACACGAATGGGGAAATTGCAGGCAGGATTGCCTGGAAGGAGGTGTGTGGCTGGAGCTTGATCCCGCACGGGACGTCGGGCTGGACCTCGACGGCCGCTGATGCCACCGATCCTGTCGTGTGCGCGGGATCACGGGTCGGAGCTGCTTGGTGGAGCCGACACACTGGTGGGGGGTCTGGCGTGACGGGTTCTCTCCTCTCTCTTTCTTGGTCCAACCACTCTTTCTTTCTCTCTTGGTCCAACTCTTCCTCTTGGTTCAATCACTCCTCACCACCGACAACTCAACGCAACCACTGACCACTCAACGCAACCACTGACCACCACTGATGACCAACCCAGCTCTTTCCCAAAACCACACAACTCGGCTCTCTCCAACTTCTTGCGCGCGCGCCTTTATAGCGCCTCCGGCGATTAAGCCGCCGGCCTTCAGGACACGCCCATTGGTGTGCTCACCTCGGCCCTGGTTGGTCGCGCGACCCTCTGGCCCCCCCCTTGATGATGACGACGGGCGGGCACGCCTTTCTTCCCCAACCCGAGCACATGTTCAATGGCGGCTTTGGGGCGAAAACAACCCACAGCTGTAACAAACTGGCAAACTGCCCAGTGCAGTTGGCAATGGAGACTTGGAGGGGATGTAGCTGGAAATTGAGGCTTGGCAATGGAAGTTTTGGGAGTGGGAATGGGGAATGAAGGGGGATCTATCTTGTTTCTCTCGGTGCAATGGAGTGTCATTTTAATGGAAGACAAGGCCTTACCCTAATACACAGAATAAGGAAATAAACTACTGAACAGGGATATTATAGTGTCCTTCAATGTATGCTTTATGGAATTAACTACCGGAACGCCCTTTGACCTTTATACACACTGGAGCAAGGAGGGCTCCGACTAAACAATAATTCACAACAATTTACAATACAATACAACACAATCAAAAAAACACAATCCTCATATCCGCAACAATATATATATACATATATATATATATATATATATATATATATATATATATATATATATATATATATATATATATATACAGTGGAACCTTGACTTACGAGTGCCCCAACTTACGAGTTTTTCGAGATACGAGCCGTCGCTCGGGCGGTTTATTGCTTTGAGATGCGAGCCGAGATCCGAGTTACGAGCTTTCGCCACCCGGTCACGTGGTTATCTTGCCGTTCAAGTACAGTATCTCTGTCGTATAGCGCTGCATTTTAGTTTTCGCATTTTGGTTATTTTGAGTTTACGCCGCCAGGTGGGTTCCGGTCACGTGGTTATCTTGCCGTGCACGTACAGTATCTCTGTTGTATAGCGCTGCATTTTAGTTTTCGCATTTCGGTTATTTTGAGTTTACGCCGCCAGGTGGGTTCCGGTCACGTGGTTATCTTGCCGTGCACGTACAGTATCTCTGTCGTATAGCGCTGCATTTTAGTTTTCGCATTTCGGTTATTTTGAGTTTACGCCGCCAGGTGGGTTCCGGTCACGTGGTTATCTTGCCGTGCACGTACAGTATCTCTGTCGTATAGCGCTGCATTTTAGTTTTCGCATTTCGGTTATTTTGAGTTTACGCCGCCAGGTGGGTTCCGGTCACGTGGTTATCTTGCCGTGCACGTACAGTATCTGTGTTCGTATAGCGCTGCATTTTTGTTTTCGCATTTTGGTTATTTTGGAAAATTTCATGTTCATGTCGAACATTTCATGTTCATGTTCATGTTTTCATGTTCATGCCATGCCAGGCCACAACTTGTTCAGAGTGCCGGCGATAGCTCGCCTTCTCTTTGTGGAAAACACGGTGAGATCCTTAACATCCAACAACTAATGGGACGCAAACGGGGCGCCCAGTTTAGCGGTACACACATTGATGAATCACCCTGCCTGTGATTCACCCATGACAGGTTATAGCTGGGTCGGGATTCAAACTCAGGCTGGACAGTTTAGACTTTAGAGTCAAGTGTGCGTACCTCCAGTCCAGGCCATCCTGCCAACTTGTATGCTGCATACAGGTGAAATATAAAGCGCGAGATATTTTTATATATACTGTATATTTAAAAAAAAATTGGTGTGGTTTTTGGCGGGCTGGAACGGATTAATAGCATTTCAATGCATTTCAATGGGGAAATTTGATTTGAGATACGAGCAATTTGAGTTACGAGCTCGGTCACGGAACGAATTAAACTCGTAAGTCAAGGTTCCACTGTATATATATATATATATATATATATATATATATATATATATATATATATATATATATATATATATATATATATATATTTATATTTATATATATATATTTTATATCTATTTATATATATATATATTTATATATGTATTTATATATGTATTTATATATGTATTTATATATGTATTTATATATGTATTTATATATGTATTTATATATGTATTTATATATATATTTATATTTATATATATATTTATATTTATATATATATATATATATATATATATTGTTGTAGATATGAGAATGTTTTTTTATTTATTGTTGTGTAATAAATTGTGGTAAAATGTCACCCTCCTTCCTGCATTTGTTGTTGTACAAAGGTCAAAGGGCGTTCCCGTAGTTAATTCCATAAAGCATACACGAAGGACACCATATATCTTTGTTGACAGTTATTTCCTTATTATGTGTATTCGGGTAAGGCCTTGTCTTCCATTAACTTAATACTCCATTGCACTGAATTACATAAGATAGATCCCCTTTCAATTCCCTCAAAGCCTCCATTACCAACTGCATTCCCCTTTTTGCATCCTTTGCCGACTGAATTGGGCGGTTTGCTGCAATTGCCGCCATTGAACATGTGCTTGGGTCGGGGAAGAAAGGCGTGTCCCCACCTCGTCATAGAGGGGAGGAGTGAGTCAGCCCCACTCAACCAACCAAGAACAAGGGGTTGGACTTGGAGAGGGTGTGGAGAGAAACATCAAGGAGGTTCGCGAAGGTTCATGGGCGTGGCATATATAACCCGCAGAAGACGCCCCCACCTCAGACGAGTCCTGGCAAAGCACGCGACGTCCCCACAGCGGCACGAGCAGACGATTGAGGCAGCAGATGAGTTCGGAGAAGTGCGAGAGAAGCGCGGGGAAGCCTTTGACAGAAGTGCGAAGTAAGAAGTGCAACGAAAGAGTTGCGCCCCACCAGTAGTTTTGGCTCCACCAGCAGTTGACTCCACCAGGCCGCTTTGACCCGTTACCCCGTGGGAACCAGATTGCGGTGGCATCGGTGGCCGTCGAGGTCCAGCCCGACGTCCCGTGCGGGATCAAGCCCGAACCATCTGCCCCAGCTGAACCTTCCCATTCCTCCTTCCAGCATTCATTCCTGCCATTCCATCCTTGTGTACGTGAGTTTGTTTTGTTTGTCTTGTCCCAGGGAATAAGTTAAGCTTGTATAGTTAAGCTAGTATTTTCACTGTGTCACCTGCTTTTTCCATTTTCCCTGTATATAACCTTGACTGCTCCTTTTGCTTTAGTGTGTGTAAATAATAAATCCTGTTATTCTTCTGTACGTCTTCTTCTTCCTCTTTACATTCGGTCGCTTTAGAGGTTTCCATATTGAATATCTGTGGCGCGATTTTGGCCAACGTCCAGGAATCGGGTTAGTCGGGGTAACTGTTAGGGCCGCGGCGCCATCCGCTTGGCAAAACAACATCCTATCCGCGGTCCGTAACAATTGGTGTCTGGGAGTGAGATTGGGGTCCCGAACCAAATTTTTTATTACATTAAAAAAAAAATTTTGGTCAAAATTTGGAGCGGCCGAAATTTTGTTATAACATCCCAAATTGAATCGTGCCATGGCTGGTCAAGGTGATCGGATGCAGGTGGGGGAAATAGAAGAGGGGTTAGGGGTAACCCAGGATCAGAGGGGAGAAATGGAGGAGAGAAATAAGGAGGTGGTTGAGGGAGTATGAGGCGCACAAAATGGCGCCCTCATCCCCCTTCTATTTGCACTGGCCGTTTCCGATCCTGAAGCTACCCCGCTCCCCTGTGGGGTGGGATTGCCCGAAGTGATTGGTCATGGGATTCCTGTACACCTCCGGCAATCCCTCCACAAGGCAGGTGGGTAACTCCGCTCGAAACCACGGACAAGATGTTATTTGCCAAGCGGGTTAGCAGTCCAAAGTTCGAGCCATTAACAAAGACTAAACCCGATTCATAAAGTGTTGGCCAAATCGTGCCACAGGTACTCAATGGGGGAAATCACAAAGACGATCGGACAAGCATGAAGAAAGAAGGAAATCGAAGAATGGAGGAACAGATATTTATTACTAATTAGTAGGTACAAAACCAAAGAAACCAAGGGAGAAGGAAAGAAACGAAAATAATTTGCAGAAGAAGAAGAAGAAGACACTGCAATTCTTACTTGTGCAGCTTAACTTATACCCAGGACAATACAGACAGAATAAACTCCCTCACACGAATGGGGGTAGATGGATGCCAGGGATCGATGGCATGGGATCGCAGCAAGGGTGGTGGTTCAAGCAGGAGGAACGGCTCGGGGCCGCGGGACGTGGGAAACAGCTCCGCGGCTGCGTCGTCGCAGCGTGGGCTCAGCGTGGTAACTCTCAGCCTTTGAACGTCAGCTCCGCCTCCAACCTTTGTCCTCCGCTTGGCACTTTCTCTCCAGAACTCGACTCGGTCCGTGCTCCCTCACGTATCTCTCAAGCAGTCCCTCTTCCACCCTCGTTTTTATGAGGTGTCGCGATCACGCCGCCGGCCTCCAGGACACGCCTATCGGGTCGCTCACTGCAGTGCCAGTTGGCTGGCACGGGCTCTTCCTGGCTCCGCCCATGATGACGAGGGGCGGGCCACGCCCTTCTTCTCCGAGCTGACCACGCCGTAATGGAGGCAAATGCAGTTGGCAATAATGCAGTTGGCAATGCGGTTGGCAATGCGGTTGGCAATGGCGTTTTGGGGAGTTAAAAGGGGAAATCTATCTTATTTCACTTGGTGCAATGCAGAATCAACTAATGGCAAACAGAGCCTTAAACTGGAACACATAATAATGATATAACTATTGAGGGATCCTATGGTTCTCTACGTGTGTGCGATGGACTAACTAAAAGGACGACCTTTGATCTTTACATGAAACGGAGGTATTTACAAGAATCATTACATTTACAAAAACAACAAAAGGGGGTATATTTACAATCATTTACACACACACACAGTGCACGGTTTCCCAAAACTGTTGCAATATTGTTGCAGATCTCGGACATCGGCCTTCCCCTTACGAAGGGGGGATGAATCCCCTTGTCTTTTTACGAGCCGACGCGATCCGGGGCTATCACGTTCCTTCCGGTCAGCGATGAATAGGGTGGTAGCACGGAGGTATATAATAAACCTGGAGAGCCAATTGGCCACCTCGCAGCATTAGCCGCCGTGAAGCCACCGGAAATAGTCTGGCGGCCATATTGGGAAGCCGATTGTTTTGTAAACAAAGCCTGTCAAAGCAAAGGCGTGGCGCACTGATGCAGCTGGAGCGAATTTTAGGACTGCCGACTATTTAATTAATATAGAATGCTAATATTTGAACTGATATTCGGGCTCAGAATCCCGTTCTTTAAGGAAATGGTGTTCATTAAGTTTGAAGTTGATTCTCGACGCATTTTTCCTGGGGAATCCAATGGTTTAGAGCTTGTTTGAAAAAAAAGTGCCCAAAATTACCGCTCGGTGTTCTTTATCGTTCTTCCCATGACCCAATCACCCACTAGTAGGAATAAGAATCCTGACATGTTACACCCCTGTTTAACTCCTGTCTTCACCTTGAACCATTCTGTTGTTTCACCTTGGTCGACGACCGCACATTGGAAGTCTTGGTAAAGGGCTTTTACAAGGTTCACTAATTTTCCAGGTATGCTGTATTTCTTCATTATGACCCAGACGTTCTCTGGGCAAGGAGTCGAAAGCTTTCTAGAAATCTATAAAATTGAGGTACATCGTCGTTTGCCATTCTTTGGCTTGTTCTATAATATTCCTCAATATAAAGATCTGATTTGTTGTCATGTTATATGATGTTACTTAATTCAGTCATTATATTGTAACTAAGATGTGTATGTTTCTATTACCGAGATGTTAGAAACCACGCAGATATAATGATAACCAGAGTTTATTCTACACTGACATGGGTCAGCAACACATCAACAGTGAGTCAGTCACATAAATGACATGAAACGCTGTCGTGGAGTTAACCCACACAATTCTTGGGTTTCGGAAGTTTTTGCTATTCATAACATACAAGACTTACATGTTGCAATGGAACGTTCAGCAGGACATGGTAATTGTTACATGAATAATGGAGCGGAGATATAGACATCTCATGCAACACATCTTTTACAGTTTAAATATTTACATGAAGTGTTGGTGAACTCGCCATATCAGACAAAGGGCAACTATCCATTAACAATGGAAAATTAAAGATTTGTGTTCACAGATATACCATCAGATCAGATCTGCTTGCCACTGTTCTATGAACTATCTGTGACAACAAATCTTTAGTTTTCCATGGTTAATGGTTGACCAAAGTTCACGAGTTTTTGAAAACAATGCAGGACAGTTAATACATGTTTGATCAGTTGTTCTACACAGGCAATTTTGCAGTGAACATAACACCCACAACTTATTCCACATACCTCAAAGCAATTCATCCCATATCAAACAATGATATAAACATGGACATAATGAAAAAGTAATGCCAATTGTACTTAAATACATTGAAAATGCACTTGCATGAACATCATAAATTGCAACCAAAAGTAGGCCTACTGGACCAGGTACTTCATTGCTTTTCAAACAAACGTATCGGTACTCAAGTCACCAAACAAAGTAGAAATACATATTTCTCGAGCTTCCAGCCCGACTTACTCTTCCAGTATTAAAACATAAATCAATAGATATACAGGACTACATCTTCCACAACTAAACACCGATATACATTTATGCACAATTCTGCACAATTCACGCGACTACCATGTAGAGATGAGGTCGCTCTTATATTTCAGCTTGCTCTGGTGTTGCCTCACTGGTGAGCAAACAGGACCAGTTTGCAATATTTTTTCCTGATGCGCTCTTCCTTCATGTCATCATCGAGTGTTCTCACAACATGATGGAAACGTATCTTGCTGTATGATTGTGATACAGAATGTATTAAAGCAAACACATGGTTGCTGTCTGCCTCACAGTCAAACATGTGCCGATCCAAGGAAGCAAATGTAGACGGACCGACCTCAAAGGACAGAAGTGGAAATTGCCGCTCTTATCCCACTTTCACGAGGCATTTTGCCATTGGTTACAGCCAGGAGCCTCTTGACACAGCGTTCAGTCGCCTCACAGACACGAACAACACTGTGCGAGGGAACTATGAGGCCACCCCTGTTCTTGGTAACAATCAGGCTGTACATTGGTGTGGTTTGCCATTCTTCATTGTTACTGGTCAATGCAGAAAGACTGGCTACACTTCAGAGTCTTCCTCACCATCCTCACCACATAGCCGGCAATATAGCCAACACATGACTCTGTAAAGATGGAAAGTTGCTCAAAATTAGGAATATCCGCATAGTCGTGGTCCTCTTTTGCCGGCGATCTCAGCTCCAGGTCGTATCGTCTGGCCACCAACATGTCGTGACTCTCGTCAGGCACAGCCTGCTTTGCAACGCACTTGAAGGAAGCCGCATTCAGGATTCTGGTTGAGTCCTTTGCAGAACAGTTCCCACTTGCAGACTTGATGTCATGTCGCATCAAGAGGCGCTTATATGCGGCAACAAACTGCCGGGCCGTTGGGTTATTCCCACTTCCACATGCAATGCGGACCGCTCCAAAGAAAAGTTCAATGTGGTCTTGGCTCATTTTGTACGTGAGCAGGTATCGCAGGGGAGATGAGGCAGGTTTGACATATGTGAAATACAAAATTGTGACACTCTCTATGCAGATCATGAAACCAATGAAGGGGGTTTTCAAACGCGTATTGGTCATAACTTGACCATTCATGTTTTTGATGTTGGACAAGTAACTGTAGGCAGTATCCAGGAATGGCAGGAAAAGTCCTTCTCGTGATGTCATGAGTGGTGCCTTGTAGTTTCGTGCCAATGGATTGCGAGAATTTAGAATGTCAAACAGTTTGTCCAATGTTTCAATGTATTGGCAGGTAGCCTCACTGCCCTGAAATTCTGATAGTTGCAAAGTGTCCCTGCAAAACTGAATTGCATCTGCCACACTAGTGCTCAATGTCTGAGCGGCTGTGTCCACCTTCATGACATTGCTCTTCCACTCGATGTGTTTCCGGGAGAGCTTATTTCCCAGACGCAAGCCTTCCCTCTTCTGCAGATCAAAGAGTGCCTGAATGTATTTCCACGCGTTGACTTTTTTGTTGCCATCCTCCATCATTTTCATGGATCCAAGACAGTTTCTTGCAAGTTTAAGCATGTGACATGCATCGAGTACAACACAAATTTTCTTTTCGGGATTTGCTGGGTGGGGAAATGTTGGTTTCACATTCTGCGGCGTGATGTCGGCACCTAGCTCACGTAACATTGTCAAATGAGCGGACGGTCCATCGCAAGTTAAGGAAACCACCTCTGCACCGATATCATGCAATTTTAGTAGACATTGTGTCACCAAATTCGCCTGTTCCTTCCCCGACAATCCATTTATCATAAAGTATGCTACAGGCACTTTCCAACTGTCATTCAGTGCAACCAGCATGAAAACCAGTGCGTTGCTGGCCTGGGGAGCACTGTCATCTTGGACTCCGTTTCCGATGTCGACGTACCCCAATACCTTGTCCCCTAAAAAGTCAATTGCCTTCATGATGGCCATCTCATCTAACATCAGGCTACACAGTGTTCTCTTGCCAGTCTCCTTCTCTGCTTTAAACCAGCTCTCTAGTGCTTGGCATACAACTGCACTAAAACCAGGTGAACCATCAATTGCACTGTACCATTTCCGGATTGTGGATGGACTTGGCAGTGCCAAGTCGAATGTCTCTCGAACATAGTCGTATCCTTTAGCAGAATAAAATTGAAGAGTGAGTGCGAAAGCTTTGATGACTGGATCGTATTCATCTCTCGAGCGTTTGCCGCTGCCTTTGTTCTTCAGCATTCTGCTCAAAATAGCTTTTGAAACACCAGAGAATGTTGTGTTGAGCATTTCAATACAATTGTCGGTGACCATCCCATTCTCCCTCAGGTCTTCCACGATGGTATTCAGGGACTCCACTTTTCTGGCTAACCTTCTGTTGTGTTGCTGACTCACTTTTAATTTTTTTCGAAAGTTGTCCAGCTTGTGGACTGCTTCATCGAGCTTGTGCTTCAATACCAGTGGACTTGTGACGGAGTAGGAGTGATCTGTGGTCTGAAATGAGGGTCCCGCCTCAGGTTCAGGATCTTGAGTAGTGGCTTGAGGTTCTGGTGTATCTTCTTGGATGACAGACCTGGCCACTGGCGCTTTCCTCAAAACTGTAACCTATTTGGAAAGAAAAGAAAAGGTGAACCATTAATACTCATTAAGTTGTTTTTAGGGCTGAGCCGAATGCTTAGAAGCTTCGTTCATTAGATTGGGGTTCTAATTAGAAATAGATGTGACTGCGTTGGACGTATTGTAACATTGTTTCAAAGACTAAACATTTTGTTAAATATTATTAAAACAAATCTTCGGGGGGGAAATGCCAAGAAAGTGTACAAAATGGGATTCGGCTCAGCTCTAATTTTTTTTTAAAGCAACTGAGTTGTTCTCCATAAAACTATGTCTTAGGAGCTGCATATGAAGCAGCAGACATGGCATGTGATGGGTTACTATCATAACATAGGTGGAATACCAACATAATACAGTGGAGCCCGCTTATTATCATACCCCCTGTGCAGGATGAAATTATGGCAATATCCGGGATATTCCAATGGGCAGGATTCAAAATGGCGGCGGCCCTGAGAATGGAAACGATGTTTTCTGTGGGATCAATGTATGCAGAGAATGAATTCAGTGTCTTGTGACTTGGAGGTGTGATAATCAGCCATGCATGACTGCCGCCTAGCCAGATGGCAGAGTTAATGAGCGAGGCCACAGGAAGGTATGATAATAATTGGGAAATAACTATGCTTGGAATCAATTGTGAGCAATTTGACTATGAAATTAAGTGGGATATGACATTATTCTATGACATTACATGGGAAGATTCACTATAGTTTATATAGGAACTGGTTTTGGATTTCACTATTCTAGGACTATAGACGGGATATTCCAATAAGCGGTATGACTTTAAGTGGGCACCACTGTATGGGGAATACCAACCTAACATAGGTGGAATACCAACATAGCATAGGTGGATTACTAACATTACACAGGTGGAATACCAATATAACATAGTTTACCTTCTTTAAATGTGCTGGGAAGTTGAAACAGCTGGGGACGGACTTCGGCTTCAGTCGGACGGTTTGACCAGTCCTGTCGAAGTCACTCTCATTGAAGTGATCACTGCACAGAATTGTGGTGCCTGGGGTGGGGTAGAAGGACTCCCTTCTCAGGGCAGATGTCCATCGAGAGCACAAGTCCTTATTCTTTGGAAACCTTGAAACAAAATTCATTGTGGTCACAAAATGTGGTTGCAGGTCAAAACCTCAGAGGGCAGTCCAAAACATCCCGAGTCAAAACGACTCCATATCAAAATAATATTTTGAGTTTCATATGTATAGTTAAATACAACTTCATCTGCTAATGTTTGCCATGTGTCGGACTTTCGTACCTTCCACAAGTAACCCCCATTTGCTCTTTCTGCTCACGAGTGACACAGGAGGGCATGGAAACCCTGACAGTAGTAGACTGGACAATTAAGTTAAGCTCATCACAAATTAAATCACTTGACAATGATCACGAGCTGACGAGTCAATCTCGATACTTCAATCTGAATCAATGAATAAGTCAATCAGACATCAGTCTGACATACTCACATAGCCCTAGTGAATACACAATACAGTTATATTTGAGATCTGTGTCGTATTGCACACCCTGCGCGTGGTCCTAACATCATCAAATTCAAACACAGTGTTCAAACTTCATTGAAACTTAATTACCTAGCCCCACCACCGTGACCACGCCAAAAACTGAAAAAGCAGAACACCCGCGATCGCGGTTTGTCACTTACTTGTGAAATGTGCATGTGGAGGCCTTCCCTGAGGTATTTGTGCAGTCAAATGCAACACACTGTGGCATTTTGAAACAGCGCGTTCACAAATAAGACTCCTTACAGTCGGTAAGCATCCAAAATGAATCAGAAATTGTGAGATCAGCTGATTGTGAGATCAAACACGGACACAGACACAATCGGCTTCCCAATATGGCCGCCAAGCAACTTCCGCTAGCTTCAGCCGACAGCTGTCATTGGCTCTCCTGGTTTATTATATACCTCCGTGGGTGGCAGGTCGAATTAGTCCTATTACCTAATTACCAGCGCCTCCCGGGAAGCAAGGAAATAACCCCACCCGAACCACGGTTTTAGTGGACACGCTGAGCGATAGCGAGCCATGATTCGGGCCGTTAACAGGAACTAACCCGATTGGAACGGTTGTGATCGTGCAACGCTTTCTCAATGGAGAAATCACGAAGACGGTCGAATTAAGAGGAAACAGGAAGAACAAGTAATTTATTACACACACTTTGTACAATTAAGAAGAAGAAGAAGAAGAAGCAATGTACAGTGAAGAAGAAGAAGCAGCAGATACACAGGGCAGCCTTACAACAGTCTTAACTTATCCCTGGACACGGGCCCGTTCGCACTCACTCAGACTCACACGGGGGTTGTAGATGGTCGGGTTGATGGTCCAAAGGATCGCGTCCACAGCTCACTTCGGTCCCTGACTCGTACGGCGGTGAAGATGGTAGACGGCCGGCAAGCTCTTCGCGTGTCGTTTGCGTGGATCGGACAATTATTGGGGGGGGTGGGGGGGGGGGATCGGTAAGCTGGGAGATTACACTGGCGTGGCCGCGTACGTAATAGATATATCGGCGCTTTATACACGTGCCCAGTATAGTTCAATACAATGCGCCGCTTTCACAAATCCTCTGCAATGCGCCGCTCCAGCAATGCATTCACAACAATAAGTCCTTTAACACAGGGCGCTCTCCAATCAGGCCTCTTTCAATAGTCCTTCACAGTCCTTATCACGCGAGTCCTTTCACCATCAAAGTTCCCCCAGCGAGTCCTTCCAACAAAGTGCCTCTCCCAATAGTCCTGTTAAGGGCTTTGTGTGCGCGCTTATATAGCGCTGTCCAGCGAACCCTCTGGAACCTCAAGCCACACCCTGTCAGGCGATGTCACCTCAGCCCTGATTGGCTGGTGGACCTTACCGTCCCCCTGCTGCCAATCCTGATCTCAGCCTCGCTGCCGCTCCACCCCCTTTTTGGGCCTACCTCGTGTCACTGGGCTAGTTCCAGCAAACCAAGGGCAGCAAACGCTGCTGGTAGCCAAAGCGTAACAAACTGCGAGCATCCCAAGCGTAACAAACTGCGAATTGTCAAATGGGGCGCGGGATGGATTCTGCCCAACGAGGTGGAATGTGGAGGGTGGAGGCACAATGGAAGGAGCCCATTCTTATTTGTTTTACACAATGCAGATGATAACTATTGGAAATGGCCTTATCTCACATATACTAAGAAATAACTAACGTTCTAAGGTGACCTACGTGTTGCATGTGGACGAACTATGGGGGAAAAACCTTTAACCTTTATTAATCAAATATGTACACTTTCAGAACCGCAACAATATGTATGTATATATATATATATGTATGTATATATATATATATGTATGTATATATGTATATATATATATATATATATATGTATATATATATATATATATATATATATATATATATATATATATATATATATATATATATATATAAAGGAGGAGTGTCTGTGTGTCTGTCTGTGTGTCTGTCTGGATGTCCGCTTATAACTCAAGAACTACACATCGGAGAAAAGTTTTAGACACAGATTCGGAATCAGCATAAAATCCCGGTGGTTTCAGGCTATGTTTTATTTTAATATCAATGGTTTAAAAAAATCGCGCCAGCTGCAATTTCATGGTGTCGTTTGTGGCAGCGCTAGACGTTCGGGGTGTATTGCAATGGTTTGTCGGGTTTGGCTGTGGGTCCAGAATAGCTCCCATTTCCTTATGTTCTTCCACTTTTATTTTGAATCTTCTGTTACAACGCCTTCCTTATCTACCTTATATCCCCCCGACGAGGCCTCTACATAATTTCATGCGGCAGAATTTCGTGCATTTTGAGTGAAAGAAGTGAGACGAAGTTGTAGGAGGAAGAAGAGGCGCGGTCAGCCCGGTCACTGTCGAGGCCTCGATCGTGAGTGGAAATGGCGGGAATTGAGTTTGTATCGCAAAGTCAAGGATCTGCATTCATTTCTGAACTTGCATTGGTGGATTGTTATACATCTGCATTATTTTTCATTAAAAAACTTTATGTTGAACTTGAAGGCTCCAAGCACGGACTTTATATATAGCCCTCATTGAGGTAAAAAATAAAAGTAAAAAGCCTGCTATCGCTTGCCAAGCTAGCCGTTCCCTCCTCACCTCCCCTCCCCCTCCCCTCCCCCTCCCCCCTCACCTCCCCCCCTCCCTCCTCCTCCTCCCCCTCTCTCCTCTTTTCCCCTCTCCTCCTCCCCCTCCCTCCTCTTCTCCCCTCCCCCCTCCCCTCCCCCTCCCCTCCCCCTCCACTCCCCCTCCCCCTCCACTCCCCCTCCCCCTCCACTCCCCCTCCCCTCCCCCACCACTCCCCCTCCCCCTCCACTCCCCCTCCCCCTCCACTCCCCCCTCCCCTCCCCCTCCCCTCCCCCTCCCCCTCCCCCACCACTCCCCCTCCCCCTCCACTCCCCCTCCCCCTCCACTCCCCCCTCCCCTCCCCCCTCCCCCTCCTGCTCCCCTCCTCCTCCACTCCCCCCTCCCCTCCCCCCTCCCCCTCCTGCTCCCCTCCTCTCCTCCCCCTCCCCTCCTCTCCTCCCTCACCCCCTCCCCCTCCCCTCCCCCCTCCTCTCCCTCCCCTCCCCCCTCCTCTCCCTCCCCCTTCCCCCTCCTCTCCTCCCCCCCCTCCCCCCTCACCTCCCCTCCTCCCCCTCCCCCCTCACCTCCCCTCCTCCCCTCCTCCCCTCCCCCCTCACCTCCTCCCCCTCCCCCCTCCCTCCCCATCCCCCCCTTCCCCTCCACTCCCCCTCCCCCTCCCCTCTCATCCCCCCCTCCCCCTCCGCCTCCCTTCCCCCGCCCGGCAATGCCGGGTACTTCCTATGGCCAGCTGTACGTGGGCTGCTCGAGGGTTGGAAAACCAAGCAATCTTTGTCTTGCCACCAGGTAAGAAAACCAGAAATGTTGTATACCAAGAGGTTTTGAGAAATTGACAATTGACAAAACGTCATGTAGGAAATGTACTGTGATATTGCTCTAAAATATACATGTTCTTTTC